>NW_026571070.1:5114903-5227403 GCF_026225935.1 Boleophthalmus pectinirostris
GGAACGGGGACGGTGGTTTGTTCTGGTTTTGTTATGGGGGGTATTGTGCAGCTGAAATTTTAATTGTGTTTTTCATGGTTGACTTCTTACAGCAAAAACTGGAGGGTTCAAATTTAAGGGTGAAATATTTCCGAGTTGTTTTTAAGACAAAAAAGTGTTAATTTAACTATTTGAAAGTTAAATGAGTGTTCGTGTTGGGGTTATTTGAGTTGATATGAATCTGTGTATCATTCCTTCATTAGTTTTTCATTATAAAAACAAAAAATAAGAAAATGAAAAAAACAATAGTTTTCTTCATTATTTGTCTCCAAAATCAAAATGAAAAAAGGTATAATGATTTGTTTTTTTCAGTTTTCGATTTTGTGTTTAAATGAAGAATGGAAAAAAACGGATAACAACCGTTTCCCGTTTATGTGACTCTTGTGACTGCGATGCTGAACTTTTGTGCTGCATACGGACTGAACCAGGACTGATCCAGGTCCGGGACCAGAGCGGGACCAGACCGAGACCAGACCAGGACTGAGACCGGGACCAGAGCAGACTCCGAGCTTTGACTCCGAGCCTCCGCGGGGTTCGAGCCTCAGCTTCGCGCTCTGGCCCTGACGTGGGCTCTCAAGCCTCCAGTCTGGTCCCAGCCTGGTCCCGGCCTGGTCTCAGTCTCAGTCCCGCTCTAGTTCCGGTCTGGTCCCAGACTGGTCCTGGTCTGGTGCCGGACCAGGATCAGTCCTGGTTCAGTCCGTATACAGTGCAAAAGTCCGACATCGCAGTCACGGGAGTCACGTAAACGGGAAACGGTCGTTATCTGTTTTTTCCATTTTTTTGTAGGATTATCCTGATTTAACTAAACAACACACAGAGTGTTTAACACAAGAGGAAGTTGAATTAACACTAAGGAAAATTGTATTAACACTAAAGGAAGCTGAATTAACCTCAACCACATCAACTCTGGCAAATAACCCCAACTTGAACCAACATTTAACTTTCAAATAGTTAAAATAACACTTTTGGTGTTAAAAACAACTCTGAAATATTTTACCCTAAAATTTTAACCCTCCAGTTTTTGCTGTGCACGCACCACTTCAAACTCCCATGAGAAAAGTCCAGTTTGAACCAGTTTTGTCCATAATTACCTCCGCCAAGGAGGTTATGTTTTTGCCGGCGTTTGTCTGTTTGTCTGTTTGTTTGTTTGTCTTTTAGCAACATAACTCAAAAAGTTATGGACCGATTTTGATGAAATTTTCAGGATTTGTTGGAAATGTGAAAAGGAAGAACTGATTTCATTTTGGGGCTGATCCGGAAGAAATCCTGGATTCTGGATCACTTTGAAATTTTAGTTAACATTGTGGTAAATGGGGCCAAAAATTTTGTTTCTCAATATCTCGGTTAATTATTGACCAAACCCCATGAAATTTGACTCAGGGATGGACAGTGGGATCCTCTTTCATATTCCAAAGGCTGATCCGGATCTGATCCAGAAGACTGATTTTATCTCAATTTATATAAAAAATGGGGGTAGTCCTTGGCGGAGGTCTGCGCTCTCTGACTGCTTTTCTAGTTTTATCTTAAATTAACTCAAATAAAGTGTAAAAATAAAACACCTCTGTGTGTTGTTTAGCTAAATCAGAATAACCCTACAAAGTGTTATCTGTTTACTCACAAAACGTGAATACAGTTGCTAGTTTCCACAAATGAGGCCCTATGTCCCTTCAATTCAACTTCCCCTAGTGTTAATTTGGCAGCTCCCACCCACCACTTCAAACTCCTGACCAGATGAGACCAGTTTGAACCAGTTTTGCACATAATTTAGAATGTAAATTAATTAATAATGAAGAATGTACTGTATGCATTTCAGAATAGTTTAACAATAAAAATGCTTGCAATGGAAAAAAAAAAATAAAAATCTGATAAATATGCTTAATGCCATACTGCAGAACATTCCAGACAGAGCAATAACATCTTCATGGAGTCAATCAAGCGGCAGACCCCCCAAAAGAAAAGTGACATAGTGCACCTTTAACGTTCTAAAGTCCAAACTCAGAGTGTGGCGGCCGGAGCGGGTGGACAGTTGTATCGGTGGACAGATGTATTGTTTCGGTGTCGGAGACTCTGGTCGTGCTGACGCTTCCTTTTGTGACAGAGACTCTTTACATTATTGAAGCGTCGGTGACAGGAAACAGACGAGGAGGTCACAAACATCACCCTCCACTCATCCTGCTGCCCCAGAACCGACTACTGTCAATACAACTGCCCCACGGACACAGACGACAGAGGAGAGAGGAAGGAGAGGAGGAGAAGGAAAGAGGAGGAGGAGAGGGAGAGAACAGAAGAGGGGGAGGAGAGGACAGAGGAGGAGAGGAGAGAGACAGGAGAAGAGAGGAGAGGGAGAGAAGAAGAGAGGAGACAACAGAGGAGAGGGAGGAGGGAAGAAAGGGAGAGGAGAGGGAGAAGACAGAGAAGAGGAAATGGAGAGGAGGAGAGGACAGAGGAGGAGAGGAGAGAGAGGCAGAAGAGAGGAGAGGGAAAGGAAGAGGGAGAGAGAGGAGAAGCGAGGGAGAGGACAGAGGAGAGGGAGAAAAGAAGAAAGGGAGAGGAGACTAAGGGAGAGGAGAGAGGAGAAAGAGAGAGAGAAGAGAGGAGAGCGAGAGGAGAGACAGAGGAGAGGACGTAGAGGTGGAGGAGAGGAGAGAAATAGGAAGAGAACAGAAGGGAGAGGACAGAGGATGAGGAGAGGAGAGAGGCAGGAGAAGAGAGGGAGAGGAGAGGGAGACAAGAATGAGAGGGGGAGGAGAGGACAGAGGAGGAGAGGAGAGAGACAGGAGAAGAGAGGAGATGGAGAGAAGGAGAGACAGAGGAGAGGAAGCAGAGGATGGGGGGAAGAGACAGAGGGAGAGGACAGAGGAGGAGGGAGAGAGGAAAGAAAGGGAGAAGAGAGGAGAGGGAGAGAAGAAGAGAGGAGACAACAGAGGAGAGGGAGGAGGGAAGAAAGGGAGAGGAGAGGGAGAAGACAGAGAAGAGGAAATGGAGAGGAGGAGAGACGGAGGGAGGAGAGGAGAGAGAGGCAGAAGAGAGGAGAGGGAAAGGAAGAGGGAGAGAGAGGAGAAGCGAGGGAGAGGACAGAGGAGAGGGAGAAATGAAGAAAGGGAGAGGAGACTAAGGGAGAGGAGAGGTGGAGGAGAAGGAGAGACAGAGGAGAGGAAGTAGAGGTGGAGGAGAGGAGAGAAAGAGGGAGAGAACAGAAGAGAGGAGACGATAGAGGAGAGGGAGGAGGGAAGAAAGGGAGAGGAGAGGAAGCAGAGAGCGGGTGGAGAGAACAGAAGGAAGAGGACAGAGGGGAGGGAGAGAGGAGAGAGGAGAAAGAGAGAGAGAAGAGAGGAGAGCGAGGAGAAGGAGAGACAGAGGAGAGGACGTAGAGGTGGAGGAGAGGAGAGAAATAGGAAGAGAACAGAAGGGAGAGGACAGAGGATGAGGAGAGGAGAGAGGCAGGAGAAGAGAGGGAGAGGAGAGGGAGACAAGAATGAGAGGGGGAGGAGAGGACAGAGGAGGAGAGGAGAGAGAGGGAGAGGAGGAGGAGAGGACATAGGAGGAGAGGAGAGAGACAGGAGAAGAGAGGAGATGGAGAGAAGGAGAGACAGAGGAGAGGAAGCAGAGGGTGGGGGGAAGAGACAGAGGGAGAGGACAGAGGAGGAGGGAGAGAGGAAAGGAAGGGAGAAGAGAGGAGAGGGAGAGAGGAAGAGAGGAGACAACAGAGGAGAGGGAGGAGGGAAGAAAGGGAGAGGAGAGGGAGAAGACAGAGAAGAGGAAATGGAGAGGAGGAGAGGACAGAGGAGGAGAGGAGAGAGAGGCAGAAGAGAGGAGAGGGAAAGGAAGAGGGAGAGAGAGGAGAAGCGAGGGAGGGGACAGAGGAGAGGGAGAAATGAAGAAAGGGAGAGGAGACTAAGGGAGAGAGAGAGAGAGAGAGAGAGAGGAGAGCAGAGGAGAGGAGAGAGTGGAGGAGAGGAGAGAGAGAGAGAGACAGAGAGAGAGACAGAGAGAGAGAACAGAGAAGAGGAGAGAGAGAGAGACGAGAGAGATAGGAAGAGACAGAGGAGAGGAGAGGATGAGAGGAGAGAGGCAGGAGAAGAGAGGGAGAGGAGAGGGAGACAAGAATGAGAGGGGGAGGAGAGGACAGAGGAGGAGAGGAGAGAGACAGGAGAAGAGAGGAGATGGAGAGAAGGAGAGACAGAGGAGAGGAAGCAGAGGATGGGGGGAAGAGACAGAGGGAGGGGACAGAGGAGGAGGGAGAGAGAAAGGGAGAAGAGAGGAGAGGGAGAGAAGAAGAGAGGAGACAACAGAGGAGAGGGAGGAGGGAAGAAAGGGAGAGGAGAGGGAGAAGACAGAGAAGAGGAAATGGAGAGGAGGAGAGACGGAGGAGAGGAGAGGAGAGAGAGGCAGAGAGAGAGGAGAGGGAAAGGAAGAGGGAGAGAGAGGAGAAGCGAGGGAGAGGACAGAGGAGAGGGAGAAAAGAAGAAAGGGAGAGGAGACTAAGGGAGAGGAGAGGTGGAGGAGAAGGAGAGACAGAGGAGAGGAAGTAGAGGTGGAGGAGAGGAGAGAAAGAGGGAGAGAACAGAAGAGAGAGAACAGAAGAGAGGAGACGATAGAGAGAGAGAGGAGGAGAGGAGGAGAGGAGAGAGAGAGAGAGAGAGGAGAGAGGAGAGGAGAGAGAGGAGAGGACGAGAGGTGGAGAGAGGAGAGAATAGGAAGAGAACAGAAGGGAGAGGACAGAGGATGAGGAGAGGAAGAGAGGCAGGGGAAGAGAGGGAGAGGAGAGGGAGACAAGAATGAGAGGGGGAGGAGAGGGAGAAGACAAAGAAGGGACGGGGGAGGAGGAGAGGGACAAGGCAGAGGAGAGGAGAGGGAGAAGAAAGAGAGGAGAGAAGAGAGGAGAGGGAGGAGAGAGAGAGAACAGAGGTAAGAGAGGAGAGGGAGAGAGCAGAAGAAAGAAGAGGGAGAGGGTAGAAGAGAGGAGAAGAGGAGAGAGAGACGGAGAGAGAAGAGAGGAGAGGGGGAGGACAGATGAGAGGAGAGAGAGAGGGAGGGGACAGATTAGAAGGGAAGGACGGGGAGAGGAGAGAGGAAAAAGAGGGAGAGGACAAAAAAGAGTGAGAGAGCGGGCAGGCCCTGCTTTAGTGTCATTACACTGTCAATACTCATGTTCTTTTTGTGGTAAAATCCATCGTGCCAAATGCTCCAAATGTTCAAAAGCACCAGAGGAAATGTTGCCAGATGGATAAGTACAAACATAACATGGTTTTAGTTGGAAATGGAGCTGCTTATGATGACTACAGTGGCTAATGTTTGAGAGAAGACTCCATTGTGGTTGGAGTCTGAGCGTGTGCCAAATCTGTATACACAAATTTTAATACTTTCAAATAAAATATGCACAAAAAAAGATCAGATTTTTGTGGTTTTGCGTTTGTACATCTCATAATAATAGCAAATAATAATGCTTTTCAAGACAGCCAAGGCACTTTACATTGCTTTTTTTTTCATTTACACACACACGAGTAGGTCCAGTGTCTTGCCAAAGGACACAACAACAATATGCACTGGTCTGAGAAAGAATAAAACCTTGGAAATACCTTAAAGACTTAAATTAAATTTTACTTTTACGGGGTATTACTTGATAACATAACATATGTAGATCACCACGTTACATTTTCTTGTTTGCAAATGCTATATTTGCTGAAAACAAACGTATTAATCCCTCCGTTTGCTCTCCACACTAAGTCACTCCCCCTTCACATCAGCGTGCATCACACTAATGAAACTGCCGCACTTCGCATCAGGTTCGCCGAGTTGTAGTGTACAGTTTTGTAGGACGTTTTTGTATGTTTATGGGCAATTGTTGTGGGACAGAATCTTATACATAACCGTGAAGAGGGTTCATTTAGGAGAGATCGCTAAATTACTCAAACATGCATGGATCTAAAACCACTTCAGGCACATTTTGGATGAGGTAACAACATTATAACATGGTAGAAAGCAACAAAATGACACAGTAATAGTATGTGATTAGGATGACAAAGTATGTTTATTATTGTATTGTATTACTGTAAGAGTGTAGTTATCTACTGTAAACAACTCATGGAAAACGGTGCATGAAATGGATGAATTTCCTGGTCACAAAATGGAAACATGGATGCCAAAACTGCACACATCCCTCACTATACCAGGCTCTCAAAACAAACAAGTAAACAGCAAGTAAACAACTAGTGTGTTAGTTTCAGAGTAGTTTCATTGTAGGTAGCTCCTCCCTGCAGGCAGTGTCCACCAGCGACTGACCAGAACCGAAGAAGCAGCTTGGATGAGCTGCGAAACGTATTTGACCTAAATGAACATTATGACTGTAACGGTACATGTATTTGTGCCGAACACTTTCGGTACAGGATGTTTGGTTTGGTGCAGGTCTGTGCACGAGTGAATTTGCGCAATTTGTGTGTGTTTACATTCCTCTACTACATGTGCAGCTACAAGGAAGGCGTGGCTCTTTCTCATCCGTAACTGGGGCAGTGTTTCCCACAGTGCTTTATAGTTAGGGCAGCCACCTTAACAACAATTGCCCCTCGCCTTGACTACGTCCCTCCAAACCACATGAATCCTCGCAAAACTACAGTCATCGCACTGCAGTCCTCACTCTCGCCTTTCACCGGCACAGAATCTCCTTCCTCCCCCCATACCCACGGAACTGTCTGTCTGTCTGACTGTCCCTTGTGAAAGTGTATTTTCAACCGCTGGGGACATTGTAACTGCAGCAGATCTGCTCTTACTGCAAACAATGTGAACAAGTTGTTTTTTTCTGGCCAAAAATATGGAGCCTGAGTAAAAATTCATACTGGAACTGTTAGTGCTGCACTTTACTTTTTGCAAAGTTTTATTTACTGTTTACAAGGAATGTATATATATATATTTTTAATAACATTTCATACATTTGTTGCTTATTTGACGATATTTATTTAACTTATTAGTATTACCAAGCTAGCCTGATTCATCAGCCAGTTTCACTTCGTGGAAACCGTCTGACCTCACAGCATTAGGATTCCTTCGCTCTGTGGAAGTACTTTTTTATTCAACCAATTGCTGCTATTTGGTCATGACGTATGTGATGCGCCGCTAACAGGGCTCACTGTTATATTAAGTGTTTCCCAAATCCCGTAGGAAGAAGGACAATAACATCTTTCTCTGTGATAAAATTCACCAAACATTCTCTTTGTTCCAGCTTTAAATCCTCGATCTCAGGAATCGTTGCCAACACAGAATATATGTCTCTTCACTGATTGGTCAGTGCGGGGTCTACAACTTCTGGGGTTCTTGCAAACCGTCTAGTATATTTTGATTCCTGACCTAGTCGCTGGAGAGAAATGAAATTGAACGGAGGCACTAGGTGGCACCAGCCTGGCAAGCAGCATTTGCATTTATTTTATTTTCCCATTTGTATAAAAACAAATAAAACAAATTGTTGGTTTAATAAAAACACAAATAAACAACAAGCAGATGGTTTTGCATTTTGTACTGAAAATGAACCGAACCGTGCCTTTTGTGCACTGTTACACCCCTAAGACACATTTGTCCATTTGACAAATTGAATTTCTCCTTTGTTCAAATGATCAGGACTCTCCGCAGATCTGACTTGTCCTTGTCCTTCCCTCACATTCCAGGCAAAGCTATAACATCTTCATGGAGACCAGCATGTGGCGACCCCTGGCACCAGAAATGTTACGCAGTGAGACTTTTAATGCATTCGGTACTCAGACTTTTCTAGACATATTGCCGTTACCGATCCAGTGTATCATCCAATCAGTCCGACCTCCTGACCACGCTCCCTTTTTCCCGACCCACAAATTGTTTCTGAATTAAATGATATGGCCCCGCTCCGAGCTCCCATAATGCTCTGGTGCCACGCTCTCTGACTCTCGGGGGTCAAAGTTCGGAGGTGAAGAGCCCTCCGCTGCCATACATCACGCAGCAATGACGCTTGACGCTCTAAAATGCGCCTCTATATTTCACTTGTGGCTAATAGAAAACACAAGTCATCCACAGCTCACTGGTTTGTGCTTAGGCCGTACATTTTTCACTCTTATTTCAGCAAAGACGGCACTTTCCTCTTATTAAAAATGGACACTCATCTTTAGGTGTTTTTGGAAATTCACTTATCGCTTGATTCATTTGCATAATATCTGTGAAAGTAAGAAATATAGAGTCCATTTAAAACAGAACTGTTACCTTGTACAGTGCAAAAATAATGCATCTCATTGGCGTAAAATGAATCGGGGAGTTTAGTCCTTCTGACAAATGTAGTCCATATTCAGTTGGATTTCTTTCAAAAGATGCATTATGTAACATTTCTGGTAGAGGTCGTTGCCCGCTCGTCTCCATGGAGATGTTGGACCGGAATGTTCCACAGAATTGAAATTAAATGAATCTGTCTACTGCAAATAATATGTTACTGCGACTGGGGTTCAGCTCTCTCTCACCACAGATCTGACATGTAAGTTGTAAAGGTAATGCCAATTAGATGTGATCTCCATGAAAATAAGCACGTGGCAAATGCTCCACCGCAAATTTTATGTTGTTTTTGTTACGTGAAGCGAAACTATGTCACTAAAACCATCCAGAAATACTTTGATGTCATTTCACATGTCAAGCATAGTTCTGTGTTGACTCATCCCACACTGCCGCCGTTGCCATCATTTTTGATTTATGGATGTACATTGAGGTCTAGTAGTTCAGCGCCACAATGCTAGGAGGATTTAAACCTGGTGTTCGTGTTTACCAGGTGTCAACAACCTTGAATACTCAAAGAGCCATTTGGAGCATCCTACAGAAAAGAAAACACCCAGAGCCACAAAACCCTTTTGACTCTAAAATGAGGAGAAGACTGCATATAAATTCTTTACCTGTATGCTATCCTTCTGACAGAAGCTGACCATATCAGCACACAAGGAACAAGCTGTTTTTTTTCCAGATCTTACAGTTTATGCAAATTAGCCCTGTGGATTTAAGTTTTGTTTCTGTAAAACGTAAACAAATGTGCATTAAACCAAGCCCCGGGGTTTCAAAATTGCTTTCGTCAGTCTGCACCAGGGCAGCTGTGGCCACAATAGTTGTTTACCACCACTGAGTGTGGAGTGACTGAATAGTGAACTGTAAAGTGCTTTGGGTATCTTGAAAGGCACTATATTAATGCAATCAATCAATCAAAAATGGCCGCCCATTAAGCACAAGCTCAATAGCGCATGACTCCAGATTCGCACTTAGGCCGTTGAGGTACTTTCGGTGGCTCCGGGCCGATCGAGCATGTGCAGTAGTGCTCTTTTCTCCCTTGGGCACATGCAAATGCACATGAGGGCACACACGGAGCATGGTCTCGTGTATCACGTGATCGCTTTGACCAATCAGAGCGAGAGGAGCAGAGAAGAGCCAGAGCGAATGGTTATAAAGTGTTTTTTAAGACAACTGAAGGATTTTGAGCTGAGGAAAAGTTTATGATATAAAAATAGGTAAAAATTGCCACAAAATCCAACATTTTTGAAAGTTGTACGTCCCTGTGAGCTGAACACGAGCAGTTGGTGATGATATTGTGCTCTACTACAAAAATCCTGTCTCAACCCAGGGGATTTTTTCCGCTGAAGTTCCAGTGAGTGACCACTACGCCAACTGGAGGCAGCTACAAACACCCTCCAGTTATTTTAATAGATCCATACATTGAACACATTATTACTCAATGTATACTGAAAGAAAGGAAAGCGGAGTACAGCTCTTATTGTCTGTGTCGCTTCCCTTGCTGTCTGTGTCGTTTCAACACGTAGTTTGAACATTTCGGAGGTGCATGTTGGTTGACGTAGATGCTCTGCAGAGGAGGTTCATGTCAACGCAGACGATTTGACCCTGGACCATAAATTGGGCTTTATTCACATGTAAACAGTAATGTATTTTTAACAGAAAAGACATTTCTCTCTCTCTCTTTTTGTTATATCTTATCTCAGAATCTGACTTTTCCCCCTCTCTTCTACAGTGGTGAAGTTAAACTCTAACCCGCAGAAATGCCATATTGTGGGACATTAGAGGTAAAGCAATAGCATCTCTATGTAAACAAGCTGGTTTCACCTTTATCCACGGGTTTCAGAATGATGGAAAGTTGTGACTGTTACCATAACTATTAAACTAAATATTAGCTCTTTTAAATGTTCAACCATCCTCAAAATGGAACCATATAAAAGGAAATTGAAACCCATGAATATGTTTTGGGTTATATCAAGCAAAACTAAGTATATTATTAAAACCAGTCAGAAATTGGTGGTTTTCTTTCTCTCAGCTGGAGGCAAGAAATAGATTTCCCTATTGATTACACTGTACTTTCCGTAATAGCCCAATGAGGTTCTTTCGGTGTTCTGATAATATATGTTATTAGGTTCTTTTTGTCAGACCAAGACTTGGTTTTCATCTCTGACTGTTCACATACAGTAAATATCCTGCATGTCCTGCAATAAAGCAAACATCAGGGAAACAGGGAGGGCATTCGGTACTCGAAAAAAAAGACCATGAAAAGGACTGGTGCACAGAGGTAAGTGCAGCCATCACCCGATCGTGCTTTGCAGACACCCTGCACCGTGGGCTTGGGGTTCTCTCTTTCTTAAGTCCAAGATTAGTCCTGGTTTAGTCCTAATTCAGTCCTGACCCGCCCGTGTGTAATCACAACCCGCCCGTAAAATTCCAGAATGTTAAAATCTATTTATCTATCGATTTTAGTACCCTGTCATGGAGAACTGTGCTTTTTATATATGTAATATTTAGTGTGATTTGTAGCCAAGCGTGATGAATGACTGAATTATTTACGGAACAAAACCATTCTGCACTGGAGCACTGTAACACTTTACTGTTCCACCTAGTGATGTCATGTGGTAATACAGGAAGTGCTCCACTCCATACACATTCAGTAAAATAATTTGGATGTTTTCAGACCTGGAATTGAATCCTCACTGAACAAAGGACAAAAAGGAGCTGTTAATCTCAAAACTACCACTACTTGACTTTACAAGGTGGAACAAAGCATTTTGAGCTTTGGAGATGTAGACAGACTAATAAGGGTGTAACAGTACATGTGTTTGTGCTGAACCGTTTCGGTACAGGATGTTCGGTTTGGTGCAGGACTCTGCATGAGTGACTTCGCTCAATTTGTGTGTTTACATTCCACCACTGCATGTGCAGCTACACGGAAAATCTGCTCTTTAATATTCACAAGGGAACTTGTCCGTGTTTGGGGTGGCAGTGTTTCCCTCACTGCTTTAAAGTTAGGGCAGCCGCCTTAACAACAATTGCCCCCGTTTTGACTTCGTCCCTCCGAACCATGTGAATCCTCACAAAACTATGGTCGTCACCCTATGGTCCTCACTTTTCACCTTTCGCCTACACAGATTCTCCACTCACCCCACTCCAACCACTGGGGACATTGTAACTTGCGCAGATCTGCACTTACTGCAGACAATGTGGACAAGTTGTTTTTATGGGCATAAATATGAAGACTGAGTAAAACTTCATGCTGGAACTTTTTGAAAAGTTTTGTTTACTGTTTACAAGGAATTATTTTTTTATAATATTTTATACTGAGTGAGGGGAGGATGGAGCATGAGATTGATGGGTGGATCGGTGGAGCATCTGCAGTGATGCGGTCGCTGTATCGGATCGTTGTGGTGAAGAGGGGGCTGAGTCAAAAGGTGAAGCTCTCGATTTACCAGTCAGTCTTCGTTCCTACCCTCACCTATGGTCATGAGCTCTGGGTAATGACCGAAAGGACAAGATCGTGGATACAAGTGCTCAAAATGAGTTCATAGGATGGCCTGGCGCTCCCTTAGAGATAAGGTGAGGAGCTCAGTCACACGGGAGGAGCTCGGAGTAGAGCCGCTGCTCCTCCATGTTGAGAGGAGCCAGTTGAGGTGGCTCGAGCATCTGTTCTGGATGCCTCCTGGACGTCTTCCTCAGGAGGTGTTCCGGGCATGTCCCACTAGGAGGAGGCCCCGGGGAAGACTCCGGACACGCTGGAGGGACTATGTCTCTGGGCTGGCCTGGGAAGTGCGGGAGTCCCTGCTTAGACTGCTGCCCCTGCGACCCAGAAGAAAATGAATGGATGGATAATATTTCATATATTTGTTGCTTATTTGAGAATATTTTATTTAACTTATTAGTATTGCCAAGCAGCACTTTACATTTATTTTATTTCCCCATTTGTATAATGTTAGAACAAATTGCTGATTTAATAAAAACACAAATAAACAACATGTAAATGGTTTTATTTTGATTTGGTTCTCATACTGTACCAAAAATGAACGGAACGGTGACCTCAAAACCGAGATACATGAATTTGTACCGTTACACCCCTACAGACTAATAATGCAGGGTTACTTAAAGATATGTGAATGAAAAACACAACTCCAGGTCTGTTTTTGAGGAGATAACGCCACTCTAACACGACTCAAACCTCACCAGAGTCCATTTTGCGTGATACAGGACAATTTAAAAACGATCGCCCTACAGAATGTTGTGCCGTCATCTGAAACCCAGCCTGAAAATGAAAAATAATAGACAATCAGATTTCTTTTTCTGCCGTGTAGCAGAGCGAGGGCTGAACCCAAACCCACAGACTGACACATTGATTGGCAGAGGGCAGTGGGAACGATAAGCGAGCCTCCGCGTGTTAAATGACCTCACATTCATTATGCATAAACCCTGATCAGATATGGTATTTTTAGGCACATGTGAAATCCCACATACTGACCTTTCTACAAACACGAACGCGCCCCTTTCATTCCTTTATGCATTAGAATCGATTTCATGTTGAGCCGTATTAAATTATCGGCAAATTGATTTTTATTTTTTTATTATTTTGCTGAAATTGTGGCACCAGATTGGAATAGGCTTTGTATGTGCGGCCATTGTCAATAGAAACACATTCTTCAGCGTCTTCTTAGTTTAATCAGAGGAGCTACAGGTATTTCAAATCCTAAATAGGTCTGACCAAGATTCAAGGACTGGAGAAGGGTCCCTGGGGTCTAGTTTAGTGCAGTATTGGTTTGCTCTGATTGCTGGTTGATCCTGGTTTAGTCCTAGAGCAGTCTTGGTTTGGTCCTATTGTAGTCCTGCTGTAGTCTTGGTTTGGTTCTGTTGTAAGTCTAGGTTTAGTCCTATTGTAGTCCTGCTGTAGTCTTGGTTTGGTTCTGTTGTAGTCTAGGTTTAGTCCTATTGTAGTCCTGGTTGAGTCTTGGTTTAGTTCTGGTGTAGTCCTGCTTATTTCCTTTTGTAGTCTTAGTTTGGTTCTATTGTAGTCCTGGTTTAGACCTGGTGTTGTCTTGGTTTGGTCCTATAGTAGTCCTGGTATAGTACTAGTATAGTCCTGGTTTAGTCCTGGGTTGGTCCTGGTGTTGTCTTGGTTTGGTCCAATAGTAGTCCTGGGTTATTCCTGATGTAGGCCTGGTTTGGTCCTATTGTAGTCCTGGTTTGGTCCTGGTGTTGGTTTGGTCTTATTGTGGTCCAGGTTTTAGTCTTGGTGTAGTCTTGGTTTAGTCCTGGTGCAGTCTCGGTTTGGTCCTGGTGTAGTCCTGGTGTAGTCCTGGTGTAGTCCTGGTGTAGTCCTGGTTAGTCCTGGTTTAGTCCTGTTGTCGTAGTTTCAGATTCAGTCCCTTTTTAGTCCCAGTTTGATTTGGTGTTTGGGTCGATTTAGCTGTTGGACATATTCCAATAGTAGAAAAGTACAGCAGAGAAAAAAGAAAATATCGGAGCCCTCTTAAATCAGCTTGTTTAATCTTTTCAGAGCTAAAACAAGTCTAGAAGTGGAGACAAATTAATCCAATCGAAGCTGGCAGTCTTAGTGGATAATTTCGAGTTGGATTTACGAGTATCTGTATCAGAGCAAGGAAAAAGCCAATCAGGAGCAAGGTTGTTGAAGGTACTTGCCCCTTCTCGGGAAGTAAAAAAAAAACAAAACAAAATCAAAAACACCAGGATTGTGTAGATCAAAATGTTACAGAGAGAGGCGCCCAGTTCCTGTCTGTGTGTTTCATTCGTGCATTTTTGATTAATTAATATCGGTGGAAAAGGTTGCAGAGGATCATTTGGACGTTTTTGAAATGGAGGCCGTCGTAAATCATTCTGATAATGGACCGACCGTTGACAGCGACTTCCGGACGGAGCCAAAAGGTCTCGATTTCAGCCACTCTTGGACCAATGAGGGATTACACGATCAGAAATTGATACTCTGGAGTGACATCGCGCTGGGGGTGCTCAGTCCTAGTCCAGTGAGGTTCATTTGGTCTTTTAATAATGTATGTTATTAGGTTCCTTTTTCAGACCAAGGGTTTGTTTTCATACCTGACAGTTTGGACTGCTCCCTGCGGTCTTCCTCAGAGTCACGTGATGTTGCAGTGGCGTGTCCGGTCAGCTGATTTAAACAGGTTTTGGCGCTGTCTTCCTACCGGTGGAGGCAGGACGACAGCGCCATTTGCAGTCCGACTTCCTCAGGACAGTATCCCAGGTGTGTGAGAGTAAAAAAAAAGCCCCCTTGTCCCGTTTTATCGTTATTTCCATATTTCAATTTCCTCTTTGATCCAGTGACGGTGTTTGTTTTCCTCTGTCCCAATGATGTTTGCTCCGTTCCACATTTGTTCATGGTCCTGTTTAGGAGTTTCAACACAAAGGTGAGAGTGATTAAATGAAAAAAAAAAAAATTACAAAAAAAACCTGATGGCTAATGTTTGCCAGCCAACTCAGCCAGGTCCTGGTCTTGTCCTGGTCAGATTGTGTTAACTTATTGTCAATGCCGTGGTTCTTTTTAACGAAAAAGAAATAATATGGCATAATCAAAACATTGTTTGTGATTTTATTTACAGAAGTGCGCGAAAACAGTGAAGAAGAAGAAAAAAAAAAAAAGATATATTTGCAGGTTATAGTAGTATTTACATAGCTTCTGAGCTGGTGCCTGCACACTAGCCTGATTCATCAGCCGGTTTTACTTCGTGGAAACTGTCTGACCTCGCAGCATTAGGATTCGTTCGCTCGACAGTAGGCGGGTACTTTTTTATTTAACCAATCGCTGCTATTTGGTCATTACATATGTAATGTACCAAATCCCGTAGGAAAAAGGGCAATTAAGGCTTTCCCCTTGATAAAATTCACCAAACATTCTCTTTGTTCCGGCTTTAAATCCTCGATCTCGGGAATCGTTGCCAACACAGAATGTCCGTCTCCATCTACATCCATCTCAATCACTTTGTTTACTGTTGTGCTGAACCACAAAAGGGACCCAGACGGACGCGATGAGTTTAACTCATGGCTTCACAGCTCTTCAATGATTGGCCAGTCTACAACTTCCAGGGTTCTTGCAAAACATCTAGTGTATTCTGATTCCTGATGTAGTTGCTGAAGAGAAATGAAATTGAGCGGAGGCACTAGGGGGCTACCTGCACACACTCTTCCTCAAATCACTGCCTCTGTACAAGGAGTCCTCTTTTAAAAGTATGAACGAGACTCCTTCCCTAAATCAATTAACAAACAAAAATGACCTTTTCTCTACAAATAGAAATAAATAACTTCCCCTTTTAATACAAACAGGAAAGAAAAAAAAAAAAGATTATTCAATGACACAAAGAGAAAAGTCACTTGACGTTCTTTGTGACGTGACGCGTGGAGGAAAGTTTAAAACTGGAAGAAGGGTGATGGAGAAAGGAATGTGTGCACCCCTGAATGTGGCGATGGAGATGTGTAGAAATCTCAGGGATAGTGGTAAACTCCTCGGGTAAGTAAAATGTCAGTGTAAGTGTGTGTTTGTGTGGGTTTGTGTGCATATATATCGGCACGTTGGCCTCCCCGCTATTTTGTTATTCCACGCTAAGCTTGATCTGAACAATGTCGCTTCTGTTTTCTAGAAATCTATACGTGTCACTCAAGGAGAAACAGAAATACATAAAGTTCCCCCTTCCACACACACACACAAACACACACAAACAACGAGTCTGCGCAGAGTCCACATGGTGAACAGCAGGCCTCGCTCAGACGTGAATCCCAGGACGGCAGCACAAAGTTGGGTGGATGAAATTGGACTTCCTCCTGGTACACTTTTCCCACCGTCCCCAGAGCGGAGCCAGCGGAAACACAAACACACAGACGGACACACTTTCTATTAGTCCCAATCCCACACGGAGCTCAAACTGCACCGGAAATCACAACTATGTACAAGGACTCCCCATGAACGAGACTGAGCAGGTACACAGTGTTACAGACAGTCTACACGCAACCACACTGTCAATGTATGTGGGACACGCTGCAAATAAACCGACTCTACTAGATTTCTGTTTTGTCAGGAAAACAACTTTTATTCAGTTAAAGTGTCCATATTACGCTATTTCAGATCTATGTTATAATGTTGTTTCTTTATCACAAACAGACCTGGAGTTATAAGATGAAGAAAAGAGGTAGAGTGCTTCACTGTGTCATAAAAAAAAAAATAATAATAATAATAATAAAAAAAATAGCAGTACAGGTGCCCTAAGAGTGTTAAACTTGTGATGGGCAAGGTTCAAACCCGAGGCATTCCTACTGAATATACTAAAAGTTCTTTATTACACGAAGGGACGTCAACGTTTTAATCAGCAAGATGGTCTTTGTCTAGCCAGGCTGGCACCACTTAGTGCCTCTGCTCAATTTTATTTCTCTCCAGCGACTAGGTCAGTACACTAGACAGTTCGCAAAAACCCCGGAAGTGCGATTTTGGGCACCAGCCAATCAGCGAAGAGCCATATATTCTGTGTTGTCAACGATTCCACGAGATCGAGTATTTAAAGCCGGAACAAAGAGAATGTTTGGTGAATTTCATCAAGGGGAAAGACGTTATTGTCCTTCTTCCTACAGGATTTCGGAAAAGCTTAATATACCAGTTAGCCCCGTTAGCAGCGCATTACATTCTTGACTACTAAATAGCAGCGATTGGCTAACCCTAAAGTACCTGCCTACCGTCGAGCGAACAAATCCTAACACTGCGAGGTCAGACGGTTTCCATGAAGTGAAACCGGCTGATGAATCAGGCTAGTCTTCGTCAGGGCATAATGGAAGAACAGGACACATAGGTGACATTAAATATAATTACATATCAATCATGTGACCACATCACAGGACTATTGGAAAAAGAGACAACAAACAAAAAAACAAAAAAAAACAAGGTTGGCCAACAATGAGGAATATATCGGTGATGAGCAGACCCACCAAACAGCTACGATAAACAGGACAAGTCAGATAAGTAGATGTGTCCATCACATATGCAATAATAAATATACAATTAGACACCACAGAATTGCCTAGAAAATTAAGTTTCAGAGGAACACTGAATAATCCAAATCATCATTAAAGGTTGTATGGAGGATTTTTTTTTTGTTTCAAGTTGTCAATGATAGCATTATAGAGGTGCAGTAGCCTTGTAATTATGATGACCAAAAAAAAGAGAATAAAAATTCATCAACTCTGGACGTGGTGGGGCTAAACATTTGCCAATAGATAACGACACTGCCTCGTTATCTGTGAGCTGACAGGCTGTCAATCAAACTCCCTACGTTTCTAGCGTAACTGACTTGCCTGCGCGCCGCCGGTACGTGGTTTACGTACGCCTGTCACGCAGTCCACAGACGCAAGACGCACAGACGCTGTTTACTCCACCAACGCAACAGTTCTTAGCGGCTTTTTTTTGACCTATATCTTCCTCGCAGTTGCACAAAGTTTGTTGCAATGGCGACAAAGAATCCAGGAGCAGTTAGCCGCAAAAGAAAGTCCAATTTTTGAGATTGCTGAAAGAAGAAGACAAGGGGAAAAGCAGCGAAGCCAAACTAAGGTGATTCTTAAAGATTCATTCCAGTGATGGCGCAACTGAAGCAGACGAAGGGTCTAAAGACTGACGCACTGGTCGCCAAATTACTCCTGGACAGGAAACTTCTGCTTATTATGAAAACGTACTTTATTTCCAAGAGCTAGTCAAACGTTTTTCAGGACACGAAAGCGATATCCTATGTCTGAAAACGTAATTTTCAAGGCAAAGAAAGAGTCCGCTTGCTGCTGCGTGTTGTAGCTAGTTCATTCGCACTGAATCTCCGCGCAACCTTCTCTGCACCCCTTTCCTGCTCCTCTCCCCGCTGCCCGTTCCGCTCTTCCCGCTGCTCCTCACTTCTCCTGGGCACGGAATCTCCGCGCACCGCTCCCTCTCTCTCTCTCTCTCTCTCTCCTGCTCCGCTCTTCTCCCTGCTCCTCACTTCTCGTCCGCGCACGAAATGTCCGCGCACCCCCTCCCCCCGCTCCTCACTTCTCCGCCTTTCCTAACCAACACTGTAGTTAGTTGTTTACAAGTCATGTGCACCGGCTGTAAACAAACCTGTTTCTGGCGTAAGGAGGAGGCGGGAGGAGGCGTTTCTACGTAGGAGCTGTAGGGGAGGGGGGGTGGTTTCACGCATGCGCAACATTTGAAAAAGGACAAACAGTCGCTGGATTTCTCGTTCCTTGGAAAATCCTCTATACAACCTTTAAGGCCCGGATGTCGTGTGACTTTTAAGGTTACAATCTAGGTTTCTTAGACAACTAACAGAGTCTATCTCCCCATCTGATGTTTGGAGGGACTACCTCAATTACCGTGACTTTTAAGAGGCTGACTTTACGTACAAATATACACTGAGTAATAATGTGTTTAATACAGCTTTGCGCACGTTTGTTTACGTTTTACAGGAATAAAACTTAAAACCACATGATTCATTTGCATAAACTATAAGTGCTGAAAAAAACAGCTCGCTCCTCGTGTCTGATGTGGTTAGTGTCTGTCAGACTAACTCCGCAAAGCTTCGTAGCTTATCAAAGTTGTTCATTCTGACAGATTTTTGAGTGCCGTGTACCACATAAAATCAGTTTGAGGTCAGTAAACACAACCAGAATTAATACATAAGGCACGCTGTCAATTTTTGAGAAAATTTAAGGATTTTAAGTGCGCCCTATAGCCTGAAAAATACTCTATATTTTCTATAGAATCTTCCAATGTTTGTAAAAAGATCTACTGCATTCCATCTTGTTCCAAACATTTTCTGTGGTGCATTTTCAATTGGGGAAGCTAGAGTTCACCTCTAAACATCACAAACCAGGGCTGATTTGCTTTGAGTGAACGACATGCAGATTTCACCAATTCCAGTGAAGTCTGAATTCTCAGAAGAAGCAGACAGTTTTCAAGACTTCTCCAAGGTAAAGAAAACTATTCTACTGCAATATAGCGAAGAAATTAAAGTCAAGTTTTTTATGGGTTGTGTTTCATGCCCTTACTGTGTGTGGGCTTGCACCTCCACAAACCTGACCCTTACTTGGCCTGGAAAAGAGCTTTACTTTACATATATTTAAAATAGGGCAGCAGACCTAAACAGTGTAGATGTGTCCTGGACAGTGGTGGTAAATGGCTGCATTGCCTATGTATGAGTCTCACTCAGCGCTAAAACCAGGAGAACTGTATTTAAATGCACTCGTTATTACTGAGGTGCAGAATAAAAATGCCGTAGTTTACAGTGAACCCGAGCTAATGGTCATGACATTAAGTAGTTACTATATATTTTTTTTTTCAAATATTTCACATATTTTCACAACTGTATGTTTACCCTATTTTTAAAAACAATAATTTGGTTATTTTTGTACATTTGTTAAAACCACAGTATGTGACTTTTTAGCCAATAGATCATAAATATATGACATTTTGGCTGTGTTAAATGCACCCAAAAATCCACAATCCTGACTTGTTTGTCCTTGAGGAGAGTCTTCTTCTTTTGGCTTCCATGAAAATTTTATTCCTATTCTGCAGTAGTAGTTGAGTTTTTTCCAACGACAAACAATCTAGCCAGGCCAGTGCCACCTAGTGCCTCCGCTCAATTTCATTTCTCTTCAGCGTCAGGAATCGGAATACACAACGGTTTGTATGAACCCCGGAAGTACGAGTCCAGGCACCAGCCAATTAGCAAAGGACCAAACATTCTGTGTTGGCAATGATTCTCAAGATCGAGGATTTAATTTAAAGCCGGAAAAAAGAGAATGTTTGGTGAATTTTATCAAGTGTAAAGATGTTGTTGCCCTTCTTCCTGTTTGGGAAAAGCTTAATATACCAGTTAGACCTGTTAGTGGCAAAACATACGTCACGACCAAACTGCAGCAATTAGTTAAATAAAAAAAGTATCCGCCTACCGACGAGCGAACAAATCCTAATGCTTCGAGATCAGACGGTTTTCCACAAAGTGAAACTGATGAATCAGGCTACCAACAATCATCCCGCTTTGTGAATGCGACTTCAGTAAACCAGCGAGCACGTTTAGCATCATATAAGGAGGCGTACCAAATAGCAGAGGAGCTGATACTGTCAAACTATAACACGGACATGATCTTTAAAGACAAGGAGGACACGGGATCGGACCGCTTCATGAACATAGCGTAGAATCCAGACGCACATATGCTGCGTGTGTCCCGGGAGTCGCTTTGGAGTCACGACTAAAAGGTTTGCTCTCGTATGTAGGCGACTAAAGGCGAGGGTGCGATTTGTCCACGTTTGGTTGTGGTTCTGTGGAGTTGGGGGTGTGAAATGTTTTCTTCTTCCTAGGGGGTACGTGACAGAAAATATTTGAGAAGCACTGCGATAAACGGATCTATCTTCATGGACACTGTTCCAAAGTATGGCTTTACATGCAGCTGACACCTCCAGAAATGTCACTCAGGGCCTGTTTACATGAGAACACTTGTGGGTTAAAACAACAAAACATTTTATTGGAAATGCCTTTTGTGTAGACGGTGTTTTGGGGGCTTAAAAAGGCAAAAATCTGAAACCACCCTCCAGAGAGGAAAAGTAGAATACACTCCACTGTAGCGTTTCCAATCCGTGTATCATTTGTTCATTCGTTTTTCGATATAAAACCAAAAAATAGGAAAACGAAAAAGCAACAGTTTTCTTCATTATTTGTCTCCAAAACCAAAATGAACCAGGACTAACACAGGACTGAACAGGTCTAAACCAGGTCTCAGTCCTGGTCTCAGTCCCGGTCTGGTCCCGGTTTCCTGATCACCCGACAGTCTACGCGGGCGCACATCCGGCCCAGTCCCAACACTATTTGTTCAGTCTTGGTTTAGTCCTGGTTTAGGACTGAGACCAGGACTGAGACTAGGACTGAGACTGGTTTAGACCTGTTTTAGTCCTGGTTCAGTCCAGTATGACAGTTTAAGTCACAGAAACGGTATCGCCGTTATTCATTTAAACACAAAATCAAAAAAAAAAAAGAATTGTTACCCGTTTTTTTCTCATTTTGACAAATAATGAAGAAAATAGTTTTTGTTTGTTTGTTTGTTTTCTTATTTTTGGTTTTATATACTGAAAAACGAATCATACATGAATTGTTTCCATCTACACTTCCCAAAACTCTGGTCATATCTGCTCTCGTCATGTACACGTTTACGTCACATACATCACCATCTAATGTCACCACCGAGCCGCCTGGCATGCATACACAATCAAATTCCACACACGGTTGCGTCACCGTATGCACACGCAGATTTCCTCCTGAAAACTCTCGTCCAAACACGGAATAAAAAGTGAAGACGCGACGCCACTTCAGCGTCTTCTGTTCAGACCGTCATCATATAAACGTGGCCTCGCTGTGGCTTTAAACACCTTTCACACTTTGAAGCGCAGGTTTATTCTCACAAAAACTCTCCATTGTAAATCTTGCTGTAATGGTGCGTGTCTGTTAAAGCGTATTGACGGGCTCAGAAACAGTCAGGTGTGGCCCATAAGCGCCGTAATCACACAGGAAATCCAATAACTGAGTGTAAACACATTAGCCGGAGAATAGTGCAGCGTAATGTGCAGAGACAGGCTCAATGAGGATGGATCACCCGCTCCTGTCTCTGATGGATGGGTGTCATCTCAGCTCCCGCCGCAGACTGCACCCAAGGGTCACTCCACAGGTCCGTGCGTGCATGACGAGTTTGGGTTTGACACGAGGAGTTGGGCTTTGGCAGGGATTTTTGAGAGGAATAGAAAGAGGTACAGGAGATTTTTTACTCTAAATATTAAAAAGAAAGAAAGTTCTGGATAGATCGTTTGGCTGTTTGGCTCGAAATGGAATATGTATTGAACCATTCATTCTTACGGGAATTTGGTTTGGATGGATTTTAAGAGAAAGTGTAGAAGGAAGACACATTGTTACTAAACTAAACTACTATTCTTTAAAAAGTTTTGGTTGAATTGTCTTTTCGTTTTTTTTTTTAGACAAACACTGGGCCTATTTCAAATGTAAAGCTACGTTCAGACTGCAGCCTGAAGTGACCCAAATAAATTTTTTTCACTCTGTGTTCCTGTATCTGATCTTTTAATGACAGTCTGAACAACACAGATCAAATTTTTTTTCAAATGCGACCCAGGCCACTTGGATATGTGCTCCTAAAACCGGTACATATCCGATCTTTTGACACGCAACATCAGTCTGAACGGCCAAGTCGCATTCATCCCACCTACACGTCAACAAATGTACACAAACAGTCTTCTCGTCAAACGGAAACTGTGTCTGAACTCCGTGTGCAGAAGCAGCGAAGCACACATCAATCCTACTGAATACCATCTCAAAGTCCCCCTGGTTTGAAAGTACCAGCTTGAACGTCCCATTCTGTCGGGCGGCACATGGGTAACTGCTGTGTTCGGGAGAGGGGGGACATTCTCGTCAACTTTTAGTCGGCCACGTCACTCACTGTGATGTACTGAGTCAGGAAAATCTAAATTCTACATCGTAACAAAATGAAATGTGAATGTAGAGAGACTAAATACGAGCCTTATTTATGTTATTTTAGGAAGAAAGGAATAGGAATATGGACTCAGGTCAGCATACACCCACATGTTACCTGCAAGGAACTTTCTGAGACAAGTGATGGCACTGCCTAACTTACCATCTGACCACATAAAACCAGCATTTTATCATCTAACAACCCCCTGCCCAAGTTCTGCAGATGGACTGAGAAGAGTATTGGTATAATTATAATGCAATACAACAGTGATTTATAAGTATATAAATTAACTAACTTAGTTTCATAACTTTCCAGCCAATTCAGAGGGACCTTCCATCTGATTCCCATCCCACCACTCTTGGCTGCGACTCAGAAACCTCGTCCTTCTCCTTCTCAATCTCCTCCTTAAACAAATAATCTGTACATGTTCTGGCTCCAGTACGACAGCAACTTTAAAATCTCCAGGTGCTCAATGTTAGTGTCCATGTTTAGGCGACTTCATGTCCTCCAATGCGCATGAGGAACACTTTTGGGGCGTTTAAAGTTCACACTGGAGATCACAAACAAGTCGCATTTAATTGGAAATGTGCAAAAAGTCTGATTTCACACACACACACACACACAAATCTGAATTGAGCACTAGGCCCTGCATTCTGAACATAGCCTAGGAGTGCATTTATTGACCCACTCATTGTTTTATCTGGGTCAAATATGTGTGAATCTGTCATAGAGCAGTAAGTTAAAGGCCAGTGAGTGTCTTGCCAGCATATTTAGAATTGACATCAAACCATCAACTTCAAATGGTCACACTTTTACAGTATACTAAATACCAGAAGTGGGACCAAGTTGTTGTTTTGCAAGACTCAAGTCTCAAGTCTTTGACCTCAAGACCGAGTCAAGTCCCAAGTCAAGTACAGGCAAGTCCAATTCGAGTCTCGAGTCACTGGCCCATAAGTCCAAGTCAAGTCCAAGTCGTCTGCTTTGAACCTCAAGTCATTTCAAATCTTTGAACCAAAATGATTTTTGCAATTTATATGAATTTTAAGATAAATTGTACTTAAAAAGGTTGTATATTTATGTATGGGTATTTATATAAGAGTTGTAGAAATGCATATTTTACCTTTTTTTTAAATTTGACAAGATCTTAGTGTGAATCATTACGGTCAGAATAGAAAGAATTCAGATTTAAAAAAACAGTTATTTTGTCGTGTATTCTGCAGTGAAATGGAAGGATCATGTTCCAATAATTCCCTCTATTTTACTGCATTATACGGTATATTACTGTAGTACATTTGAGGATTCCACATCACAGTACTTCAGTTACATCCAAAGTAACTAATACTGTAGAGAAGTGGGAATAGCAACTGTAAAAATAAAAATAAAAATGATAAAAACATCATTTTTAAGAGAAGCATCAAGGGTTTTGAAGTCATAGGGCTCAAGTCTGAGTCAAGTCCCAAGTCAATGATCTTCAAGTCCAAGTCGAGTCCCAAGTCAATGATCTTCAAGTCCAAGTCGAGTCCCAAGTCAGTGACCTTCAAGTCCAAGTCGAGTCCCAAGTCACTGACCTTCAAGTCCAAGTCGAGTCCCAAGTCAGTGACCTTCAAGTCCAAGTCACTGACCTTCAAGTCCAAGTCGAGTCCCAAGTCAATAACCTTCAAGTCCAAGTCAAGTCCCAAGTCAATGATCTTCAAGTCCAAGTCGAGTCCCAAGTCAGTGACCTTCAAGTCCAAGTCGAGTCCCAAGTCAGTGACCTTCAAGTCCAAGTCGAGTCCCAAGTCAATGACCTTCAAGTCCAAGTCGAGTCCCAAGTCAATGACCTTCAAGTCCAAGTCGAGTCCCAAGTCAATGATCTTCAAGTCCAAGTCGAGTCCCAAGTCAGTGACCTTCAAGTCCAAGTCGAGTCCAAGTCACATCTTCAAGTCCAAGTCGAGTCCCAAGTCAATGATCTTCAAGTCCAAGTCGAGTCCCAAGTCAGTGACCTTCAAGTCCAAGTCGAGTCCAAAGTCAATGATCTTCAAGTCCAAGTCGAGTCCCAAGTCACTGACCTTCAAGTCCAAGTCGAGTCCCAAGTCAATGATCTTCAAGTCCAAGTCGAGTCCCAAGTCACTGACCTTCAAGTCCAAGTCGAGTCCAAAGTCAATGATCTTCAAGTCCAAGTCAGTCCCAAGTCAGTGACCTTCAAGTCCAAGTCGAGTCCAAAGTCAATGATCTTCAAGTCCAAGTCGAGTCCCAAGTCACTGACCTTCAAGTCCAAGTCGAGTCCCAAGTCAATGATCTTCAAGTCCAAGTCGAGTCCCAAGTCACTGACCTTCAAGTCCAAGTCGAGTCCAAAGTCAGTGATCTTCAAGTCCAAGTCGAGTCCCAAGTCAGTGACCTTCAAGTCCAAGTCGAGTCCAAAGTCACTGATCTTCAAGTCCAAGTCGAGTCCCAAGTCAATGACCTTCAAGTCCAAGTCGAGTCCCAAGTCAGTGACCCTCAAGTCCAAGTCGAGTCCCAAGTCAATTGACCTTCAAGTCCAAGTCGAGTCCCAAGTCAATGACCTTCAAGTCCAAGTCGAGTCCCAAGTCATTGACCTTCAAGTCCAAGTCGAGTCCCAAGTCAATGACCTTCAAGTCCAAGTCGAGTCCCAAGTCAATGATCTTCAAGTCCAAGTCGAGTCCCAAGTCAATGATCTTCAAGTCCAAGTCGAGTCCCAAGTCAGTGACCTTCAAGTCCAAGTCGAGTCCCAAGTCACTGACCTTCAAGTCCAAATCGAGTCCCAAGTCAATGACCTTCAAGTCCACGTTGAGTCTCAATTCTTAGTCCATCTTATCAAGTCAAGTCTCAAGTCCTAAAAATAGTGACTCAAGTCTGCCTCGAGTCCAAGTCACGCAAGTCCCCATCTCTGCTAATTGATCTGAGCTTTAATTGGTAAAGTCATTCAGACTCCAGGAATATCTTCTCTGCTACAATCAAGAGCCCATCTGAAGCCCTTTACCGCAGGATCCTCAATAAGACACATTTAAATGACGTGACTTGCCTAAGGGCACAACAGCCTCGGAGGAAGCTGAGATCAAACCTCCAAACTCGGGTTCAAAATGTGAACTGTCTCAATATTTGCTAAGTGTGACTGTCACTTACGCATATTTTCTCCTAAAAGTAATTGTAGTAACTGAATACATGATTCTTACACCTCGAAGGTTGATGCACGCTGTCTTTGTATCCTTGGGCAAGACACTTTACCCGTCTTTTCTTTGGGTAGTATTTCTGTGGGGTTTTAACTGCGAATACGTAACATTTAGATCACCATGTTACCTTTTATTGCTCTGAAAATGCATAATAACATGTTCAATTAGTTTCACTTTTGTTTTTGATGATCCCCTCTCTTTCCTCTACGTACTAAGTCACTCCCCCTTCAGAGCACTATCACAACACAACCATCCCACTAATGAAACTACTGCACATCGACTCAGATTTGTGAAGTCGTAGTGTACAGTTTTGTGTCACGTTTTTTTTGTATATTTACGTAAAATTGCCGTGACGTAGACTTGTGGGCCTTGAACAGAATCGTGCTCTAAAAAGGGTTTGAGTAGGGCCCGGGAGAGATCGCTAAATTACTCAAACATACATGGATGAAGCCTAAAACCTCTTCAGATATGTTTTTGACGAGGGAACATCATTAAAACTACGCCTGTTCCGATACCGATTCTGGTATCAGCAAAAGCTCCGATACAGAAGTTTAAAGTTTATTTATTTTTCACTTTTCACAGACATAGTGCTTCATATATAAAAGATAAAAAACTACATAAGATACATTTATAATAAAATCAGTCATAGCAGCTCTAAACTTGAGGGGGAGAAATTATTTTAGTTGTGTTTTAAAAGCATCTACGTACACCAGGGATCTCCAATCTTTAGCTCAGGAGTTACCAGTCGCTCTCCAAACCCTTCCAACAGCTTGCCAAGAGATTTCAAAATTATTGTATTGTGCTTAAAAACTAAAATCTCATTCATAATTAGCAACGTAAATGTGTCATTTTGATGCCTAACTTGTGTTTTATTTATTTAAAAGGGACAATAAATTTCCAAAACTTAAGATATTATATTTCTGAAGTGTGAGACAGTGATGAAAAGATAAAGATTTCCTGTCAAATATTTTTTAAGCTTTTTTGAAAAAGTGATTGTATTGCTTTTAAGGTTGTTACGCTTGTCAGTGATCAGTTAGTGATGCCGTATTCAAAGTGAGAGAAAATCATCCTGTGGAGAAACATTTTAGCTGTATTTTCTGGCAATGATGAGCTAATTTGCCTAAAGTTGTGAATATTAAAATGAAGAATTTTTGAAATGTTTTTCACATGTTTTTTAAAAGTTAAAGTGGAGTCCAAGGTAACACCACGATACTTGAATTCATTTACAAACCGGAGCTGCTCTCCCTTCAGCAGCACATTTAAACAAGTCTTTGATGGACGTTTTGAAAAACCACATGCAGACATTTTTATTTTTTTTTTTAAGTGTTAAGTAATCTACACAGTTTACACATGTTTAATATTCATCTAACTGTACCCGTCTAAAGCTTGCCATAGCTCTTCTACTTTTTCAATTTCTTGTAACCGCTAAAATGAGTATCTCTCTGGCATTTTGGTTTTATAAAGGTCGCTCACCAGAGGACAAAGGTTGGAGACTCCTGATCTACACGATCTACAGAGCAGCTAAGGAGGCACTTCATTCCAGAGTTTAGGGGAGACGGCTTGAAAGGATCTGTCGCCTCGTGTTTAAAAGTTTGTCTGAGGAACCATTAGTAAGTTTTTGTTACGGGCCGAGGTCTACGGCTTTATCAGATCCGTGATGTAAGCAGGACCCACATGAAAATCACTCAATCACACATTAATAACAGAAAAGACTTTTGTGTTACCTCTTAGATACCTTCGTTTAGCCGTCGTTGAGGACATTGAGCTTGGTAAAATAACTACAGTTACCAAGAGGGCAGCCCGGCAACAGAGATTACTCGGACTTTGTTTACTCCCGAGCAGAGGTGTAGTGGGCGCGGTCCACGTGGGTACGCTGTTCACCCACTTCTCCTAGTAATATAAATATATTAAATAAATAAATAAATAAAAAAAACATAAAATAGCTACAACTTAAATGTCAAACTGGAGCTATTTGCAATGGTGAAAAGAACCTGCATAGGCTCATGATGTCTGCACTACTGTCCTATAGTGACCTGAAACATGAGAAACCAGGACTGAACCAAGACTGAACCAAGATTAAACCAGGAATGAACCAGGAATGAAAAAGGACTGAACCAAGAGGACTAAACCGGGGCTGAACGAGGACTAAACCAGGACTAAAACAGGACTGAGTGTCAGGATGTGTAGACCATTAGGTGACCGCAGGTGAAAGGACTGGTGCAAAACTGCGCTTCGCACGAGGGGAAGCGCAGCTGCTTTGTGGCCACACCCTGCTCCACGGGTTTGGTTTGCTTTGTTTCAAGTCCAAGATTAGTCCTGGTTCAGTCCTGGTTCAGTCCTAGTTCATGTGTTATAGTCTATGCTTTATATTCTGTAGGTGATTATAAATGACATTAATATTAATAACATGATTCCACATCATTTTGAGTAAAAAAAAAAACATCAACTATTACTGATTTTTACTGATCTGTTGCCTTTATGTTTGTACTGAAAGTGAGTTTTTTAAATAAACAAACAATCTATATGACACTTGTGGGTATTTCGGCATGTCAAGTTGTCACAAATCACTTACCCCCACTTTAAAAAAAGTCCATACTACACCACTGCTCCTAACAATTTTTACAGCCCTCGCTGTTGTTTTTATAGATATATCATATCGTACACTAAGGCCAGTATCGGTATTGGATCTTATTCCAAAAAATGCTAGTGGAACAACACTAATAAAAAATGGTAGAAAAGCTCCTAAGAGTTGATTTTGCGAAATATCCCGTCGTTAAGAATAATGAAAGAACAAAAAGTCAATGCATGAGATGTTTCCTTTTTTTTTTTTTTTTTTTTTCTTCTCTTCAGCAAGACCAACTAACCACAACTAACCAGCATGAAATATTGAAAAGTCTATTTAAGAACCCGAGCGGAGCCCTGTTTACGCCACACTGACCACGTAGGTGCCATGTCAGCCAAATGAGCAGCTTTACATGTCATTCCCTCGGCTTTTGTGCGCCTACAATTTGCCTCGCTAATGAACTGCGCCCTCGACCGACCGCGGCGCCGAAGCGGGCATCCCTCCTCGAATCCTCCCCCGCCCCTCCCCCCGTAATTCGACAAAACTACACACTCGCAACAAGCGGGCCGCTGATTGACATTTTACGCGCGGTGTTTTGGAGCACGTACGGCTGCCCAAGGACCGCCGGCGTCCAAGGCTGCCCGTTTCTGTATGAATCTGAACGGCGAATTATGAGAGCTGGTTAATAAAGCAACTCCTTCGTCCATCGCTGAAGAAGAGGCCGGCTCCCAGTCCGCGTGGCTAAACTCGCAGGATTAAATTCAAGGTCCAGTGGCGGCTAATCGTAAAATAACTAACGCGGACGTAGGCTTGTTAAAATGGCGTTCGGATGCGCCGCTGCCAAAGGATTAAGTGGTAAAGGCTTAAAGCTGAGAGACAATGGGCTCAAACGGCGTCTTATCGCTTTCCGTCAGATGTACAGATTATTTGGTGTGACGTTACGGACGCGAGTGAACGGAAAAGAAGTAAAAAAAAATGTGGAAAAGTGAAATGTTTTAGTAAATTAGGGGGAAAATCAATGTCAAAGCCTGAAGAAATAAATAAAATAAGCAAAATAAATTCAAAAAATGACGTACAAAGTTCGTTTCTGACATGGTTAAAAAGTTGATTTTGAGCGTTGCTTTGCACCTCTTCCTTCATCCCTCTTTCTTCTCCTCCACCCATCAGCTTCCTTCACCTCCTCCTCTTCTCCCTTCATCTCCTCCTCTTCATCCTCCTCTTCTTCCTCCCCCATTTTTCCTTCTTCCGCTCATCCTCTCCCTCCTCATCCACCCATCAATTTCCATCACCTCCTCATCTTTCTCCTCTCCTTCTTTCTCTATTTCTTCTTCTCCTTCCTCTTTTTCCACCATCCTCATTTTCCTTCCTTTTCTTCTCTTCTTCCTTCTTCTCCTCCTCTTCTTTCTCCCCCTTATTTTCACCCTCCCTCTCCTTCTCTTCCTCCTCCTCCTCTCTCTTCTTCTTCCTCCCGTCTTTTCCTACTCCCTGTCCTTCTATTCCTTCTCCTTTTCTTCCTTCCTTCCATCCTCCTCCTCCTCCCTCTCCTCCTCTTATTTCGCATCCACCCATCAGCTTCCTCCACCTCCTCCTCTTTCTCCTCTCCTTCTCCCTTCTTTTCCTCTTCTCCATCCTCCTCAGCCCCTCCTCTTCCTCCTTCTTCTTCCCTTCCTTCTCCACCTGTTCTTCTTCTCTTCCTCCTACACTCTTCTTTGTCCTCCACCTCCTCCTCGTTCTCCTCCCCTTCTTTTCATTCTTCATACTCCTCCTCCTCTTTCTCCCCTTCCTTCTTCACCTGCTCTTCTCCTCTTCCTCCTCCGCCCCTCCGCTTCCTCCAGCTCCTCTTTTTTTCCTACCGTCCTCTTCCTCCTCCTTCGGATTTTCCTCCTCCCTCTCCTTCTCTTCTTCGTGCCTTTCCTCCTCTTCTTCCTCCCCCTTACTGTCCCCCTCCCTCTTCTCCTCTTCCTCCTCATCCTGTTTTTTTCTCCTTCTTTCTCCATCTGCTCTTCTCTTCCTCCTCCCTTCCTCCCTCTTCTCCTCCTTCTCCTCCCTTTCCTGCTCCACCTGTTCTTCTCCTCTTCCTCCACCTCCCCTCTTCTTCTATCTCCTCGTCTTTCTTACTCTTCTCCTCTTCCTCCCTCTTCTTCTCCACAGGTTTTCCACAGACTCTTTAATGCAAAGCAGCTTTTATGCCATGTGGGCTCTGAAAACACACATATAGAGAAAAACCAAGAAGCAACACACACACACACACACACACACAAGTACACACACACCCCAATGCACACACACACACACTGATGCACACATGTACACACACAGACACACACGCATACAGTACTGATGCACACACGTACACACACACAAACACACACACTGATGCACACACACCCCAGCACACCCACACACACACCGATGCACATAAGTATGCACACAAACACTCACAAGCACACACACAGATGCACAACGTACACACACACGCACACACACACACACACACATACGGATGCACACACACTCCAGCACTCCCACACACTGATGCACACAAGTACACACACAATCACACACGCATACAGTACTGATGCACACACGTACACACACGCAAACACACACACACACACACTGATGCACACACACCCCGGTGCACATAAGTACGCACACAAACGCACACACACACACACACACACACTGATGCACACACATAAACACACACGCAAACACACACATCCTGATGCACACACACCCCGGTGCACACAAGTAAACACACACATACTGATGCGCACAAGTACACACACAAACACACATACTGATGCACACACACCCCAGCGTGCCCACACACACACACACACCGATGCACACAAGTACGCACACAAACACACAAACACACACAGATGCAAACACGTACACACACACGCAAACGGACACACACACACACACACACACACACACACGCTCACTTTATATGTAAACGTCCAGCTCTCTCAGTTTTACAAAAGTGAAACTCATTGAATCTCAGAATAACAACAATCGTTTCCTTAAGCGTCTCATTTACATCGAACAGCAGCATTAGACTTTCATTAGATTCACTGGGAGTAAATTCAAGTCAAACGTGATCCTCCGACTCAAATAATTTCCCATCAAAATGCAAAAACATGTTCAAATTCAACACTGATTACACTGAGAGCCATTATGATTTACTCACTTTTACATAAACATTGTGTAAAAGCCGCAGAGATCGTCTTTAGTCTTTAATCATATTTGCAAACAAAATATTAAAGGAGTTTACAAGCTGACAAATTATCTAATGATACTTTGCTGCTGATTTCTTAAACATTCCCTGGAGGTGTGATGCTAACTGTAGGCACTGCTCTGTCTGAAACTCTCTTAAGACTTTAATCTGTTTTTAAGTTTGTCTCGATCACATTTTTGTTGAAAATCAAATTCCTGAACAAGACCATGAACGCTCGTGTTGATCACAGGCTCCTGAAAATCTGCGGTTTAAATCCATTCTCGAGTTTTCAAACTTAGAAACTTAGATCTTAGAAACTTATTCGTCAGTGTTTGCTGAAGTGTGCGTTGCGTCTCCATGGTAACTGATGAACTTTCGGCCATAGACACACATGTAGAACACCCTCAGCGGGACGTCACTGCGAAGTATCAACAGAAGAAATCCTGTAGAGCAACGGTTTGATCCCAGGACAGAATCAGGACTGATCCAGGACGGAACTAAGACTGATCCAGGACTAAACTAGGACTAAACCAGGTCTAAACCAGAAGTGAACCAGGACTGAGTGTTGGGACAGGCCCGGAGGTGTGCCTGCGTAGACCGTCGGGTGACCGCAGGATAAAGAATCGGCGCAGAACTTGGTGCCCCAAGTGGCTAAACGCAGCCATCGCCCGATTGCGCTTTGCGGACACCCTTCTCCACAGGCTTGCGGTTCTCTCTCGTGCTCTCAAGTCCAAGATTAGTCCAGGTTTAGTCCTTGTTTAGTCCTGGTTGAGACCTTGTTTAGACCTGATTTTAGTTCCGGTTTTAGTTTTGGTTTGGTACTGGTTTTACTTCTGGTTTAGTCCTGGTTTTAGTTCTGGTTTAGTTCTGGTTTAGACTTGGTTTAGTCCTGGTTTAGTCCTGGTTCAGTCCTGGGATCAGTCCTGGTTTAGTCCTGGTTTAGTGCTGGCTTATTCCTGGTTTAGACCTGGTTTAATCCTGGTTTAGTCCTGATTTAGACCTGGTTTAGTCCTGGCTTAATCTTGGTTTACTGTATTCCTGGTTTAGTCCTGGTTTAGACCTGGTTGAGACCTGGTTTAGACCTGATTTTAGTTCCAGTTTTAGTTTTGGTTTGGTCCTGGTTTTACTTCTGGTTTAGTCCTGGTTTTAGTTCTGGTTTAGTTCTGGTTTAGACTTGGTTTAGTCCTGGGTTTAGTCCTGGTTTAGTCCTGGTTTAGTGCTGGCTTATTTCTGGTTTAGACCTGGTTTAATCCTGGTTTAGCTCTGGTTTAGTCCGGATTTAGACCTGGTTTAGTCCTGGCTTAATCTTGGTTTACTGTATTCCTGGTTTAGACCTGGTTTAGACCTGATTGAGACCTGATTTAGACCTGGTTTAGAGTCCTGGTTTAGTCCTGGTTCAGTCCTTAGTTAGAGCTGGTTTAGTCCTGGTTGAGACCCGGTGTCCTATTCATGTTAAATGATGTTAAAAGTCACCTACATGAAGTTGGAAATTATTTGCTGTTTCAAAAATCATTTACAAAAGCAAAAAAAAATAATAATAATAATAATAATAATTAAAATTTTATTAAAATAGCACAATTGCAGGAAAACAAAAGATGCATTTACTTGGAGTTGGGCAGGCGGATGGGAGTTTGGGCGGGTGGGGGGCTGTGCTGTCTTTACCTGCTCTAAGGGGAGGCTCACATTTACCCAGTTTGTAGCTGTAGAGTTTTTGAGAGTTGGTAGAGCAGGTTTCAGATGTCGTCACCTGCACAGTGTTTATGAAAGTGAGACGTTTCAGATGCCACCCGGAAGCCGTTATCAATCTGGAGGAACCGCTCTGTCTGGGATAATTATAGAGAGTCGCTTCCACATTGTTCTCCTCCGACAATGCCTCAGATTGGATAAAAACGAGCTCCTGGCAGTGGCTTCCTTAAGGTTCTCGAAATGCTCATTAAAGTAGATTATAACGTTCACCAAAATAGATGTTTTTACACGACACGATATCAGGTTTGATTTTGTTGGGCCACAAGAAATACAAGTCACATACAGACTCTTAATCTGTGTGTCATTCGTGCATTTGTTTTTCAGAATAAAACCAAAAATAAGAGAACAAAAAAAAAAGAGCTATTTTCTTCATTATTTGTCTCCAAAACCAAAATGAAAAAACAAACAAACAAAAAAACAGATAACGGTTTGTTTTTTCAGTTTTCGATTTTGTTTTTAAATGAATAATGGAAAAAAAAAAAAAAGGATAACAGCCGTTTCCCGTTTCCGCAATTTAAACTGCGATGCCGAACTGAACCAGGACTAAAACGGGACTGAACCAGGACGAAAACAAGACTAAACCAGGATGAAAACAGGACTGAACAAGGACTGAACCAGGTCTAAACCAGGTCTAAGGACTGAGTGTCGGGACGGGGCCTGGAGGTGCGCCCGCGTAGCTCGTTGGGTGATCAAGACTGAGACCAGGACCAGACTGGGACTGAGACTGGGACTGAGACAGGGACTGAGACAGGGACCAGACCGGGACTGAAATCGAGACAGAGACCAGGACCAGACCGGGACCACACCAGGACTGAGACCGGGACCAGAGTGGGACTGAAATCAGAACTGAGACCGAGACCAGACCGGGATCAGACTGGGACCAGACCGGGACCAGACCAGGTCTGAGACCGGGACCAGACCGGGACTGATATTGGAACTGAGACTGGGACCAGACCAGGACCAGACTGGGACCAGGCCAGGACTGAGACCAGAACCAGACCGGAACTGAAATCGGGACTGAGATCGAGACTGAGATTGGGTCTGAGACCGGTTTAATCCTGGTTCAGTTCTGGTTCAGTTTTGGTTCAGTTCTGGTTCAGTTCTGGTTTAGACCTGATTTAGTCCTGGTTTAGTCTGGCATTTAAATAGGAAACGGTCATTATCCATTTTTTCCATTATTCATTTAAACACAAAATCGAAAACTGGAAAAAAAAATTAAAAAAATAAATAAAAAAATCTGTTTTTCCATTTTGGTTTTGGAGACAAATAATGAAGAAAATACTTGTCTTTATTCTCATTTTGTTATATTTTGAAAAACGAATGAACGAATGACACACAGATTGCCCTTTTAATGCGCATATATATTTTAGTCCTGAAGACCAGTTTTCCTTTGACAAATTTGCTTACAAATTGTACTTCCTGCTTTTTATTTATTTAAGTATTTATTTATTTTACAAAACATATACAAACATTTAGAAAAGTTCAAGCAATTCTGTAGAAATCTTGTAAAAGGTAAGTGACCAGAATCTCATAAAAGTGACCCCAGACATACATACAAAAACAAAATACATAGTTAGAAGTTATAATTTCATCTTGTGCTTAGACATGGGCTGCAGATCCGGAATAATTTTCAAATGGACTAGACGCAAATAAGTATTATGAGTCCGGCTGACTGCTTTTTCTAACTTAATTACAGTTAATAGCAGCATTCAGGCTCGCACTTTGTCACAGACACATGAGGAGAGACTTACACTTACACTCTAAAACAGAATTAATGATTTTAATACGAATCTGAGTACTTATTTTGAATCTATTCCTGACCCATTTCTTATTGTAAATACATTTAAAAGGCCCAGATTACATTATTTTCTGTTGTGGTATAATGTTGTTTCCTCGTCACAAACAGAGCTGGAGTTGTGTTTTGTTTCATTCACACAAGTTTAACTCACAAACCCTGCAGATTTAGGCTGGGTTCTTCTCTCAAACATGATGTTATTGGAAAAAATGAGTAAACAAGAGGCAACAATCCTCTAATTTACACAATAGTTATGACTTATCTGCCAAAAAATGTGTTCCTTGCACATCATTTCTCCTGAAATTTGGATAGTTTTGTGTATTTATAACACAGGGGGATTTATTGTGTATAAGTTGGTGTTACTTCCTATAATTTTCAACGCACAGACTGCCACTTAACTGTTGTAAAACTATGAAAAATAGTTACAGTGGTCCCTTGTTTATTGTGGGGGTTATGTTCTAAAAATAACCTGCGACAGGTGAAATCTGTGAAGTAATCAACTTTACATTTTACAATTATTATGTCTGTTTTAAGTCTGTAAAACCCCTCACCACACACTTTATACACTTTTCTCACGCACGACAGTTACAACTCTTTTTCCATCCTTCTTGAATCTTATTGCTGCTGTCGTCCTTTGTTATTTTCCTCCTTCTTTATGTAACGAATGAAGATTTATTTATTCTGTAATGAAGCCTACAGCACAGAGTCCTGCACCGCACCCGTGCAGTACAGGACCGCACCCGCCCGTTAACCTGAGATTATATACAAACTTTTGCTCTGCATACACCACTGAACCAAGACCAAACCAGGACAAACCAAGGACTAACCTAGGACTAATTCCAGTACTGAAGAGGAAGACTAATCCAGGGCTGAACCAGGACTAAACCAGAACTGAAACAGGACTCAGTGTCGGGACGGGCTCGGAGGTGACCGCAGGAGAAAGGAAGGAGAGCTCCACACCTCACGGACGAAAGCACAGCAATCACGCTTTGCGGACATCGTGCTCTGGTTCTCTCTCTTAAGTCCAAGATTAGTCCTGGTTTAGACCTGGTTTACTCCTGACCCACCCTTGTGTAATTACTACCCGCCTGTAACACACAATACGTGTTCAATACGCTGTATATATACAATATCTTAATATGCAAATGTTTCTCTTTTTTTTTCTTGATAAGAACTTAGTGCGAATTATTACGGTCAGAACTGAAAGAATCAAGATTTAAAAAGTGCTAAATAGGGGTGTAACAATATCCAAGTCTCACGATATGATATTGTCACGGTGTGAACCTCGACACAACATTTATTTACGACATTTATTGCGATATCATTGGAAAACTCACGATATGGTGGGGAGGCTCACGATATTATGATATTATACATAATAACAAGACTGACTTTATAAAATGCTTGACCAGTGGTCAACTTGGTACAACATTTATTGTCATATTCTAGGGTTGTAACAATATCCAAATCTCACAGTACAATATCATCGCGATAAGCATTTCATGGTACGATATTTATTACGGTATTTTGGAAAGGCTGATATAATTGTAGATGGGACACTTTTTTTGCTTTTAAAATACCTTGACAAGATTTTGGTGTGAATTATTTCCATCATAATCCCAAGAATTCAAGTAAAAACATGTTTCTTCATATTGTTTACACTGAAATGAATCATGGGATATGTAGTGCTCGATGTTCATAAGCTGTTGCTACTATAAAACCATGCATTTAAACAAAGGAACTTGTGATTCGATATATTGTGACGGCCCACGATATTATTGTGGGACTTTTGATAATATGATATCACAGTATTTCAGTTATTGTTATATCTCTAGTGCTAAATAAAAGTTATGTGTCGTGTAGTCTGCACTGAAGTGTAAGGATCATGTTCTATGTAGTTCCCTCTGTTTTACTGCGTAGTACTGTATATTACTGCAGTACTTTTGAGGATACCACATCACAGTACTTCAGGTTTATCTAAAGTTCCAAACAGAAGTGGGAGGGACATGCTCCAGTTTGTTTCTTTAGAATTAAGCACAGCATTTACCAACTGTAAAAAGAAAAGTACTTTCTAACAACATAGATTTTTTTGAGGAGAAGCATCGAGTCTTCTCATGTCACATTGCTCAAGTCCCGAGTCACTGAGCTTCAAGTCCAAGTCGAAGCCCAAGTCTTAGTCCATTTTATCAAACTGGCAGTAACCCCATGATTCCCCTGTTTTCTACAGTGTCACTTTTTATTTGTTTGTAACGCGTCTTTGAGTGTCCAAAAAAAGTGCTATATAAGTCCGATGTATTTTTACTGTTATTATTCGTCAACTCTCAAGTCCTAAAAATAGTGACTCTAGTCTGACTCGAGTCCAAGCCACGACTTTCACCTCCCCATCTCTGGTAAACAGACAAATAATAAAGAGTGAACTAAACAAAACACAACTCCAGGTCTTTTTTTTTTATTTTTTTTACGAGAAAAAACATTCTAATATTCTTACACGGCTACAAGCTCACGAGAGTCAATTTTACATAATATAAGATGTTTACTATAGATTGTAATTAAGATTGGCCTGAACTTCTCAGCGCTGAATTTCATGGATTTATGTAAGTCCGATCAATACGACCTGTTGGAAATAACACTTCCACATTCCCACCTTCTAATATTCTGTTATTAGCGAGATAACTCTGGATCGATAGTGATTTGTGTGCGAAGAGGCCAGACATTTGAAAAATAAATGAATCACTGTACAATATTCGAGCGTAATAACACCCCATTCTCTGGACTGCCTTTGAATTGAATGGCGTCGCGAAAATTGCTATTGTACCATTCACACAGATGCCCCGCGGGCTCGGAACGAAAGGCAAAAAACTCGACGCGGGCTGCCAAAGACGCCCTAAAGAAAAGAAAACCATTTAAGAATACAGGTGACTTCTAAATGGAATATCCAATTCTTTTGACCTTGTTAGAGTACGGTAAAAAAGTCCGCGAAAATATGACGTTATTGACGGCGTAACCTCCCATAAACCCACCAGCGTCACTCAAAGCAGGTCGCGATCCAAAACTAATTCTCAAATAATTGGAAATAGAGTAATAACTCGATGTGTGGCAGGAAGGTCGTGGAAAGCAATCAGAAGAATGGTTCCTATGGCAATAAGGGAGACAAGGTGGACCGCGGCAAAGGAGAAGTCACATTCAAAATAAAAGTGTATTATAATTATATGAACTCCGAGGCGATCCAATTTCTGTGTTTTCTGCTGTAGATTGGAAGGCATTACAGAAGCCATCCAGGATCGTATTGCAGTTCATTTTCAGTGATAGACATCGAAATGAGGGGTGTCTGAGCCCGCGCGACGTTTACATTACAGCTACAATTTCACCTGCGAAGGACAATAAGGGAATGTCTGTGTCTGGTGGATCGGAGGATTCGCCGGCTCGCGTTGTTTGTACTCTTCCCAAATATGACGTTAAACTTGTTTTCAGTGAGACGTAATTACTTTTTCCTGATATGTTCCCTTAAGCTTGTCCGTCTACAGGTGGATTCTTACTGTTTCTATGGATGTGACTAGTACTGTATTTTTCGGATTATAAGGCGCTCTTAAAATCCTTGAATTATCTCGAAAATTAACAGAGCACTTTATAATCTGATGCACCTTATGTATGAATTCTGCAAAACAAATCATTAATAAGGCCAAAAAAGCACTATGAATAGAAAGGATTCACAACAGCATCGAAAATGAATTCTGATTGTGCTTACTGACCTCGAACCAACTTTATGTGGTACACGGTGTTCAAAAATCTGTCAAAATGTTTTAGTACGACTTTGGTAAACTATGAAGCTGCACCGATTGATGGATTGTCGGAGCATTACGTCTGCCGGGGTCAGGAGCCTCATGGAGTAGTGTCCTTCAGTCCGACAGAAGCTGAACCACATCAGCGCACAAGGAGCAAGCTGTTTTGTTTTTTTTTGTTTTTTTTTTAGCACTTATAGTTTATGCAAAATAGCCATGTGGTTTTAAGTTTTGTTTCTGTAAAATGTAAATAAACATGCACAAAGCTGCATTAAACACATTATTTCTCAATGTATATTTAAATCCTCCTCATAGGAAATTTTATTTATTTTTTTTAAATAACTTAAATGATCCACCCACATTCACATTCATAATCCACATTCACCAAGACAGGGAGGCAATACCAGGCGAATTACACCACGATCTGCCGATGGATTGTGGACACGTGGACTAAGGATCAGTCTCAAGTGTCGTCTGTTTGTTTCGTTTATTCGCCTTATAATCTGGTGCACCTTATAGTCTGAAAAATATGATAACTTGGCTTCCTGCTTGTCTTCATGGAGATGGAAACATTTGCCATAAAAAAATTAAATTAAATTTCCAAGGAGACAAACAAGAGGCAGACACGCTACTAGAAAAGTTACTTAGTGCACGGCAAAGGAGAAATAAAATTTGTCAACTGGACAAATGCTTATTTTGGTCAAAAACTTTTCGCAGCTCATCCAAGTTCTTCATCAGAACTGAAGAAGCAGCTTGGATGAGCTGCAAAACATTTTCGACCAAAAAGCTTTGTCCAGTTGACAAAATGAATTTCTCCTTTGCCATGGATTCTACCTGAGTGACTGAGGGATTTTACTCTTACCTAGTGCACCTTTACATGCCTCCATGGAGATAAGTCAGTAAAGAACATTACTACTGGGGACAGTAAAGTGAGCATTAAAGGGACAGTCCAGAATTTTGGACATTTCCTAGTGAGCCAGAGTGTTGGAGACGTGTGGAGACACTTTTTAAAATATTCCATCCAGTCCTTGTATTTGCAGAGGTCGCTGGTGCTAGGCTAGTGCATGTCAATGGCCATAGTTCTCCTGCCACTAAAAACAGTCTTACCCACTCCACAAAACACCCAAAGAAAATCTATTATTACACCAGACTGTCCATGTAAATGTCTGTGTTGATAGAATAATTTTAGAAGTAAAACCAACCTTGCATTTGAAGGATTTATGTCTGAGCAGCAGCAGTGAGTTGTACTTCCTGATAGAAAGCTCGGCAGCGGCGGATTGATATATGAGAAAATAGACCCTCAACATGCGACAATTCATGCAATGCAAGATTAGTTTTATTTCAAACATTATTCTATCATTATTTCTATGTCCAAAATTCTGGACTGTCCCTTTAATCCAATAGCAACATTTCCAAGTCAGTCCTACACTTGATCACTTTGGTCACTTTTTTCCGCCTTGCGATGCCACATAGTAATACAGGAAGTGCTCCACTGTGGTTTTAAACTTCACACATCTTTATTAGAATCATACAGATCATTTCAACTCAGGGAATCACTAATTTCTACTGAACTAAAGGTAAAAAAGCAGCTGTTAATGTGGAAACTACCGACTAATAATCAAGGTTTACTCAGTGAACGAACAAAACAAGACACAACCCCGGGTCCTGTATGTATTTGATGAAGTTACAACATTATAACATGGCTCAAAGCTCACAGGAATAATAATTTGATGTAATATCGGACCTTTAATAATGACCCCATGTCTCGTTTCTATAGGACGACGCATGAAACCCCTGACCCCGCTCACCGCACACAGAGGGACACACGCCGATTCAGCGAGGCCTCATCAGGATAAAGTGAAATGGTCCTTGTAAACACACCGCTCATGTAACTTTAATTAAAACCATTACATCACATTTAACGCGCCAAGATTTGAACTCCTTAATCAGAGCGTATAAACAGTGGGGGCAGTTTACCATGGGCTCTAATGTCAAATGGAGTCGACTCAAATAACTATTATGAGTTCAGCCGACTGCTTTTTCTAATTTAATTACAGTTAATAGGAGCGTTCGGGCTCGTACTTTGCCACAGATGCTCGTGTGTGGTTTATAATTCCTTCAGTGTGTAAAACGGAATTAACTTAATGAAAACAACATTTACATCGACATATGAATCTGAAGAACTGGAGTAAAGTCGACACTGATTTGACCCATGATTACTTGGTGTAAATATACGCCTGAATCATAAACAACACTGTAAAACAAATACAAGAAAGACTGAATTATAGTCTACCATTGACAATAATGTGTTTCTATAAGAATTATGGGTTATAATGTATGTACTTACACAGTGTTAAGTACAATTCATCAGGGGACCCCAACCGCCGGGCCGTGTACAGGTACCTGGTCACGAAAGCACGAACCCCCCTGCGCCTCCTCCCATGTTTCCTGCACCTCTAAACCAGAACTAAAATCAGGACTAAACCAGAACTAAAACCAGGAACTCAGAACCAGAACTAAAACCAGACTAAAACCAAGACTAAACCAAGACTAAAAGAACTAAAACCAGAACTAAACCAGAAACTAAACCAGACTAAACCAGAACTAAACCAGAACTAAAACCAGAACCAGAACTAAACTAACCAGAACTAAAACCAGGACTAAACCAGAACCAGAACTAAAACCAGGACTAAACCAGAACTAAAACCAGGACTAAACCAGAACTAAAACCAGGGCTAAACCAGAACTAAACTAGAACTAAAACCAAGACTAAAATCAAGTCTAAACCAGGTCTAAAACCAGGACCAAACCAGAACTCAGCCAGAACTAAACCAGAACTAAAACCATGACTAAACCAGAACTAAACTAGAACCAAAACCAGAACTAAACTAGAACTAAAACCAGGAGTAAAATCAGGTCTAAACCAGGTCTAAGCCAGGTCTAAAACCTGGACTAAACCAGAACTAAACCAGAACCAGGAACTAAACCAGAACTAAAACCAGGACTAAAACCAGGACTCAACCAGGACTAAAACTAGGACTAAATAATTTAAGGCAGCAGTGATCTCATATAAAAATCGTTTCTCTATCAATAATATTTTAAAATGGTTAAGTAAAGACTGGGTTTTTTATTTTCTTTTAGCAGATAAAACAAAAAATCTTACGTTAAAATTTCCTCGTCTTTGCTTCTCTACAGCAAACACATGCCTCTTCATGGAGACTTGGGCTCAACAGAGAATTTAAAGAGAAGTTAACAAGAATTTTCAGGATGTGGTTGATACATTCATGTAGTTTTAAAAAGCATGACAATATCAAGTAATCCAAAGTATTCAGATTACGTTACTCACTTTAAGTAATTTAATGTATTACGTTACAAACTACATTTTGGGGTATGTAATCTGTAATCTGTAGGGGAATACATTTTAAAAGTCACCTTCCCAACACTGTATATAAATACACTTGAACTGAATTTAATCGAATTGAATTGAATCGAGACGAGGGAGCATACACCTTACCACACACCTGGGACGCAATCCTGGAGTCAGACAGTAGGGGGCGTAAGCTTCCCCTGCTGTCCAACAAAACAAGCTGCTGATTATTTATGTTTTGAATTTGTTGTTTTTGTGATTTTAACATATTTCTTATTCCCGTAAATCACTTGTGTATGAATTGTGCCATTCAAATAGACTCACGTGAAGATTCTGAGGACGAAGTATCCAAAAACTGTAAAGCAGAACAAACAGAAAACAGAAATGTGTCTTTGTATAAGGAGTTAATCTATAGGATGTGTTAAATCGTGATTCTAAAAGTCGCACTAGTGTTTCTAAATTCGAGAAAATGTACAAGGATAAAATAACAATGGAGTATGTGAGTAAGGAAAATGTTTAAGAGAGATGGGTTCGGGATTATTAAAGAAATGTTTTTATTTTATTTGATAAGTGAAAGGAGCAGAGTTTATAAGATTTATCTTCTTCCTGTTCCTTTTGTTCATGAAACAAAGGCAAGGCAAGTAATGGTTGTATGTATATAATGTATTTATGTTGATATTATGATTCTTTTGTTGCTTCCTTTAAATTGATGCCAACAAAATAACAGCGTGCAAGCGACAAAAAAAAACAAAAAAACAAACAAACAGCAAAACAAAAGAAAGAAATGCTCCTGTCTGACAAAAAGCTCTCGTCTTAGTTCATCAAAGCAAAATCTTAATTGAAGCTGTTTTAACTTACTCAATACTTACAGTGAATGTGATAAATAAATTGCGTTTGTTCACTTTAAATATGATTATGAAGTTAAATAAAATGTACTTTCCTTAGTCGCAGAATCCGTCTCTATACTGTTCAGTCTGTGCTTCTGTGCCGCACTTTTAATAGCTTCTGTTCCCTGGTTCCTTTTTGTTTTGGAGCTCTTTTAAACAATCTTGTGAATCGCTTCTGTACAGTCCAAAAAACTTCTAATGAAATGAATACGTTTGTGAAAATAACTTCTCCAGACTGAATCATTATGACTAACAGTTGGTCTCGCGGCACAGGCAGTACCAGTGGAGCAGACATGGGGCCAAATCAAACCAAAAAAAAAAAAAAAAAAGAATTAGCTGTGTGCTTAAGCTGCTCTGTGGTGGAAGTGGTGACTCATGTTCGGAGGCCTGGACCCTCTTGGCCTTGTCGGTGTCGTGTGCACGGACCTCAGAGGATGCTGCTCAGGTCCAACTCCGACTCCCAGGACCTGACCATTTTACCGACGCAATTTCCACAACTCATAGCTTTCTCTGGATTACATCAGAGTGCTCCTTAAAAGTGTTGTTTTATAGAACTGAAATAGTACAGGACTTTGTATTTTACATTTTTTAACTCATTCATTTGTTTTTGTTTATTTTTAAAGCTTTCTACATTTTATATACACACAGAAGACATCAAATATACAGTAAAAAGCAAGATATATGGAATTATGCAGTAAAGAAAAAAGTGTTAAACTCTTAACTCTACTAAATATTTCCCGACAAAGCAAAAATGGTTACTTTGAGGATTTAGTATACCATATTTTTTGGACTATAAATCGCTCCAGAGTATAAGTCGCATCACCAAAAAATGCATAATGAAGAAGAAAAAAACATATATAAGTAGTGCTTTTGGGGGAAAATGTATTTAATTAAATCAGAGACCAGAAACTGACATTTCCTGTTGAAAGTCAAGTTCTAGTAAAAACAATAGAAGAGAGAACAACAGACTGTTAACGTCACATATGAACAGTTCTTCAGATAAACTATAACATAAACAACAGAACAGAACAAGTTTAACAAACTCTCCATCTCACTCCAAATCACTAAATCCATTCAATTCTTCATCCTCGGTGTCACTTCTGAGCAACTGCACGACCTCCGGAGGTAAACAGAGCGCCGCTTCCTCTTCTGTGTCGCTGTCGTCAGACTCAGCATCAATTCCAGGTAGAATTATCTGGGCCTTTCTGAATCCCGACAGGATGGTTTCGGTGTCACTGAAGTCCAGGCTTTGTCCATCCATCCAGTGACTTCAGGAAAGTTTCATGGTGCATCCTCCCGGTGTCACAAGTTTCTCTCTCACTCCAAACTTTTTTTCTGCTGCTCGATTAACGTTTTCAGCTGCAGATTTCACAACTTGCAGTTTATAATCTGCAGAATCTGGTTTTCATTTTGGGGGCATTTGTGTTCAGTCTTCTCAGTCGTCTTTATAAGTTTGTTTCAATGTTAAATTTTGGTGCAAAAGTAATGGTGCGATCGACTGACATGATACAGACAGGACAGAGGCTCTTTCTGCAGGAGACATGTGCAGTAGAGTGAAGTGACAGTGGTACAGGAGGAACAGGAGCAGCAGATACTCACACACAAGACTAGAGTGGCTGTTATTGTGAACATTTGAATATATAAGTCGCAGAAACACCCAAACCATGAAAAAAAGTGCAACTTATAGTCCGAAAAATATGGTAAGGATAAAACAAATATAAATCACAACAGACTCCAGGCACTCTAAAGAAGTAGAAAAAGTAAAAAATCGCACGAGGCCACGGATGGCCATTCAAATAAAGGCCTTTTAACTAAATTTTTCCTCATGCAATTTTTAAAAAACTTTTTCTACTTCTTTGGAGTGCCTGGAGTCCGTTGTGTTTTAGTTTTGGTCCTTTTTTCCAAGAGCACCCTCTACCTGCTCCCACTGATTGGAACACCTGCAGCAGACAGCCGCATTTTTGTCCTTACTATAAAACAAATATGTTGTAGCATTTAGTTAGTTTAGAGTTATTTCCCTTTTTTTCTTTGCTATAATTCCATATATCGTACTTCATATATTTGATGTCTTCTGTGTGTGTGTATATAAAACTGAAACTGAACACTGAACAAGAGGTTGTGTCCAAACTTTTTACTAAGTGTAGAAGAATTTACATGTTTTTTTTTTTTTTTTTTTTTAATGGTTAGATCTCAATGGTTGCTGGTTCGATTGTTCCTCGAGCCAGCGCACACCGTTCAGCTCCAGTCGACTGAAGCCAATCAAGACGAGCACTAATAGCGGCTAATTTGGAGTTCGAGTCGATCAGGGGTGAGGTTGCTGAAGGCACACAATTGCTGGTTTGGCAGGGGGTGGGCTTTTAGCAACGCTGTCAATCAAACCTGTTGCTAAGTGGAGTGACCTCGAGGAAAGAGGGCGCCTGATTGCTCGATTATTAATGTTCATAACTTGATTTAGTTGATGGAGCCGATTGACGCCCATGGCTGGAAATGAGTGGTAGAATAAACTAGAACTCTCCTGACACGGGCCACGTTTACATGACCAAATTAATTGTTCTGAATTAAATGTTTTGGAATTAAAATATTCTTCTTTGAGTTTACATGGAAATAATAATTCTGAATTGAGGTTTACATGGAAAACTCGTTAAATCGTCTTTATTGAATTCCCCTCAACGTCTGGGGATGGGGAAGAATCCGTGTATCATTCGTTCATTTGTTTTTCAATATAAAACCAAAAATAAGAAAACGAAAAAACAACAGTTTTCTTCATTATTTGTCTCCAACACCAAAATGAAAAAACAGATAATGATCAGTTTTTTCAGTTTTCGATTTTGTGTTTAAATGAAAAATGGAAAAAAACGGATAACGGCCGTTTCCCGTTTACGTGACTTCCGTGACTGCGATGCCGGATTTCTACACCGCATATGGACAGACCCAGGACTGATCCAGGTCCGGGACCACACCGGGACCGCACCGGAACCAGATCGGGACCAGATCAGGACCAGATCGGGACCAGAGCGGGACTGAGACCGAGACTAGACGGAGACTGAGACCGGGACCAGACCAAGACTGAGACCAGACTGGGACGAGAGCGGAACTGAGACAGAGACCAGACCAGGAACAGGCCAGGACCAGACTGTGACCAGACCGGGACTGAAACCGAGACCAGGCCAGGACCAAGACCAATAAGAATAGCAATTAAGTGTTTACAATAGCAGTTTTTAATAGCAGAATTAATTTTTATTCAGAATTGAAGCTCTCATGTAAACATGGCAACTGACTTGTGAGCTTTAAGCCATGTCAGAACGTTATTATCTCATCAAAAACATACCTGGAGTTGTGTTTTGTTTCATTCACACACTGAATTATTAGTCTGTGTACATCTCCAAAGCTCAAAATGCTCTGTTCCGCCTTGTGATGTCATGTAGCTGTAGTTTTTATCTTTAGTTCAGTAGAAATTGGCATTTCCAGAGCTGAAATCAACCACATGATTCTCGTGAAGGTGTATGGAGTTTAAAAACACAGTGGAGCTCTTCCTGTATTATCACATGTGTGTTTTCTCAGCCTCGCTATGCAGAGTTTGCGCGTAAAACACGTGTGGATGAAGCAAAACACCGCTCCTGTTCTGTTTGTGACGAGGACACAACATTATAAGATACTTCAGAAGAGGAGGAAGATCCAGCTGAGAGGAGCCGTATGGGCTCCCAGCTCCCAGAATGCCGAGCGGCGCAGTGCGGTGCTCGTACAGTGATGGACATGCAGTTCCCGTGCTCAGACCTGCTTCACACACTCTCACACCTCCTGTACTCTGTGATGCCTCTGGAGCTGTCAGGAGCTTTGCACTGGGAGGAAAGAACTGCATTTGTCTCGTCCAACATGTGTGTGTAAGAAGACGAGTCCAAAACAGAAGAGAAAAAAAGATGTAGACGGCTTAAAATGTGTGTGATGTGTTCTGATGATGCTCAAATTTTGACTATATTTGGTGAAAGGATATTTGTTTTAAATGTACATTATACTTCTACACCAATGAAGAAGCAACTTACGAAGAGCAGTTGAAAAAGGTTCTGTTTTATACATAGATGACAAATCCGTGTGTCATTTGTTCATTCAATTTTCAATATAAAACCAAACATAAGAAAATGAAAAAACAACAATTTTCTTGATTATTTGATTATTTTGAAAAAAACAAAAAAACAAAACAAAACAAAAAACAGATAAAGATTAGTTTTTTGTCAGTTTTCAATTTTGTGTTTAAATGAATAATGTAAAGAAGAAGAAGAAGAAAAAAAAAGGATAACAGTCGTTTCTGTGACTTAAACTGTGATGCCGGACTGCTAAAACCAGGACTAAATCAGGACAAAAACAGGACTAAACAAGGACTAAACTAGGACTAAACAGTTTTCAGTCCTGGTCTGGTCCCGGTCTCAGTCCCGGTCTCAATCACGATCTGGTCCTGATCTGGTTCCAGTCTCAGTCACAGTCTCAGTCCTCCTCCTGTTCCCAGACTCAGTCCTGGTCTCATCCCGTTCTAAGTCCTGGTTTCAGTGCCGGTCTGGTTCCAGTCTGGTCCCGGTCTCAGTCCTGGTCTCAGTTCTGGTCTGGTCCCGGTCTAAGTCCTGGTTTCAGTGCAGGTCTGGTTCCAGTCTGGTCCCGGACGTGTTGTAGTCCTGGTTCAGTCCTGGTTCAGTCCGGCATCTCCGTTTAAGTCAAGTAAATGGTCGTTATCTGTTTTTTCCATTATTCATTTCAACACAAAATTGAAAACTGAAAAAAAAAAAAATAATAATCATTATCCGTTTTTTTATTTTTTTTATTTTGGTTTTGGAGACAAATAATGAAGATTTTTTAAATTTTGTTTTCTTGTTTATATTAAACATGTATTAAATTGTGATCAGCTCGAGAATGTGCAAAGGAACAGCCAATCAAATCTGGGGATTTACATCACGGCAAAAATATCAGCGCACACATTAAACGGGGAGAATTGTCTTTTTGTCATTTTGATTTGTGAAGCTGTGTATGTGTAGAGAAAGTGTCTTCCAGAAACTTTGTAGTGACATTTAGACTTTGTTTCACATCATTTATCAGTAGACAGATGTTTTATTTATTTATTTTTTTCTGAAAATGTAATAGTCAAACTGCCATAATTGAGTCGCCGACAGTTAACGTTAACTAACAGACTCAGAGAATTTATTAGTAGAATCGAGCGATACCTGACGTTACATTAAACTTTCTTGGGCCTCCATATTTTCCCCAACTCTTGTAATAGAATGTGACATAAGCTAGACAACTATGCAAATTATTGCGAGGAGAAAATTCATTTTGTCGACTGGACATAAATTAGTTTGGTTGAAGACATTTCTCAGCTCATCCAAGCTGCTTCTTCAGTTCTGGTCAGACGCTGGTGGACACTTCCTTATATCTGTCTGCAGGGAGGAGCTAAATAACTGAAACTAACACACCTACTTGTTTACAGTTTCTGTTTGTTAGTTCGGCCTATTGACCTGTACAGGGTGTGGCGTCTAATTAACATAACACTCATTTGAGAAAAGTGAGGTACAGATTTTAGTCAGAGAAAATAATTGGTTTGAGAGGGGAGTGAAAGAAGCTATTTTTGTTAAGAAACAGAATCCTTCTCTTAACAGAAATAGAGGCCTCAGACACCATCTATCTCCTATTTACAACTCCATCCTCAAACCGAAATCAAAACAAACAAGAGAACAACAGGTGTATCCAGGTCAGGTCCAGAGGTGTGGAAGCTCCATTATGGCCATGAATTGTTCTGCTAATTAGACCCACAGTCTAAAGGAAGGATTCTGTTTCTTAACAAAAATAGCTTCTTTCACTCCCCTCTAAAACCAATTATTTTCTCTGACTAAAATCTGTGCCTCACTTTTCTCAAATGAGTGTTATGTTAATTAGACGCCACACCCTGTACAGGTCAATAGGCCGAACTAACAAACAGAAACTGTAAACAAGTAGGTGTGTTAGTTTCAGTTATTTAGCTCCTCCCTGCAGATATAAGGAAGTGTCCACCAGCGTCTGACCAGAACTGAAGAAGCAGCTTGGATGAGCTGCGAAACGTCTTCAAACAAACTAACTTTGGTCCAGTCGACAAACTGAATTTTCCCCTCGCCAATTCATGGCCATAATGGAGCTTCCACACCTCTGGACCTGACCTGGATACACCTGTTGTTCTCTTGTTTGTTTTGATTTCGGTTTAAGGATGGAGTTGTAAATAGGAGGTAGATGGTGTCTGAGGCCTCCATTTCTGTTTAGAGAAGGATTCTGTTTCTTAACAAAAATGGCTTCTTTCACTCCCCTCTCGAACCAGTTCTTTCTTTGGCTAAAATCTGCACCTCGCTGTCCTCAAATGAGCGGCCCGTGGCTTTTAAGTGGAGATGTACAGCAGACTGAGGTCCACTGCTGCTCTCTCGTCTGTGTTGGTACATCCTCTTGTGAAGTAGCTGTTTAGTTTCTCCAATGCAGTGTTCACTTCAGTCTTCAACTGCACTGAATGGAGTAGACCACATTGTTTTGTTTGTGGCTCGGTGTTTTGTCCTTTGGGTGGACTAGTTTCTGTCTTCGAGTGTTCGTAGGTTTGAAATAGACTGGGATCTCATGTTGTCTGAAAATCCTCCTGGGTTCTGATTCTCTGTTGTCCTGTTTTTTAGTTCCCTTGGTTTTTGTTGAAGGCCCATTTTGGATATCCGCAAACGGAGAGTCCATCCTCAAACCTAAATCAAAACAAACAAGAGAACAACAGGTGTATCCAGGTCAGGTCCAGAGGTGTGGAAGCTCCATTATGTCCATGAATTGTTCTGCTAATTAGACGCCACACCCTGTACAGGTCAATAGGCCAAACTAACAAACAGAAACTGTAAACAAGTAGGTGTGTTAGTTTCAGCTATTTAGCTCCTCCCTGCAGACAGATATAAGGAATTTTTCACCAGAGTCTGACCAGAACTGAAGAAGCAGCTTGGATGAGCTGCAAAACATCTTCAACCAAACTAACTTTTGTACAGTCAACAAACTGAATTTTCTCCTCGCCGTGGATTCTACCTGGACGACTGAGGGATTCTTCACAAATTACACAACATTTTTTAGTGAGGAAACAATATTACAAGCTTCACAGCACACAACTCTAAACTTTACTGAAGCTAAAACACAGGAGTTTTCAGAAAGTTTCAGAAATAAATGCATTTATGTTTACTGTAGCTGTTGAGCCTTTGTTGTTTCCATATATTATAAAACAAACGCATTTCAATCCAACTTCCAATAGCCTCTCCGCGTACATTCTGTGAGTGTTTCTGGACTGTAATTGGCCTCATCTTGTGTAATAAAAGCCTCTATTTGAGCCACTTCTTCACCTCCAGGAGAGCCTCGCATCTGACGCAACAAAACAAATCAACAGCGGCGGGATCAGACCTCCATTAGCCCGGACGCACAAGTGTTACCGGCACGACGGACGCCGCGCGCTCGCATGCTCTCCACGCCAACATGCGGTGCGTGTCAGGGGCCGGTCGAAGCGAAGTGTTTGTAACTCGTTCAGAACTGCATGATGGAAGATTGCGTGACGGTGGAGTGGTGAGATCTCTCGTCCGAAAGTCTAAAGGTCTCAGGTTTGATTTCCAGTTTTTTTTTTTTTGTGGCGTTGGCTTGTTTTGTCTGAGTGGGTTGAGGGTTTTTTGCTTTGGTTTCACCCAGACTAAAACACGTTCAAAAGGCTACACCTCCACTGCTTGGTCCAGAACGATATCTCTGGTCCTTTTTTTTTTTTTTTTTTCCTCTATCGTACCTCAAGCCAGACTCAAACACAGATGTCCAATTGGATTTGTTTATGTTAAAGACGCACGAGAAGCGAAGGAGCTCATTGGTCACACATCAACTTAAAGGTTGTATAGAGGATTTTTTAAGGAAAGAGAAATACAGCAACAGTCGTTTTTCAAATGTTCCTATAGAAATAATTTGGAGACCGACACCTCAGTTTTTAGACCCTTTGTCTGCTTCAGTCACGCAATCGCTGAAAGGAATCTCCAAGAACCACCTCAGTTTGTCTTCGCTCCTTTTCTCCTTCTTTTCTTCTTTCAGCGACCTCAAAAACAAACTTTCTTTTGCGGCGAACTGGTCGTGGATTCTCATCCAACATCGCAACAAACTTTGTGCGAACTGCGAGGAAGCTACAAGTAGAAAAAGCCTCTAAGAACTGCTGCATAGTTACCCTAGAAACGTAAGGAGTTTGACTGACAACCTAACAGCCAATAGAAAATGAGGCAACCTTGTTTTCTATTGGCCGATGTTTATCTGGCCTCAATAAGTCCACAGTTGATAGATTTTCATTCTTTTTTTTTTTTTGGTCATCATAATTACAAGGCTTCTGCTCTGTAATGGTATTTTAAACTTTCATTGACAATTTGAAACTGAAAAAAAAAAAAATCCTCCATACAACCTTTAAACAAAATCAAAAAATGTTCCTGATTGGCTAATCCATCTGTCAGTCATGCCCATCAGAACTTGGGGAGAGCCACCAGAGACCAGACTCACATCTTCGTTAAATATTCCGAGATGCCACTATTTACACTTTGACGTCTAATTGTCGGAGTAGCGGCATGAACATTTCTTTTTTTTCAAGCGTCCCATTACTTGCTGCTGCTCATGTCCAACCAGGATGTAACATTATAAACCTCACCAAACTGTCGAAATGTGGGCCATATGTTTATCTTTAACAGAATATAATTATGTAACCCATTTTTACTGAGATAACTAACCTGTCAGAGATTGTATTTTAGGCAAGGCAAGGGAAGTTTATTTGTATAGCACAATTCGTAAAAAAAAAAAAAAAAAAGTATTTCAAAGTGCTTTAAAGAATAAGAATTTGATATTTTGATACAGATAATGGCCGTTTTACGTGACTTAAACTGTGATGCCGGACTGAACAAGGACTGAATCAGGACTAAAACAGGACTAAACCAGGACTAAATCATTTTCAGTCCTGGTCTGGTCCCGGTCTCAATCACAGTCTGGTTCTGGTCTGGTCCCGATCTGGTCCCGGCCTGGTCCCAGCCTCAGTCCTGGTCCTTTTTTTATTTTATTTTATTTTTAACTTTATTGATCCCATAAGGCAATTCATTTGTTTTTCATTTCATTCATCTCTGAGCAAACACAAACACAAACAAACACAAAGTGTGTCAGTCCAATTGCCGTCCACCAGTGTAACTCAAAATAAAAAACAAATTGCAGTGTAAAACTTTCATAAAACTATCATAAAACTGTACCCTTAGAATTTAATAATTTAATAGCACAGGGCACGAAAGAATTAGAAAACGGGTTGGTTTTCCGTATTGGAGCATAAAACCGACGCCCTGAAGGCATGAGGATAAAATCAGGAGCCAGGGGTCCTGTTCCCGGTCTCAGTCCTGCTCTCAGTCCCGGTCTCGTCCCGGTCCTGGTCCTGGACCTGGTTTAGTCCTGGTTCAGTCTGTATGCGCCGCAAAATATGGGCATTGTAGTCACGGAAGTCACGGAAATGGGAAACTAAAACTAAAAAAAAAAAAAGAATCGTTATCCGTTTTTCTGTTTTGGTTTTAGAGGCAAATAATGAAGAAAACATTTATTTCGTTTTCTTATTTTTGATTTTATATTGAAAAATGAATGAACGAATGATACACAGATTATTTTGTGCTTTATTCAGTTCGTCATGTAGGTTATCTGTGGAGAATGACATGTTAGAATAGCGATACTAAAAAGTGTTAGAGAACCGGAACGTCTAAACAGAGATGTGTCGTAATGAAGGGATGTGACTTTGACTTTTAACAATACATTTATTACGTTACTTGTCACTTAAAATCTTGCGAAAACACCCCAAAACAACAAAAAGGCAACACTCAATGTCCCAACCCTCCCATAGATGTAAAACCAACTGCCCCTCCCTCACCAAACACAAACACAAACCTCTTCATCGCCCACACTGCCTCAAAGTCCTCCACCCGCCGCACCACTGCACTGTACATAAACTCCACTTTGAGTCGTGCCCCCACCAATCACTTCAGTGGGAGTTTAGTTTCTGTACAGCCTGATCCGACCATGCGGTTCTTCCTGCTCAGCCACACGCTCATTTTTGTCTGACCCAGGACGAGGTTTATAAGTGGCACGGTTCTGCGTTGGACCACAGAAAACTTGGGACCACTAATGAAGGGACGTGGGAATAGACGGCGGACCCCAACTATGAAGAAGTAAGTGTGTGTTCTGGATCCTAATCAAACTCCTTCAGTTAGCTACTTCAGAAAAGAGGTACCATTTTTTTTCTTCCTATCTCTATCTCTAAAGGCATCCAAATCATTTTACAAACTGGCAGAAGAGTCTTGCCAAAGGATACAGCAGTAGGATGTATTGCTCATGGCAGGGATTAAACCATTGTTGTTTGCGTAATGTGCTTCTTTCCATCTAAACTTAACTTAACTTTGTGAAATCTTGCAGAGTATGACGTTAAAGTTTCTGGTTTTGTTTTTTATTGCTACGAAGAAACATTAAAAAAAAAAAAATCTCACAGTGAACAGTGGTCGCCTCTCCACAGACCTGCCCTGCAGCTTGGCCATACAGATAAGTTTTAATACCATACTGTGGAACATTCAAGACAAAGCAATAACTCCTAGATATATGCTACATTTTTATTAATTTTTTTTCCCTTTTAAATGCCTTGACAACCTTTAGTGCTGCCCTTGTGCTCATATTCCAAAAGGACACACTGTAAAAAAAATATTTAAGGTATTTTTCGGACCATAAGTCGCTCTGGAGTATAAGGTACACCAGCCAAAAAATGAGTAATGAAGAAAAAAAAAAAAAAAAAAAGTCACACCAGACTGTAAGTCTGTAAGTTTGGGGGAAATTTGTTGTATAAAATCAGAGACCAGGAACTGACATTTCATATTGAAAGGCAAGTTCTAGTAATAACAATAGAAGAGAGAACAACAGACTCTTAACGTCACATATGAACAGTTCTTCAGATAAACTATAACATAAACAACAGAACAAGTTTACCGAACTCTCCATCTCACTCCAAATCACTAAATCCATTCAATTCTTCATCCTCAGTGTCACTTCTGAGCAACTCGGCCTCGACCTTCAGAGGTAAACAGAGCGTCGCTTCCTCTTCTGTGTCGCTGTCGTCAGACTCAGCATCAGGTCCAGTTAGAATTATTTCCGGCCAGATTTTCATGATTTACAGCTTGTAATCTGCATTTTTTTTTTTTTTTTTTTTGGGGGGGGGTCTGATTAAGCTTAAACTGGTACAGAGGTAATGTACAGACAGGACAGAGGCTCTTTCTGCAGGAGACATGTGCAGTAGAGCCAAGTGACAGTGGTACAGGAGGAACAGGAGCAGCAGATACTCACACACAAGACTAGAGCCTCTCACGGCTGTCACTGTGAACATTTTAATATATAAGTTGCACCGGAGTATAAGTCACAGGAAACACCCAAACGGCATGGTGGCTGAGTGGCTAGCACTCATGCGTTTTGCGTCATGAGTTTGAATGTTTCTCCCCGTGTGCTCCGGTTTCCACCATCAACCCAAAACATGCTACATTGTTCTCCAAGAACACTTGATAGTCAAGGTCAGTTAAATACAATCAATCAATGAACCTGCCCAGGGACGACAGGTGGAAATTAGCACCGGTGCTCGTGGCTAGACACTTCACCCATTGGTGCCGATTGGCATGGCAGCCGTGCTTCTGTCGGTGTGCCCCAGGGCAGCTGTGGCTGCAACAGAAGCTTACCATCACCAGGTATAGAGCGAATGAATAATGCCGAATGTAATGCTCTGTAAAGTGTCTTTGTGACAAAAAATGTCTGTGGAAAGCGCTATATAAATACTTACCCAAACCATGAAAAGAAGTGTGACTTATAGTCCATAAAATGCAGTACTTTCTTTAATAATATCACAGTTCTTGTCATCTCCCTTTCACCTGAGCATTACCAGAGAAATCCAAGCACAACAGACTAAACAGAGTCTTTACACTGCGCCCTGTTTATTTCCTTCTCTCCGGGCGGTGGGTTTGAGTGGAGCTGTGGAACACATGATTACATGCTCACGACAAACTGTTTTCCGTGGATTTGTCGTTGGTTTCACGCTGACCCCTGTGCTGTGGGGATCAGACCCGCTTTGGACCCGACGCTTTTCAATTCTCTGCATTTCAAACAGCGCTCACAAAAGAACAAGGCTACACACGGCACAGCTCATTCACACCAGAGTCCTTGACAAGTATAAGCAAAGAGGAAAAGCAGACGAGCTGTTCTGTTTGTGAGAAGAACACAGGTTTTGCAAGGTAATAAAAAGAGCTACAATCGAATGAACAGAACGGTTTAATGCTGTACTGGAGAACATTCTAGCCACGAAGACAAGCAAGTGTTGGAAAAGTTTACACATATAGGAGCATTATGGGACTTTTCAGAAGGAAACGTCACCTGTTTACGTCCATTGAGATGCTATGTCTCCATGGAAACGCGCAACTCCACAAGGAAAATTACACGGTACACCTTTAAGTTATGTTGTTTTCATCGCTTTATTCTTTCTATACAAAAGTTCCAGGAGAAATGGCGCTGTGAAACTCAATGCGTTCTTTGTGTGAAAATAGGCGACTTGAGAGCTCACTCAAGTGCAACTCACTTGAAAAAAATAAAACGATAAATGTTTAAAATCCGTAGTATTTCCAGTATTTTTTTCATGCTTTTAAGAAACAGTTTATAAAGACTAAATCAACTTTTTTTTTTTTTTATTCAGTACAGCTCTGTATGTAGCTTTTGTAATGGCGTTATCTACAGTTTGAAGTATTTTCATGGTAATTTTATGCTGCCTTCAGGGGCCACTGCAACTTCAAGTACTACGTGACATCACACAAGACTGCCTTGATTATAGCTGTGTGTTTCTGATCACAGTTGCAATTCTACTTCTACTTCCATCTATCCATTTTCTTCCGCTTGTACTTCTACTTCTACTACGCAATTCTACTTAAAATGGGTTTGTGGGCGGAGTTTACGTGTTTGGCCCCACTTTAAAAATTCCCATGACCATTTGAAACCAATTATGACTGGGTTTTCTCTTGTCATGTATGTCTTTATGTCACCCATGTTCCAAAATGGGCTCTGTGTGCACTTAAGTCACAAAACTGGAAGACGTATGGAAACATGAGGATGACGACTCCCTTTGGGCTCTGTTGGCAAGAGTAATGCCGCATTCCCGACATCCATTGTAAATGTGGATGCCCGAGACAGATTGATATTTATTTTGTTATCTTATGAATATTATAAGCAAGCCATATCAGCATACATAAACTACTCCAACAGAGATGGCGCATGATGAAAGTAAAATTTAGTTCATTCAAGTATCATGTGACCAAGGCTATCACATAACTTAAAATCTGTGTTGGTGTAACGGTAACATACAACTGTAGTGTGCGCTGCCATTTTTTTAAAAACGATCCGGGGCTGTAAAGTCTGTATCGGTCTTTAGTAACTTGCGTTTGATTCATGTTTTATATAATAAGACAACTTTTCCACAGACTGAGATCGTTTATCTTCACTAGTTTTGCGAGTTTTGCTGAAGCTGCTGTCGTCAGCTTAAGCGGAAATGACCTCCACAAAATAATAATTAATAATTTTAGAAATACACTAACGTAAATGAAAACTGTCACAGCACAAAACAACACAAACAAAATACAAATGTTTCGTATAATTTTCTGCCTGTTTTGAGGCTGTTTAACATTTTGAGGGGCTGAATGACGTCATCAGCCAAAAATAAAAATGTTAATATCTTAAAAACCATAATCGCACAAACTAAACTTTTTGCAGCACAAATGAAGCACAAACAATTGACTCCATTGTGTGGCGTTTCAGAGCATTTTTAAGTTTCCTTGCGGCTGGCTGACCCTAATTTGACCTATAAAAGAACTGTTAATATCTCAAAAACTAAAGCAGCACAAACAGAACTTTTTGGAGCTCAAAACAAAACAAACAGAGCACAAACGACTGAGATAGTTATTGTGTAGGTTTGCATTTGATGGGGGGCCAACTTAGCCTGATTGATCAGCCAGTTTCACCTTGTGGAAACTGTCTGACCTCACAGCATTAGGATTCATTCGCTCGACGGTAGGCGGGTACTTTTTTATTTAATCAATTGCTGCTGTTTGGTCATGACGTCTGTAATACGCCACATCACATAGGAAGAAAGGGAAAGAAAGGGAAATAATGTCTTTCCCCTTGATAAAATTCACCAAACATTCTCTTTGTTCCGGCTTTAAATCCTCGATCTCGGGAATCATTGCCAACACAGAATGTCTGTCTTTGTCTACATCCATCTCGACCGCTTTGTTTACTGTTGTACTGTTCCACAAAAGGGACCCAGACAGACGCGACGAGTTTGACATCATGGCTTCACAGCTCTTTGCTGATTGGCCGGTGCTTGGTCTACAACTTCTGGGGATCTTACAAACCGCCTAGTGCAGGGGTGTCCAAACTTTTTTCATCAAGGGCCACATATCTAAGGGAATAATTGAAATATGTGCATGTTTAACACGTTAGAATGAGCCATCAGTCTTTATTTATGCTAAGATCCTTAACACCACACACTAAATATTAAATATTAGCTTTATCAAGGTAGATTTTCAAAAAACTTGCAGTAAAAAAATGGTTTTAATTGATGCATTCACCTGAAAGTCTGAGGGCCAAGGAACAATTTGTCTGAGGGCCGCATTTGACCCCCGGGCCATAGTTTGGACATGTCTGGTCTAGTGTATTCCGATTCCTGACCTAGTCACTTGAGAGAAATGATATTGAGCGGATTCACTAGGTGGCATCAACCTGGCTAAGGTCAACTTCATGCAGGTGGAAAATGTCCCTGGTTTTCTTCATCTAGATGTCATTGTGTTCTTTCTTTTTTCCTTTTATAAATTGTCCATTAATTTTTGTATTATAATTTGTCTATCTTAAAAAAAAGGTCACATCCACCATGGAAATCTTCGGCAAGTTGTGAAGCCGCCACTGCTGAATCCCCGTTTTTATCACATGCCCACATCGGTAACTACTCCGAAAGTCGTCATCCACACATCTCCAAACATCTTCCAGTCAGCGTGAATAGATCCTATACCAGTAAATGATCCATAGCGCCTCAAAATCCCATTGAATCTTACCTGGAGAGGAGCATTTTTTGTCAGATCAGAACATTTCCCAACCGCACTACATCAAAATAGTCTTTAATGAAGTCTTCCTGTATTAGCGGCGTCGAAAAATCACCGCACATTTAGACAAATTGGCCAATCTTGCAGCAAATCGAACACATTTTCCAACACCTAAAACTACCAGAGAGATTCTTTTTTTTTTTTTTTTTTCTCCCAGCTACCACCAGCCAGGTACCAGACGCAGCAACACCGACTAAGCTGTCAAAAAAGCCACTAGAGCTATTCAATACATCACAGCTTGATATCTATGGAAGTTTAAAAGAGAAAAACTCAAAAAGCTCGGGTTTTTGGCAGCCGGGAGAGCAGAATATGTAGGAAACTCTCCCTTAATGGGCACGGAAAGATAGACAGTTAGCATGTCACCACTTGTCAGAAAAAGAAGTAGCAGGTATAGACTTGGAGAGCGGCGCTGTTCTCAAAGTAGTTTTACACAGAGCGGAGTGCTAGCTGCAGGGGGAAGCCGAGGGGAGACGGAGAGTTCATTTCAGGTAGCAAAATGGTGGACAGAAAGTACAGTGGTTTTATAAAGGAAGGGAGTATATACTGTAGATTGAGTCGGAGCTGTCAGAAGAACAATTAATTATTAGTAGGGATGTCAGACGGCGTAGACGGAGGACGGACGGATGAAAAGTTTTGCTAAGATTCAGGAGAGGATATACTGTATTTAAAAAAAAAAAAACAAAAAAAAAAAACGGCGCCTTTTCTTGTTTTATAATGTCAGCTGTAGGTCGTTGGAGCAGTTAGTTTTCCCAAGATGCCTGGTGTCTGTTGGGTGATTTGAAACAGAAAATGGCAATTGCCTAGTTTACAGCTTCAATAAAGATATATACGATGAGTTAAAGTCATAATTGGGAACATTCTCCATGAAAAAAGCCAACTTAAAGCCAATTTAAACAAGAAGGAGGGCAAGTTATTTCAAAACTGTAATCTGTTATTTATGACTTTTTACTGTTATTTCAAAGTAATTCGTTATATTATAATATTACTGTGTTTAAAATGTAAAACATTACACGACTATTGCAGCATTTTAAGTTAGTCTCAACAAAATAACTGTCGCTGATCGTCAAATAACAATCAGCGAGCGAAGATTCAGCGCCGTATACGGACTGAATCAGGACTAAACCAGGACTAAACTGGTCTGAACCAGGACAAAACCGAGAACTGAACCAAGACTGAACAAGAACTCATCCAGGTGTAAATCAGGACTGAACCAGGACTGAACCAGCACTAAACCAGAACTAATCTTGGACTAGGACTTGGAATCTAGGACCGTCCCTGAGAGAACCCTGAGCCCGTGGAGCAGGGAGTCTGCAAAACACAAACGGGCATCAGCTGTGATTAGCTGGTCCCTCGACGGTCTACACGTTCACACCTCCGGGCTCGTCCCGACATTCGGACATGTTTCACCGCTGCTGATATCGTAGTGATTTTAGTGAATTTGTATGAAGGCAGCCTCGCTTCGGTTAATCTGTCCCAGGGCAGCTGTGTCTAGTTGTAGCTTGACTGAGGCACTGTAAAGGCCTTAGGGGTCTTGAAAGGACCAGTTAATAAAGGATCCAGTTATTAAAGAATGAATGAATGAATGAATTGGACACCTTAGACGTTAGACAAGGGGTCATCAAAACTAAGTTCCACAGGTCGACTCCGGCCGTCCACGCCCCTTTGACCGGCCCCCAGTCCCTCTGCCCCCACCACTTGAACTGGCCCTATGAGGCAATCCTCAAAACATGGTCATGTTTTTTATTATTATTTCGTTTTGGCAAATAATAGCACATCTGCATCTTGTAGGTGACCGTTGCGTTAGACGGTAGATACTTGAAACCAGGGTTGTTCCATTGCCTTTTTACAGGCCTCACTGTTGGTTTAATCTGTGCACTGTGGGAGAAAGTAACAAATTAGAAAAGTGTAAGTGCGTAAATTAGCACAACTCATGGTCAAGATCATTATATTCAGGTTTGCAGTCTCAGTCCCGGTCTCAGTCCTGGTCCCGAACTCAGTCCTGGTCTAGTCCCAGTCTAAGTCCTGGTCTCAGTCCCAGTCTCAGTCCCGGTCTCAGTCCTGGTCCCAGTCTCAGTCCCGGTCTCAGTCCTGGTCCCGAACTCAGTCCTGGTCTAGTCCCAGTCTAAGTCCTGGTCTCAGTCCCAGTCTCAGTCCCGGTCTCAGTCCTGGTCCCAGTCTCAGTCCCGGTCTCAGTCCTGGTCCCGAACTCAGTCCTGGTCTGGTCCCGGTCTAAGTCCTGGTCTCAGTCCCAGTCTCAGTCCCGGTCTCAGTCCTGGTCCCAGTCTCAGTCCCGGTCTCAGTCCTGGTCCCGAACTCAGTCCTGGTCTAGTCCCAGTCTAAGTCCTGGTCTCAGTCCCAGTCTCAGTCCCCGTCTCAGTCCTGGTCCCGAACTCAGTCCTGGTCTAGTCCCAGTCTAAGTCCTGGTCTCAGTCCCAGTCTCAGTCCATGGTCTCAGTCCCGGTCTCAGTCATGGTCCCAGTCTCAGTCCCGGTCTCAGTCCTGGTCCCGAACACAGTCCTGGTCTGGTCCGGTCTAAGTCCTGGTCTCATTCCCAATCTCAGTCCCGGTCTCAGTCCCAGTCTCAGTCCTGGTCCCAAACTCAGTCCTGGTCTGGACATGGTCTAAGTCCTCGTCTCAGTCCCACTCTCAGTCCTGGTCTGGTCCGGTCTATGTCCCGGTCTCAGTCCCAGTCTCAGTCCTGGTCCCAATCTCAGTCCCAGTCTCAGTCCCAGTCTCGATCCTGGTCCCGAGCACAGTCCTGGTCTGGTCCCTTTCTAAGTCCTGGTCTCAGTCCTGGTCTAAGTCCTGGTCTCAGTCCCACTCTCAGTCCTGGTCCCGAACTCAGTCCTGGTCTGGTCCCGGTCTATGTCCTGGTTTCAGTCCCGGTCTCAGTCATGGTCCCAGTCTCAGTCCCGGTCTCAGTCCTGGTCCCGAACACAGTCCTGGTCTGGTCCCGGTCTAAGTCCTGGTCTCATTCCCAATCTCAGTCCCAGTCTCAGTCCTGGTCCCAAACTCAGTCCTGGTCTGGACATGGTCTAAGTCCTCGTCTCAGTCCCACTCTCAGTCCTGGTCTGGTCCGGTCTATGTCCCGGTCTCAGTCCCAGTCTCAGTCCTGGTCCCAATCTCAGTCCCAGTCTCAGTCCCAGTCTCGATCCTGGTCCCGAGCACAGTCCTGGTCTGGTCCCTTTCTAAGTCCTGGTCTCAGTCCCGGTCTAAGTCCTGGTCTCAGTCCCACTCTCAGTCCTGGTCCCGAACTCAGTCCTGGTCTGGTCCCGGTCTAAGTCCTTGTCTCAGTCCCACTCTCAGTCCTGGTCCCGAACTCAGTCCTGGTCTGGTCCCGGTCTATGTCCTGGTTTCAGTCCCGGTCTCAGTCCCAGTCTCAGTCCTGGTCCCGAAATCGGTCCTGGTCTGGTCCCGGTCTAAGTCCTGGTCTCAGTCCCCGTCTCAGTCCTAGTCCCAAACTCAGTCCCAGTCTGGTTCCGGCCTATGTGCTGGTCTCAGTCTTGGTTTCAGTCCCAGACTCAGTCTCAGTCTCAGTCCTGGTCCTGAACTCAGTCCTGGTCTGGTCCCGGTCTATGTCCTGGTCTCAGTCCTGGTTCAGTCTGTATGTGGTGCAAAAGTCCGGCATTGCAGTTTAAGTCGCATTTTTTTCCATTATTCATTTAAACACAAAGTCGAATTAACTAATCATCTGTTTCTTTGTTTGTTTGTTTTTTTTATTTTGGTGTTGGACACAATAATGAAGACAACAGTTGTTTTTTTCATTTTCTTATTTTTGCTTTTATATTGAAAACGGATGAATGAATAACACACAGACCGTGACATTCTGTATTGACAAAAAGTTCCAAACCGCTCCATTCAAATAGCGTTTTTACTGTCACATTGTTGAGATATTTTCCGATTTGTGAAAGAGCAGACAGCGTGTGGAATATCTGGAGACTGCTGATCCTCGTGTTAGATCAGACGTCAGATTTGAAATGGATTTAAATCCCACGGCGGCTTTATGCACGCCCCTTTATGACAGATGTTGTGCTGGATGCCCTGTCAGACAAATCAGGCCAAAAGGTTATGTCAAACACACACAGCCCTGTCACCAACCAGCCTCGTACTACAAAAACACCATCACTCTGAGGATTACAGGACAAGATGTGAAGAATGAAGGGGTAAAAGCGGTGCAGTGGGTAAAGTATTCACCTTAAAACCAGTGGGTCACCAGTCTGAATCTTATCCTTGCATATGTTAGACAAAAAAAACAAAACAAAAACAAAATAAATACAATATCACTCGATGGATTAAAGTACAAAACATAAGGACGAAGAGGTAGAAGTGCCATAGTGAGTATAGCCTTTACCCAAAAACCAATGGGTCGCTAGTTTGAATCTTATCCTAACACGTGTGGTCAGAGGCGGGACCAAGTCGTCTTTTTGCAAGTCTCAAGTTTTTGGCCTCAAGTCCGAGTCAAGTCCAAAGTCAAATACAGGCAAGTCCAAGTCGAGTCTCGAGTCACTGGCCCGTAAGTCCAAGTCGTCTGCTTTGAGCTTCAAGTCGTTTCAAGTCTTTAAACCAAAGTACCAAATATAGCTCAGATTTTTGCAATTCATATGAATTTTAAGATAAATTGTACTTATAAAATCATAGTGTATTTATATGTGAGTATTTATAGAGGATAAAAGAGTTGTAGTAATGTTTTTAGGAATGTTTCCTTTTTAAATGCCTTGACAAGATCTTAGAGTGAATCATTACGGTCAGAATAAAACAAATTCAGATTTAAAAGTGCTTCTCAAATCTTCTCAAGTCACAGGCCTCAAGTCGAGTCCCAAGTCTTAGTCCAATTTATTAAGTCAAGTCTCGAGTCCTAAAATTAGTGACTCAAGTCTGACTCGAGTCCAAGTCGTGACTTGCAAGTCCCCAAGACCTCTGCATGTGGTACGGAAAAAAAAAAACAATATCAAATTGGATTCTATGAATTAAAGTAGCAGACATAAAGAGAAAAGGGGGACAAGTGGCAGAGTGGGTATAGCCTTTATCAAAAAAACAGAGTCACTATTTGTACCTTATCCTAGCACATGTGATACAAAAACAAACAAAAAAATAAAAAATAAAAAATAAATAAATCATTCTATAGTAAAGGAGAAATTCAAGTTGTCAACTGGATAAAAGTTCATTTGGTTTATTACGTTTCACATGTATTCTACCTGGATGACTGAGGGATTTTAGACACAATATTACTCTATGGATTTAGTACAAGACTTAAAGGTTGTATGGAGGATTTTTTTGTTTTGTTTCAAATTGTCAGTGAAAGTTTAAAATACCATTACAGAAACGCAGCAGCCTTATAATTATGATGACCAAAAAAAAAAAAGAATGAAAATCTATCAACTGTGGACGTAGTGAGGCCAGATAAACATCAGCCAATAGAAAACGAGGCTGCCTCATTTTCTATTGGCTGTTAGGCTGTCAATCAAACTCCCTATGTTTCTAGTGTAACTGACTGGGGATTATGTGGTTTATGCAGCGGTTTTTAGAGTCTTTTTTGAACTGTCGCTTCCTCACAGTTTGCACAAAGTTTGTTGCGATGGCGGACGAGAATCCACGACCAGTTCGCCACAAAAGAAATCCGTTTTTGAGGTCGCTGAAAGAAGAAGAGAAGGAGAAAAGGAGCGAAGACAAACTGAGGTGAGTCTTGGAGATTCCTTCCAGCGATGGCGCGAATGAAGCTGACGAAGGGTCTAAAAACTGACGCTTCGGTTGCTAAATTACTTCTAGACAGGTCACTTCAACAGTAAATCTGAACACTCACTGGCTGTAAACAAGTGTGATTTCTAGAGTAAGGAGGCAAGAGGAGGTGTTTCTACTTAGAGAGCTGTGGATGAGGAAGGTGGTGTCACGCATGCACAACATTTGAAAAAGGACTGTCGATGTATTTCTTTTCCCTTAAAAAAATCCTCTATACAACCTTTAAGAAGAGAGTAGTAGTGGTGTAGTGGGTATAGCCTTTGAAAATATTTTGGAGCTAGCAGCCGAAACATGTCAACAAAGAAAATACAATTTACTGTACTCTCTTAAAAAGAACTCAAGAAGTTAAAGTACATAATAAGACAAAATGAACATCTTTGATTAAGAACAACAGCACAACAGCACAATACAAGACTCTTTATGCTACACAAATCCACGGTTCCCACTCTTTTTCAGTGACAACATTTCAAAACTTTTCCATGACTTTTTCATGACCTAAAGTGAATGTTCCATGAATTTACTGCACCCTACAGAATTGAATTGAATTGATCAGACTTTTAGGGCTAAATATGAAATGTTAAAGTCTTTCCACTCACCTTATGGTTTGGGATTATATTTTTTAACACTGAAAATCTTGTCAGTGCGTTTATTGTCGTCTCTTTTAAACAAAAGGTGCAAACATTCAGAATTCATCATAACAGCTTTTCTTTTCCAAAAGTTTCATTGAATTTATACATTTCCATGACTTTTCCAGGACTTCCATGACCATGGGAAACCTATATATTAAACTGTGACTTTTTACCATTTAAAAACTAAACTAAACAGGACTTACCCTGCATTTATTATTCTTATTCTTATATTTATTATCCTTCCGAATCGGTTTTCTGAGGAAGTTGCCTAGCGACGCTTTGTTCACGCCCCTTTTTCTCGGACGGCGCGTGAACAAAAGGCGCATACGTTCCAAAATAATCATAGTGGCCTAATGATAACTTAACAGAACGCTTTAATTACGTGAAAGAGGCACTAAAATTCCATTACTATTATTTCCAAAACTTTCAATGAATTTACAAAATCCCATGACTTTTCCAGGCCCGGTAAATGACATTTTCAATTTCCATGGTTTTTCGTGGATTTCCGTGACCGTGGGAACCCTGCAAATCCAATCTCGTCTACAAAACATAACAACATAAACTGTGGGCATTAGACTTAACGCACTTATTTCCTTATTGTAAACGTTGGGCATCGCCATGGCAGCACATCCTTCTGTTATTATTGAAGTTAAACATTGCGGCGTGTGATAGAAACATAGAAATGTCCCACGGTGCTCCCTGCTGGACCCCGGCTCCGATACGGTTGCTAGGGGAGCTGTAATTACCCACTGTTTGCCTAAAGCCAATATACAATTATAAACAATTGATTTCACAGCTTGAGTGTTTTTTTTTTTTTCTTCTTTTGCTGTTGCTACGGTTACATTTTGCATTCTCTGTAAGCATCATACAGACTGTACAGACTATTTATTTGTTATTTCCAAAAAAAAAAAAAACTCTCCCTCAAAGGAACATATGTCAAGGCACATTCACAGAGAAAAACAGATAACAGAAATACAAGAAGTTTCATTGCCATTGTCAGATAAAAATTCACAAACTCTGGCCTGGCTTCGGCGGCGTTTGGTGCAACATAAAACTATGAATAATTACAACAACACGAGATAAAATAAAATAAAATAAAAATAAGAGCATGATTTAAAAATAACATGGGGCTTTCTTGCTGTGAGGCGTACAGAACTACTCCCTACAACTGTACGACAACTCACACTTATCTAACACATAAAACTCCATACGACTGTGCAAAAAGACACTCTTATGTAACAGATAATACTCCCTACAACTGTACAACAACTCACCCTTATATAATGTATAATACTCCCTACAACTGTACACAGATAATACCTCCTACACCTGTACGACTCACTCTTATGTAAAAGATAATACTCCCCACAACTTTACAACAACTCACTTTTATGTAACATATAATACTCCCTACAAGAGTACATCAACCCACGCTGATGTAACAGATAATACTCTCTACAACTGTACAACTCACCCATATGTAAAAGGTAATACTCCCTACAACTGTACAACTACTCACCCTTATGTAATGTATAATACTCCCTACAACTGTGCAAAAACTCACTCTTATGTGACAGGTAAAACTCCCTACAACTGTACAACTCACGCTTATGTAACAGATAATACTCCCTACAACTGTACACATATTATAATACTCTCTACAACTGTACAACTTACTCTTATGCAACGGATAACACTCCCTACAACTGTACACAGATAATACTCCCTACACCTGTATAACTCAGCCTTATGTAACATATAATACTCCCTACAACTGTACACAGACAATACTCCCTACACCTGTATAACTCGCCCTTATGTAACATATAATACTCCCTACAACTGTAAACTTACCCATATGTAACAGATAATACTCCCTACAACTGTATAACAACTCATCCTTATATAAAAGATAACCTATTGTCCTGTCAATCATCATATAATTTACAGTGTTTTTATTACTTTACTTATTTTTTTGCTTATTATTTAGAATTTATTATTACCAATTACACTTTTTTTTTTTCACTTTGTTGTTTTAATTTCCACATGATTTTTTTATTTTATTTTTTTTCTATTCAGCAGCACATTTAAACGCACAAAACGGAGCCTCACACCTGGTCGTTACTTTACAGCTGAAAACAATTTCAAACCGCGCTGGTGCAACTTTGACACAGATTATGACACCGCCGTGAAAACCTTTTGTCGAGTCCTGAAAGATTTAAAACGTGAAATTATCTGCATTGTGGTGTTTTTCTGTTAAACCCCCGTTGATGTGTTTTTTTTTTTTCGTTTTTTTTTTTTGCTTTTGTTTGCGGCTCGCGTTAGAACGTCTGCGCGTGTGAAGTGCCGTCTTTGTGCGAGCTGTCACCGCCGCCCTGACCTGCATTCATCTCATCTCGTCAGCACATGTTTTATAAATGTACTGACAGGCCGGCCCCGCGCACACGCTCACGACGCCGGAGAACTACAAGAACTACAAGGACTACAACACCCACAAGCCCGGCGCGGCGATCGATCCGACACATCTGCGGCGAAAACAGCTCTGTCAAAACACGGCGTAAAGGAGCACTGTGTCGCTTTTCTGCAGGTGGAGGATCCGTCAAATGTGTTTTTTTTGTTTTGTTTTGTTTTATTTATTTTTTTGTTCTCAATGGAGATGTTATTGCTTTGTCTGGAATGTTTCACAGTATGGCATTAGACCTTTCTATCTCCATGGAGACCAAACCAGACCAAGTTATAGGTCTGTTACCGATACTGCTTATATTGCTTTACTTTTTTTTTTTTTAAAGCTTAGGAGTTGCTACAAGTACAACAACTACTCCTAATACTATTACTACTACTACTACTACTACTACTACTACTACTACAACTACAACAACTACTACTACTACTACAACTACTATTACTAACTACTACTATTACTACTACTGCTACTACAAGTACAGGAACAAGAAGTACTACAACAATAACTACTACTACAACTACTACTACTATTTCTACAACTACAATAACAACTACTACTTCAACTACTACCACTACTAGTACTACTACTACTACTACTACTACTACTACTACTACTACTACTACTACTACTACTACTACAACTACTACTACTACTACTACTACTACTACTACTACTACTACAACTACTACAACTACTACTACTACTACTACTACTACTACTACTACTACTACTACTACTACTACTACTACTACTAACTACTACTACTAACTACTAATGCAACTAACTACTACTACTACTACTACTACTACTACTACTACTACTACCTACTACTACTACAACTAACTACTACAACTACTGCTACTAACTAATACTACTACTTCTACTAACTACTACTACTATTACTACTACTACTACTACTACTACTACTACTAACTACTACTACTATTACAACTACAACTGCTACTACTACAAGTACAATAGATAAATTTATTATGGCCATATTATGGAACACTCCAGACAAACTACTACATCTACTACTACTAAAACTACTACTACTACTACTACTACTACTACTATAAATACTACAAGACCTACAAATACTACACAAAAAATATACCCATCTGCTGATATATTTTCTTTCTTTGAAATTCAATAATCGGTTTAAGACCTTATAGAGAGCCGTGTTGTGTGTAACCCTCTTGTGTGTATCCGTGTGTTGTGTGTAAGTGTGTAGTGTGTAAGTGTGTAGTGTGTAAGTGTGTAGTGTGTAAGTGTGTAGTGTGTATCCGTGCTGTGTGTATCCATGTTGTGTGTAAGTGTTGTGTGTAAGTGTGTAGTGTGTATCCGTGCTGTGTGTATCCATGTTGTGTGTAAGTGTTGTGTGTAAGTGTGTAGTGTGTACCCGTGCTGTGTGTATCCATGTTGTGTGTAAGTGTTGTGTGTAAGTGTGTAGTGTGTAAGTGTGTAGTGTGTAAGTGTGTAGCGTGTAAGTGTGTAGCGTGTAAGTGTGTAGTGTGTAAGTGTGTAGTGTGTATCCGTGCTGTGTGTATCCATGTTGTGTGTAAGTGTTGTGTGTAAGTGTTGTGTGTAAGTGTGTTGTGTGTATCCGTGTTGTGTGTAAGTGTGTAGTGTGTAACTGTGTTGTGTGTAAGTGTGTAGTGTGTAAGTGTGTTGTGTGTAAGTGTTGTGTGTAACCCTCTTGTGTGTATCCGTGTGTGTGTGTGTAAGTGTGTGTAAGTGTGTAGTGTGTAAGTGTGTAGTGTGTATCCATGTTGTGTGTAAGTGTGTAGTGTGTAAGTGTGTAGTGTGTATCCGTGCTGTGTGTATCCATGTTGTGTGTAAGTGTTGTGTGTAAGTGTTGTGTGTAAGTGTGTAGTGTGTAAGTGTGTAGTGTGTAAGTGTGTAGTGTGTAAGTGTGTAGTGTGTATCCGTGCTGTGTGTATCCATGTTGTGTGTAAGTGTTGTGTGTAAGTGTGTAGTGTGTATCCGTGCTGTGTGTATCCATGTTGTGTGTAAGGTGCTTGCTGCACATTAGTGTAGTGTGTCACGTGTCCAGTGTAGCAGAGATGATTCTGTGTGTGCTTTAATTGAACACTGCTCTTTCTGCTGCTGTGGATTCCTCGTTAATAATCTCGAATCACTGAATTAATTACAATGTTAATAACCTACAGGGGAAAGGTATGGAGCATGTTAATGTCACACACGACTCACATTCTATTCCACACAACTCAACTGAACGCTGTGAAAATACTGTACAGCACAGGATTGATTTAATTCACATTGTACAGTTTGTATTTAGAGTCAAATGTCATTTAGGCGACAATAGTGTTGTTCTGACATCATTATAGTTTGTATATTGTGTTAATATTCTTCGTACTTTAAAGAAATAATATGTAAGTATGTGTCTCTGGAGGTGGAAAGTGAACTGCATGATTCAGTGGAAATTAGGGGTGTAACGGTACAAAAATCACGGTATGTATCTCGGTTTTGAGGTCATGGTCTGGTTCATTTTCAGTACAATACGGAAACAAAATGCAAAACCATTTTCTTATTGTTTATTTATGTTTTTATTAAACCAACAATACATTTTAACATTGTACAAACAGGAAAATTAAATAAATGCAAAGTGCTGCTTGGTAATACTAACAAGTTAAATCAAATATTCTCAAATAAGCAACAAATTTCCTTGTAAACAGTAAACAAAACTTTTCATAAAGTAAAGCGCAGCGTTAAAGGCTCATTCAGATCGGGGCACCAAAGTATCCAGTTTATATGTAAAGTCTATGTGGACACGCGTCTAGGGCGTCCTGTATTTTTGTGGCATTGGGCATCGGCATGTCTTCGAGCGTCAGTGCGGCACGAATCTACCATCGATGCTGCGCGTCGTGAGCGTTCTGCTGTTGGCGCTATAGACTCACGTCCAGTGCATCGGCATCAGAAGTTGAAAATGCTGAACATTTTGCGTCAGACATGCCAAATCTACTAATCAGGGACAATCATCCAGTGACATAGCAAAGTTATTATTCGGAAGAAAGAGAAAGTCCCGGCCAAATGCTGGCGAAAGGCAAAAGTGAGGACTCGGAGAGACGTGGTCAAGGTGTAGGGCAATTGTTTTCCATACGGCTGCTCTAACTATAAAGCGCTGCGGGAAACACTGCCGCCCCCATTCACAGATGAGTTCCATTGAGAATATGAACGAGCCGAGCCTTCGTGTAGCTGCACATGTAGTGGTGGAATATAAACACACACAAATTGCGCAAATTCACTCGTGCACAGACCTGCACCGAACCGAACGTCCTGTACCGAAACAATTCAGCACGAGTACATACCGTTACACCCCTGATGGAGGTGTTAAAGTTAAAACCACACTTTGAAACATTCTTCATGAAAGATTTCCATGGAAAAAGGAGAAGGAAGCCCTCCGACAGGCCAAATAAGAGTCAGGTTTGTGGAGATGCAAACGCACTCTCAGATTATTTGTTTTTCAGTCAAATAAAAACCTCCGGTGAAGAAACCTGCTTTTATTTCATCATATTTTTGGGGTTAAAAAAGTTACACACTGTGGCTTTAAGCTGCCCGCGGAAACCATCGTTCATTTAAATATTACAAGTGCTTTTTTTGTTTAAGTTCAAAGTTCTCGATGAACCGTGAGTCAAGACAAGACAAAACAAAAACACTAATGGAAGGAAAGCGTCCCGGGCGACTGCTTCTCTTTTAATGCCTTTTAAAACCACATCCCACCATCTTTATTATTTATTTATTTCCCGATGTTTTCTTTTCTTACATAGACTCTGACTGCAGACAGAGGACAGACACAGAGAGAGAGTTTAGAGAGAGACTAAGACATGGAGAAAGAGGAGAACAGAGAGAGAGAGAGAGTGAGAGAAGATAAGAGAAAGAGAGAAGGAAGAGAGAGTGAAAGAGATAAAGAGAGAGTTAGAGAAGAGAGAGAGACAGAGAGAGAGAGAGAGAGAGAGAGAGAGAGAGATGAGAGAGCAGAGAGAGAGAGAGTTAGAGATAAAAGAGAGAGAGAGGAAAAGAGAGAGACTAAGACATGGAGAAAGAGGCAAACAGAGAGAGAGAGAGAGAGAGAGAGTCAGAGAGAGTGAGAGAGAAAGAGATAAAGCTAGAGAGAGTTGGAGATAAAGAGAGAGAGGGGAAGAGAGAGAGAGCATGAAAGAGACAGAACTTAAGAGAGAGAGAGGGTTAGTGATAAACAGAGAGAGAGAGAGAGAGAAAGAGATAGAACTAAAGAGACAGAGTTAGAGATAAAGAGAGAGAGAGAGGAAAAGAGAGAGACTAAAACATGGAGAAAGAGGCAAACAGAGAGAGAGAGAGTCAAAGAGTGCAAGAGATAAAGCTAGAGAGAGTTAGAGATAAGGAGAGAGAGAGACAGAGGAAGAGAGAGAGGGTGAAAGAGCTGGAGAGAGAGAGAAAGAGAGAGAGAGTCAGAGATAAAGAGAGAGGGAGAGGAAGAGAGAGAAGTGAAAGAGCTAGACAGAGCTTTAGAGATAGAGAGAGAAGAAGAGAGAAAGTGAAAGAGATAGAACTAAAGAGACAGAGTTAGAGATAAAGAGAGAGAGAGAGGAAAAGAGAGAGACTAAGACATGGAGAAAGAGGCAAACAGAGAGAGAGAGAAATAGAGATAAAGAGAGAGAGGAAGAGAGAGTGAAAGAGATAAAGCCAGAGAGTTAGAGATAAAGAGAGAGAGACAGAGGGAGAGAGTGAAATAGATAGAGCTAGAGAGAGAGAGTTAGAGATAAAGAGAACACGACAGAGGAAGAGAGAGACAGTGAAAGAGCTAGAGAGAGAGTTGGAGATAAAGAGAGAGAGAGAGCGAGAGGGCAAGAGCGTGAAAGAGACAGAGTTAGTGATAAACAGAGAGAGAGGAAGAGAGAGAAAGTGAAAGAGATAGAACTAAAGAGACAGAGTTAGAGATAAAGTGAGAGAGAGAGGAAAAGAGAGAGACTAAGACATGGAGAAAGAGGCAAACAGAGAGAGAGAGAAATAGAGATAAAGAGAGAGAGGAAGAGAGAATGAAAGAGATAAAGCCAGAGAGTTAGAGATAAAGAGAGAGAGAGACAGAGGGAGAGAGTGAAATAGATAGAGCTAGAGAGAGAGAGTTAGAGATAAAGAGAGAGAGAGAGACAGAGGAAGAGAGAGAAAGTGAAAGAGATAGAACTAAAGAGACAGAGTTAGAGATAAAGAGAGAGAGAGAGAGAGAGAGAGAGAGAGAGACAGAGACAGAGAGAGAAGAGAGCAAAGAGAGAGAGAGAGAGAGAGAGATAGAAAGATAAGAGATAGAGAGAGAGGAAGAGAGAGTGAAAGAGATAAAGCCAGAGAGTTAGAGATAAAGAGAGAGAGACAGAGGGAGAGAGTGAAATAGATAGAGCTAGAGAGAGAGAGTTAGAGATAAAGAGAGAGAGAGAGGAAAAGAGAGAGACTAAGACATGGAGAAAGAGGCAAACAGAGAGAGAAATAGAGATAAACAGAGAGAGAGAGATGAGAGATAAAGAGAGATAGAGATAAAGAGAGAGAGAGACAGAGAGAGAGAGTGAAATAGATAGAGCTAGAGAGAGAGAGTTAGAGATAAAGAGAGAGAGAGAGCGAGAGGGCAAGAGCGTGAAAGAGACAGAGTTAGAGATAAAGAGAGAGAGAGAGGAAAAGAGAGAGACTAAGACATGGAGAAAGAGGCAAACAGAGAGAGAGAGAGTTAGAGATAAAGCGAGAGAGAGGGAGCACGCAGAGAGAGAGAAAAAGATAAAGCCAGAGAGAGAGAGAGAGAGAGAGAGAGAGAGAGAGGAATAAATACATAATAAAAGAATGGCTTTATTTATACAAGCCTCCCACCGCATGTTGTTGTGCTGTTTGCCTTTCGCGGCCTCTTCTTACAGCAACCACACATTTTACATTCAATGGAGCCTCTTACATAAGGTGCACGCGCCACAAAAGGAATAATAACGAATTCTATGTGGGTCAGGAAATAAAAGAGGGACGCTACGAGTGTTTGTGTCTATACGGTTCTCGTGGACGTAATTTCTGCTTATGCAAAAAAAAAAAAGACTGATTCAACGCGGCGTTTTTCTATTCACTTTACGTCCGCGCCAACACGACACTTCTTAAAGACCCGTTAGCGCGTCTCTTCAAATGACTTGGGAGGAGAAGAATAATTACAATGGCTTAGTAATGTTTAAAAGAAACGTTTAATATGACGCAAATTTGACTTTAAGACGTGTTTGAATATCGTTACGTCGTCAAAAACAGAGCTGGAGTTGCGTTTTGCTTCATTCACGCATGTTTGAGTGACTCTGCATTATTAGTCTGTCTACATCTGCAGTGTTCGAAGTGTTCTGTTCCACCCTGTGATGTCATGAAGTGGTTGTTTTCATGTTATTTTGGTTCAGTGGAGATTGGGAATTTCAGATTTGAAATGATCCAAATGATCCAAGTGAAGAATTTGTGTATAATTCATTCATTCGTTTTTCAATATAAAACCAACAATAAAAATAAAAAAAAAAAAAAAAGTTTTCTTCATTATTTGTCTCCAAAAACAAAATGAAAAAAAAAAACAAATAATGATTCCTTTTTTTTTTTTTTTTTTTTTTTTTCAGTTTTCGATTTTGTGTTTAAATGAAGAATGGAAAAAAAACGGACGTTTCCCGTTTCTGTGACTTAAACTGTGACGTCGGACTGAACCAGGACTAAACCAGGTCCGGGACCAGACCAGAATATTCTCTACAACTGTACAACAACTCACCCTTATATGTAACAGATAATACTCCCTACAACTGTACACAGATAATACTAACCCTTATGTAACAGATAATAACAGATAATACTCCCTACAACTGTACACAGATAATACTAACCCTTATGTAACAGATAATACTCCCTACACCCTTATGTAACAGATAATACTCCCTACAACTGTACACAGATAATACTAACCCTTATGTAACAGATAATACTCCCTACAACTGTACAACAACTTCCCCATAAGTAACAGATAATGATCCCTACACCTGTCCAACAACTCACCCTTATGTAACATATAATACTCCCTACAACTGTACACAGATCATACTAACTCTGATGTAACAGATAATACTCCCTACAACTGTACAACAACTCACCTTTATGTAACAGATAATACTCCCTAAATTAATCACAAAAGTGCCTAAAAGTTATATTTATATTATGTTATAATCAGATTTAATTATTTTTTTTTAATTTATCAGTTTATTTAGCAGAATTTTATTTCATTTATTTATGTATTTAGGACAAAATACCCAAAGTTGTTATTTTTTATTTTTATTTTTTTCTTCAAATTTCCACCTCTAATTTGCAAATGACTCTTGTCTAATCAAATTCACAACAGAATCACCAACTGGACCATCCAACCATGCTTTGTTATTCAATATTTTTTGTCAACAATAACTTTTTACCCAGTGTGTTTTTAAAGTGACATAGTTTCCGCACTGTAATGAAAGACGACGCACTATTTTAAATCAACATCCGTTACTGTTTCGGTCCACGCCGCTCGTCTGATCCCGCGTCGTCACGGTTACGCTTTAGTTATAGAGTTATGTAACGTTATTTATACGAGGCTTGTTTTTTGGGGGGACGCACACAAACATCGTCATATTGGGATCAAGAATAATTAGCTCATTAGCCGCATCTGCTTTCATTATCGGGACCTTACAAATTTAGGGAATGCAGCGCTCGCCAATTAGACAGTGAATAATGCTCGCTATTGCACATTCCGACGTGAAGCATTTCTACTTATGGTGCATGAAAACAAATGATTCTGCTGTGAGGCTTGTTAAAATATTCAAGAACGCACACACTTCATTACAAGGAACACAGCTCAAGTTTATATTTAAAAACACTGTACCTCATTTTTACTCTTAAATAAACAGACATGAGTTTATTTGAAATGTTTTGCAGTGGTCCAAACTTATTCCTCACTTACATTTTTATTTTTATTCTTATTATACACAGCAATGAATGATAAGAACTGTAAGTGCTATTCACAGCTTTCACAGACCAGAATGGAGTTTTGCTGTTTTATTAACCACTAGCAAGCTAACGCACACTTCCTGGTTATTGGACAGTAAAACACTTTATAATAAGATGCAGAGTTTGACCTGAAGAGCTGCTTATACAATATATCTGTTCTGGGGTAAGACGCATCAATCCGTGTATCATTCTTTGATTTGTTTTTCAAAATAAAACCAAAAATATGAAAATAAAAAAACAACTATTTTCTTAATTATTTGTCTCCAGAACCAAAACGAAAAAACAAAACAAAACAAATAACGATTTTTTTTATTTTTTTTTCAGTTTTCGATTTTGTGTTTAAATGACTAATGGGACAAAAAAAAAAAAAAAAAAAAAAAAGGAAACGGATAACGGACATTTCCCGTTTCCGTGACTTAAAATGCGATGCCGGACTGAACCAGGACTGAACCAGGACTGAACCAGGACTGAACCGGTCTCAGTCCTGGTCTGGTCCCAGTCTGGTCCTGATTTAGTCCTGGTTTAGACTTGTTTTAGACCTGTTTGAGTCCTGTTTTAGTCCTGTTTCAGTCCTGGTTCAATCTGTATGCGGCGTCACAGTTTAAGTCATGGAAACGGGAAACATCCATTATCCTTTTTTTCACCAGCTGAAAAAAATCATTATCCTTTTTATGTTCTTGTTTTTGGAGACAAATAATATATTTTTTTTTTTCTTCTTCTTCTTCTTCTTCTTATTTTTCGTTTTATTTTGAAAAACAAATGAACGAACGATACACAGATTGACACTGATACCAGGAGATGGTTGTTGACGTTAAATAAACAAATAGTGTTAAAGAAATTACTCCAGACCCGGGTGAATAGATGCTTGATTAGAAGTTTACTGATCGGGATGCTCCACTTCACATAAGACAGTCACAAGAGACGACACACACATATATATCTTTATGCTAATGAGAGTAAAAACATATATGTCTATATGTGTCTATGTAAATATAGGAGTTCTAAGGCTACGTCCACACGACAACACTCCAATTTTTTTTGTGGGTTGAAAAAAAATTGCATCCACACATGTCGGAGCAATAAATATTCACGGAGCACTGAGTGAAAACGATGTAATACATATGCCACACCTGTGTGTAGTTTAAGGCGAGACTGAAAACTCACCTCTTCTCTCTGACATTTAGTACGAGCTAGTCCGGTTATCTTGGTGTTTTTATTGTAGTTTTCACGTGTTTTCTGTATATCTGTATATGTAACTGTTTCTTCTATGTTGTTGACTTGGATGTGAAGCACTTTGGTCAACTGAAGTTGTTTTAAATGTGCTATATAAATAAACTTGAATTGAATTGAATTGAATTGTATGTGGCGCTGTAAACATGATTCTTCTGGTGGCCCTTCTATTTCTACACTTTAGTGGGTTTAAAAGAATCCGACGTGTGTAATTGTGTATGTGTCTCCGCTGGGGTTGTACTACAGAGTAGATTAAGAGGTTTTGATGCAACAGTTAAATAAACTTAGAAGCATCAGCAGCACAAACTCGACTCTGTTGTCCGCTATGGTTTTTGTTATGGTTGTTACCGGTTGTTGCGCTGGGTTCTCTTCTGTTCATGTGGCAATGACAGGGTCGCGACGTCATTGTTTTCCAAAAGCTGCGTTTTGCTTGTCCACATGACAATGAAATGCCAGCGTTCTCAGATTTCCCCCCTCTGGAACCCATTTTCAAAAAAGACTGTTTTCGCTGGCTCCATGTGAACCACAGACTGTATAAAAGAAGTGGACTAAGCGAGTGTGACGTCACCCACAGTGTTCAGCGCCGCTCGAATGAGGCTCGCGATGTTCACGGTTACAGGAGCGAATCTGGAGCCAGGCTCTGTGTTATGAATAGGATTTTTTTCGATGAACAAAACAGCAAAAAAAAGAAAAAAATCAGGATCACGTACAGCTGGTTAATACAAACATTTTACGACCAAAATGTTGAGGCTCAGAGCAGCAGGCACAGAGAGAGGGACGACAAGATCCTAATGTAAGTCAATTGGAGCCAGGGTCAGAAGGAGCCTGAAGAGTCTCCTGGCAAACTTCCTATTCGACACACCAGCAGCTGGCGTGTCCACTCATATATATGGTTTATGGTGTGGATGAAAGGCAGATGTATATTAAGAATATGACATTGGCGAGAGACATGCAGGTTCTCTTCACACTCTGGAGTCACTGGAGGCTGCACAGCTCAGTTATGTCTGTTTAAGTTAAACACACAGGTCCACACAGAGGACGGACTGTGACTTTTAGCACAAATATAAAACAATAATTCAACCACAAGACTGATTTATAAACTCACACTTTCACACATTTTGCTCAAATGAAATCGTGTATAGGATTTAACCATAAGACTATTGCAGATCTTGTCACATCTCAAGTCATTCGTTTAAGTGTATTCTCTTTCCTTTTTTAGCTCCACCTCCTCCTCTTCACCACCACTAGTGTCTACATCAAGGACAGGGCTGGAACATCTCAATAAATTCAAGGTTTTCACTGATATAACATCATATAACAGAGGTGGGGACTTGCAAGTCGTGACTTGGACTCGAGTCAGATTTGAGTCACTATTTTTTTAGGACTGGAGACTAGACTTGATAAAATGGACTTGGGACTTGACTCGGACTTGAGACCTGTGACTTGAGAAGCACTTTTAAATCTGAAAAAAAAAAAAAAAAGAAAGGTTTTGGGGTTAAAATTATAATTTTTATGCATAATATGTAATTTATTTGGCCATATGTAAATATTTGTTAAGTTCCGTGAGCAAAGTACAGAAGCAACCACATCCTTTTTGAAACTATGTCATGAATATTTGTGGGTTAATAAAAGTTTTCCTTCTTCCCACTCCTTTTCGAGAAATGTCCTTTTCTGTTGTTTACAATGTATATGTAGCACATGTGGTTATTGTTTCTCTCTTGGCACAAACTTGAAATAGAAACGAATCAGTCAATCAATGAATTTGTTCTATTCTGACCGTAATGATTCACTCTAATATCTTGTCAAGACATTTAAAAATTTACATTTCTACTACTCTTACATACTCTATAATTACTCATATATAAATATACTATGATTTTTAAGTACAATTTATCTTAAAAGTCATATAAATCTAAGCTATATCTGGTACTTTGGTTTAAAGACTTGAAATAACATGAAGTTCAAAGCAGATGACTTGGACTTGGCTTGGACTTATGGGCCCGAGACTCGACTTGGACTTGGATTTGACTTGAGACTTGACTCGGACTTGAGGTCAAAGACTTGAAACTTACTCGAGACTTACAAAACGACAACTTGGTCCCACCTCTAACATCTAATATAGCAGAAGTACTAAACCAAATGACATTAATTTCAATTAAATGAGCTAAAAAACATCATTATCTGTCGGTAACTGCGATAATTTTACATAATTTGAGAGTTTTAGATACAATACACTGTCATATCTCCAGTTCTGTGTGTTTACATCCCTCCTGCTTCAAATACTAAAGCTGAATTCACTTGTTTTTTTTTAGTTTTGACGTAGACTTGGTTCGGTCTTGTTATAGTCCTGGTCTAGTCCCGGTTTAATTCTGGATTTCATTTCAATTTTGATGAGCTGTGCGCCGGCGTGAAGGCAGCCTCCGTGTAGCAAAGTGAATACATTTTGTTAAACATTTTTACTGAAAATTTTGACATTTCCTTCCTTCTAATAAAACCGTTCCCCCTTAAGCCAAACTCCTGTCTCCGTATTGAGCAGGAGGCAGAGTATGTTTGTGTCAGGTTAGTGAAGCAGAGGAGGAAAAACTTTCAGTAAAATCTTAAATAAATATGAATAGTGTTCCGGTGAAAAGAGTCTGCACTGTCATATGCACTTACGGTCGCTAGAAGATGGAATACAAAAACATTTATACTGGTGTAGTCCTGGTTTAGTCTTGATTTAGACTGCAGGGCTTAATGCTCAATTCGGATTTTTTTTTGTGTGAAATACGATGTTTTTGCGAGGTCGTTCACATTTCCAATTAAAAGCGACTTGTATGTGATCTCCAGTATGAACATTAAAGTGTCCTGCAGGCACATTGGAGGACACAGTGCTCAGTGTTTCTGGAAGTCGCCTAAACGCAGAGCTTGTCTCCCAAAATACGGTCCAGTTCTTGGTAAAATGGACAGGTTACACGTCCACGGTCGCTTTGTTTGTTTGAATCTTTAGCGGAAAGGAATTGTCTAAAACGGTGGTGGTTTTATATCAGACAATATTTTGCGGACTGGAGGGATTTTGGAAGAGGGGGGTCTGACTAAATCCTGTTTTAGTCTTGTTTTAGTCCTGGTTTTAGACCTGTTTTAGTCCTGGTTTTAGACCTGTTTTAGTCCTGGTTTTAGACCTGTTTTAGGTTTTAGACCTGTTTTAGGTTTTAGACCTGTTTTAATCCTGGTTTTAGACCTGTTTTAGACCTGTTTTAGTCCTGGTTTTAGACCTGTTTTAGACCTGTTTTAGGTTTTAGACCTGTTTTAGACCTGTTTTAGGTTTTAGACCTGTTTTAGACCTGGTTTAGACCTGTTTTAATCCTGGTTTTAGACCTGTTTTAGACCTGTTTTAGGTTTTAGACCTGTTTTAGACCTGTTTTAGGTTTTAGACCTGGTTTAGACCCCGCACGGCGTCCAGGAAGAGGGGGGTCGGACGGTCCACAAAGCATATGGGAGGGGAGGTCTGCACTTTTGGCCCCTGGCCCGGGGATTGGGGTCCCCTGGTCTAAAATGTGCGCAAGATTAACCCACATACACAAATTTAGGCTGCTTAAAATGTTTTTATTAATGCCAAATAAAATATCCAGCACAAATTATGCATGATATGCTTAAAGTTATCATTTGTATATTTTACTTTACACTCATATTTAGTTTGTGGGACTATAGTTTGTCATCCCACCCGCCTGCTCCCGCGTTGTGCAGTCCTGCTCCCGCCCGCAGTGAGTTTTTAAAATGCGCAGCACTGTTTTGAGTCGGGTCCCGTGGCAGTGCAGGGCTCTACCTAAAAGTCTGATCAGTTCTACACATGTAGGTGCCATAAATTCATGGAAAATTTACTTTAGGTCATGAAAAAATCATGGAAAAATGTTGATATTTTGTCAGTGAAAAAGAGCGGGAACCCTGTATGTAGTGTTTTCCACCTTCAAGGCACTCAAAGCACTTTACATCAAGAAACCACTCACACATTCATACACCAGTGTACACAGACAAACACAAGACACACAAAACACTCATCGTTTAACCCCGGTTTAGTTCCGATGTGGTGAACTCTGCTTAGTCTCTATTTTGCAGATTTGTGGAGCCCTAATGTTCTACAGCGACTGAATCTTCTGTAATAAAAAAAGAAAAAACATTCCCCCTTAAGCCAAACTGTGCTTCTGTATTGAGCATTAGACGGGGAAATGTTTGTGTCGGTTTAGTGCAGCAGATGTGGAAAACTCGACACGATTTTTAGTAAAACGTTACATAAAAATCAACACTCACTTTAGACACTTTAAATCCCTCACTACTCGGTTAAATACAAAATATTTTCTTCTCGTTTGGCCGTGGCTTGATACTAGCTTAGTCCAGATGTCGGCTTTAGTTTGGTCTTACTGTAGTCCTGGTTTAGTCCTGATATAGTCCAAGTTTAATTCCAGATTTATGGTCGTATCTGATCCTAAACTGAGCCCTTTTTCATTCTTTTGTTGACTTGATTCATTCTAGTTCTAGTCCTGGTTTAGTCCTGATCTAGTTCAGGTTTTGTTTTGGGTTTAATCTTAGTTTACTTACTGGATTGATACGAAAATGTTTACACAGGTTTGGTCGTGGTTTGATCCTGGTTTAGTCTGAATGTAGACTTTAGTTTGGTCTTGAGTAGTCCTGGTTTAGTCCTGGTCTAGTTCAGGTTTAGATCCAGATCACACTTGTAGTATTTGATCCTAAAGTGAGCCCATTTACTGACTTGTTGACATGATTTAGTCCAGTTCTAGTCCTGGTTCAGTCCTGGTCTACTTCAGGTTTAGTTTGGGGTTTAGTCCTGGTTTAGTTTAAATAAAATTGAGCACGCAAATTACTAAAATACTAAAAATATATTTACACGGATTTGCTGGTGGTTTGATCCTGGTTTAGTCCGGATGTAGACTTTAGTTTGGTCTTGTTATAGTCCTAATTTAGTCCTGGTTTAGTCCTGGTCTACTCCTGGTCTAGTTTAGGTTTAAATCTAGATTTAGGGCGGGTTCACACTCAGCTTTTTGATAAATTGAATCATCTTAAGTCCTGATGATGTTGTCTTGGTTTGGCCAAACCAGGTCTAAACCAGGACGGAACCAGGATTAGACCAGGATTAAACCAGGATGAAAATAGGACTAAACCAGGACTGAACCAGGACGGAACCAGGTCTAAACTACGACTGAACCAGGCCTAAACGAGGACTAAACCAGGATGAAGACAGGATTAAACCAGGACTAAATCAGGTCTAAACCAGGACTGAGCCAGGTCTAAACCAGGACTGAGCCAGGACTAAACCAGGACTGAACCAGGACTAAACCAGGTCTAAACCAGGACTGAGCCAGGACTAAATCAGGTCTAAACCAGGACTGAACCAGGTCTAAACCAGGATAAAAAATAGGACTAAACCAGGACTAAACCAGGACTGAGCCAGGACTAAACCAGGATAAAAAATAGGACTAAACCAGGACTAAACCAGGACTGAGCCAGGACTAAACCAAGATAAAAAATAGGACTAAACCAGGACTAAACCAGGACTGAGCCAGGACTAAACCAGGATAAAAAATAGGACTAAACCAGGACTAAACCAGGACTGAACCAGGTCTAAACCAGGACTGAGCCAGGACTAAACCAGGATAAAAAATAGGACTAAACCAGGACTTAACCAGGACTGAACCAGGTCTAAACCAGGACTGAGCCAGGACTAAACCAGGTCTAAACCAGGTTTTAACCAGGTCTAAATCAGGACTAAACCAGAACTTAACCAGGGCTAAACCAGGCCTAAACTGTCAAAATCGAACATTTTAGTAAAAAAAAAACTCTGCCGCTTAAAGGGTTAATCCCATTTTCGATGTGGTCAACTCTTCCTTGTCTCTATTTTTGATAAACCATGCGCAGATATGAAGCCAGCCTCAAAAGTGAATATCCTAATAAATCCTTCCTTCTAATAAAAAAACAAAAAAGAAAAGAAAACATTCACCCTTAATCCAAACCTCGTCTCTTTATTTACCACTAAACGGGTAAATGCAGTTGTGAAGACGCCCATAGACCCGGCTGTATTCTCACTACGCAGTATCAGCAGTATCAGCGGTATTAGCGGTATTAGCAGTTTCAGTATTCGCAGTAGCAGTACCCAGTCTCCTCAGGGCTGTTATTGTGTCCTACAGCTCTCTGCCCACACACTGCCACTGCTCAGACTGTCACAGACTCACAGGGATCTGAACACAGCAGACAGACAGAGACAGAGCGATGCCACTATCCACACCGGCACAACGGGACACGATATAACACCGTTTATCTACACAATAATGCACGAGGTTATGGATTTGTGTCATTAAAGACGGACTATTAGACTTTTATTGCGTTTTAACTTCTAACTCGAGACATATTAGGATCACCGTGGCACCTTTTATTGTTTCAAAAATGCTGTACTTGCTCAAAACGACGTGTTCACTTTTGTTATTCGGTTAAGTTTTTTTATTGGATGTAACAATAACTGAAATATCGTGATATCGCATCGTCAAAGTTCTCATAATAATATCGTGGACCATCGCAATATATCGGAATTACAAGTCTCTTTGCTTAAATTAAGAGTTACAGTGCAGCAATAGCTCAAAAAAGACAGCGGGAACTACATAGACCATGATCCTTTGCTCCATTTCAGTGCAGACTACGAGAAGAAATAACAGTTCTAACACTTTTAAGTCTTTGGATTAAGTCTTGTCAAGGCGATTTAAGAGGAAAAAGTAGCATCTTAACAGTTTTAGCTCTTTAGGCTCTACGAAATATCGCAGTAAATATCGTACCGTGAGATGTTTATCGTGAAAATATCGTACCGAGAGATTTGGATATTGTTACATCCCTAATCATATCGTGAGCGTTTCCACGATATCGCAATAAATACCGTACAGTGAGGTTCATACCATGACAATATCGTATCGTGAAACCACTCTTCAGGCTGTGTTACTCCCCCTTCAGAGCGCTATCGCATTGGAATCGGCATGCGTCTCGTTAAAACTGAAACTACTGCACATCGCACCAGGTTTGTGAAGTTGTAGCTCACAGTTTTAATTCGTTTTTCGATATAAAACCAAAAATAAGAAAACGAAAAAACAACAGTTTTCTTCATTATTTGTCTCCAAAACCAAAATGAAAGAACACATAATGATTTGTTTTTTCAGTTTTCAATTTTGTGTTTAAATGAAGAATGGAAAAACGGATAACGGCCGTTTCCCGTTTACGTGACTCCCGTGACTGCGATGCCGGACTTTTGCACTGCGTACGGACTGAACCACGATTGATCCCGGTCCGAGACCAGACCGGGACCAGAGCGGGACTGAGACGACGGGACAGACAGACAGCGGGACCAGGGCGGACTCCGAGCTTTGACTCCGAGCCTCCGCAGGGTCCGAGCCTCAGCTTTGAGCTCCGGCCCTGCCGTGGGCTCTGAGCCTCCGGTTCTGAGCTCTGAGCTCTTAGTTTGGTTCGTTTCATTGGTGTGAATGCGTCAGTTGGATGCTTTGCACCACCTCGGAACCAGCCGCGGTTCTTGAGCATGGAGGACTGGAGCAGCCCGTCCAGACCTGTAGTCCACAGAACATTCTCGCTTTCCCCACACGGAACCAGCGTGCAGGTGATGACACGGAACCACTCGGACCGCTGGTCTCGGTCTCAGTTCCGCTCTGGTCCCGGTCTGGTCCCGGTCGTCTCAGTTCCGCTCTGGTCCCGGTCTGGTCTCGGACCTGGATCATTCCTGGTTCAGTCCGTATGCAATGCAAAAGTCTGGCATCGCAGTCACGAGAGTCATGTAAACGAGAAACGGCCATTATCCGTTTTTTCCATTCTTCATTTAAACACAAAATCGAAAACTGAAAAAACAAATCGTTATCCATTTTTTTATTTTGGTTTTGGAGACAAATAGTGAAGAAAACTGTTGTTTTTTCGTTTTCTTATTTTTGGTTTTATATTGAAAAACAAATGAACGAATGATACACGGATTCAGTTTTGTATCACGTTTTTGCATTTTTATGGAGAATTGTCGTCTTGAAGCGTGGGTGATGTAGGCTCGTTTGGGAGTGAAGCTTCGTACAGAATTTTAACTGTAATTGTAACTAGTAACTAAAAGTAACTAAAGTAACTAAATTCACGTACTGGAAAACAAATACTAGTTTTGAGTTACTGCATTCTGGTACAGATAATTAGTGGGATTCAGAATACAGTATTTTTATAATTTTTTTTCCCCCCTAAAAAGGTGTGGTAAGAAGAAAATATATTTAAAAGTATTCTAAGTTTTCTGAGTGCAGTACTTTGGTTGGACGGACGCTTTCAAAGAATTCCTCCCTATAGACTGAGTACTAAAAAGTATTTCTTTTCATAACAAGTTTAAATGCCTGCTGGGCCGTGGAAGAGCACTGTATAAAGTTGATAAGCAGTCTCACCAGAAATGAATTAAAACTTCCCTTCTAATGAATAGTGTTTAATGAAATTTATGAACATTATGACTATGCTTAAAATACTGGTATACTGAAAAGAAAATTAGCCGGTATTCTCCTGCAAAGTTCATGTAAGGAGACCGCGTGAATTCTGTGTGATGTGAATTTTATCCGAAATTTCCAATATTGTTCCTAAACCATTTCACAATCACCTTTGCCTTTCAACCAGAATCCTACATTAAAATACCAAGAAAAAGTAAGGCATTCAGCCATGACAGCTATTTTATTTACATGTCCTGCTGTCAGTCACAATTATTCATATAAATGCACTCTCTTTCACTACAGTATGGGGTATTAACTGCTAACACGTAACATATTTAGATCACCATGTACTTTTTATTGTTTTGAAAATGCTGTATTTGCCAAAAAAAACAACAACATACTAACATGTTTAATAAGTTTAATTTTCATTTTTGTCCCGGACAATCATCCAATTCGTTACAAGATGGAGAATGGAATAAATTAAGTCATGTTTAATTAACAGGAATGTAAAAGGTAAATTAACGAAACAGGCTAAAATATGTACAGAACATAACCTAAACTAAGAAATAAAATAACAGGATTAACAAATAATGAGTTTTGTGCCAACATAATGGGTCACACAGGTCTGTACAAAAACGAGGGACTGAACTAAGGGACACACAACAAAACTAAATCAACATCCCTCTCTTTCCTCTCCGTGCTAAGTCACTCCCCCTTCAATGAAACTATGAAACTACAGCAGATTGAATCAGGTTTGTGAAACTGAAATGCATTTTATCACGATTTTATCACCATATATCTATGAGTTGTACTTCTAACTGCAAGTAAAGATGGAACAGGGTTTGGGAGAGATCACTAGATTACTCAAACATGCATGGATGGCATTATTATTATTATTTTTTTTTTTTTTCATGAGGCAACAACATTTTAACATGGTAAAAAGCTACCAAAACCGATTTTTTGAAAGTGCACTATACAACCTTTCCGGTAAGAGTCCAGTACCTGGTTGTGTCCATTTTGTTGTTGTTGTTGTTGTTGTGGTGGTTTTCTTTTACATTACTTACAAAACAATACTAACACCAAAAATATAAATTTTAATCTGTAATCGGCCCATTTCTCCACAGACCAGACCTGTAAATAAGTTTAGCAAGTGACTGGAACCACCTTCAACAGACTTTAAAACTTTGTTAGTTTTTACCTCTGTCGACTTTTAAAAACTCCATCCAGAGTATTTTACAGGATCATTGCACATGCTTTTAATGCTTTTATATCTTTAATCTGCAAATGTTTCACTGTCTCATGTTTCTGTTCACTGTTTCATGTTATGGTTGATGTATGAGTGTGTTCTGTTTGTGCTTCTGTTTTACACTGCCTCTTGGCCAGGTCGTCATCGCAAATGAGAAGATGATCTCAAATGACTTACCTGGTAAATTATTGAATAAATAAAATTAAAATTAAAATACCATACAGTGAAAATTTCCAGGCAAAGCAGCAACCATTGTGACAGCCCCTTCACCCAGAAAGTTACACATTACACCTTTAAAAATAGGACTAAACTTGGACTAAACCAGGACTATAACCGACCTAATCGAAGTCTACATCTGTATTAAAGCGTGTGCACAGGTTTATTCTTCATCTTAGCACCTTTAGCGCATCTAAACATGTCACTGCGGCCAAGCTGCACATTTACTAAGAACGATCCGTCTCCTGTTCTATTGAAATTATCGTCAGTTGCGTCAATCATCGGAGTACATCTGGCGGTGTTAAATCGCCCCGAGCGGTGGACCTGAGTGATTCTTAAAGGGACATGACTTCTGAATAACCTCTGATAGGCACCGCGCTGTTCGGCAGATTGACTACACTTGCGCAGGTGGTAATAACTAACGGCCCTTTAAACTGCCCACGTGCCCTTGAGCAATGACCGCAACCTCCCGCAGCTCGCCGCTCGCCTCGCTCTCCGCCGGAGCCGAGGCTGCAGTCGATCTGGAGAAATGTAGTGTGAATAGGCCGGTTATAATGATCACTGTAATGACCTATTGATTCAGGTGAAAATGAGCAATGAGGTGTTTGAGCATTAGCTTATGTTTTTGTACGAGGTTTTAACCACAGATCTCATATAATACTTCACTAAATAAGCTAAATATATATTTTTTTAAGTCGTTTCCTCTCCATACTAAGTTGCTGCCCCTTCAGAGCACAGTCAGCGAAAGAAGAAGAAACTAGAAAAGCATTCAGAGAGCGCAGACCTCCGCCAAGGACTACCCCCATTTTTTATATAAATTGCAATAAAATCAGTCTTCTGGATCAGATCCGGATCAGCCTTTGGAATATGAAAGAGGATCCCATTGTCCATCCCTGAGTCAAATTTCATGGGGTTTGGTCAATAATTAACCGAGATATTGAGAGACAAAATTTTTGGCCCCATTTACCACAATGTTAACTAAAATTTCAAAGTGATCCAGAATCCAGGATTTCTTCCGGATCACCCCCAAAATGAAATCAGTTCTTCCTTTTCACATTTCCAACAAATCCTGAAAATTTCATCAAAATTCGGTCCATAACTTTTTGAGTTATGTTGCTAACAGACAAAAGGTAGACGGAGGTAACTACTGAATCAGGTTTAATCCGTGTATTATTCGTTCATTCGTTTTTCAAAATAAAACCAAAAATAAGAAAAAGAAAAAAAACAACAACAGTTTTCTTCATTATTTGTCTCCAAAACCAAAATGAAAAAAACGGATAAGGATTCGGGTTTTCAGTTTTAATGGCCACTTCTCGTTTACGTGACTTCCGTTCAGCTTCTGACTGAAGGACATGACTCAGTGGAATATGAGTGTTCTTCCTGTGACAGAGGATGTGCTGATGATGTCTGTTCTGTGCTTCTATCGCATTGGAGATGGTTCATGTTAATCTTTATACAAACGCCAGGTTTCAAGTACTACCCTCCTCGCATTGTGGCGGTGAATTACTTTGCAGCGCATAGACCTCGATGCAGATCCATAAACCGGGCTTTAGGAGCACTGAAAAAAACCCACGGCTTTGACACTCCCAAAATCGTGTTGTCTGAGATCTCAATTTTCGTTCCAAAACAATAGATCAGACTTGTCATTTTGGTCTTAAACTATTTTTGAACCCACTCTACGTGATCCTGATGTTTTAACTTCACTGTTTTGTCCCTAAATCAAAATATGACCATTAATAAAATCCTCTTTCTCCAAGTTCACTCCCGCCATCTTTAGTGTTATGACCCAAAGATCAAAACATATTTACGAAGGACACGGGAAGCAAATTAAGGACTGAAAGTGTGTTTATTTTTGCTCTCTTAGGAAACAAACAAAAAAACCTTTAACCCGTGCCCCCAAAAAACTAAGAAGAAAGTAACAACAGAAAGGTGGACCTGATGAGTCATCCAACACAACGAAAAGGTGCGACACCGGGTCAACCCCATACAGGGACGCAGAAGCTGAACGCCAACAGGTTTGAGTGACAGCGTTGCTACACCCCGCTTCCTTCTAAACCAGCGGTACGGGCGGGAAGAGGTGTCACCTTCAACATCCTCTCTCTGAACTGACTCCGAATTCACCCCTATAACTGCAAGCCTCGATTAACTTCATTTGACTGGAACCGAACGCAATGGGTGACGACACAGTTTCTTAATCTACTTCTTTGTACAGTCCATGGTGGTACTTTACAGCTACTGACACCTTGAAGTAGACAGTGATTTATATAGAAAGTTAAAGGCTAAAAATGTGTATGTATATAGTTTTCCTCTGTGGTTTGTGACAAGGCATCGGCTCGTATCCGAAACTCATCTCAGGTATATTGAAAACCAAACTAAAGCCACCTCTCTTTTTGTAACTGCAGTGTATCATATCAGATAAACGGAGCATATTGAACACGATGCTATCATTTCAAAATGTAATTCTGAGGTTTGACTTTGCACTGTGGGCGCTGTATCTGATTTTTAATACATAAAAAAACATGAAAAACAGAACTGGTTCATTTTAAACAGTTCGCAGCGGTCCAGAGTTATTCTTCACTTTCCCACCGCATTCTGAGCATCCCGATTATTCACCACAATGAAGTTTACAAGCAGTTTTCACTCAGAGAACAGGCTGGAGTTTTGCTTCAACAGTCATGCAAACAACAATAACTAGCATGCTAACAGCTTACCAGCCTTATTTCCTGATTCACAGAAGATAAAAATGCTTTATAATTACATGTAGACCCAAAGAGCTGCTTTTACAATATGCATGAGCTAAGAAACTTTACTTAAAAGTGCATTGTTTCACTTTTCTGGTGGAGGGTTCATCACCAGGAATCAAAATACACTATACGGTTTACAAGAACCCCAGAAGCGAGAGTTCGGGCACCAGCCAATCAGCGAAGAGCCAGACATTCTGTGTTGGGACCAGGACCAGGACTGAGAACAGGACTAAAACAGGTCTGGGACCAGACTGGAAGACAGGACAGGACCAGACCAGGACTGAAAACGGTTTCATCCTGGTTTGGTCCGGCATCGCAGTTTAAGTCACAGAAACAGTTGTTATCCTTTTTTTTTTTTTTTTTTTTCATTTAAACACAAAACCTGAAAACTGAAAAAAAAAAAAAAAAATTGTTATCCATTTTTTCATGTTGGTTTTGGAGATAAATAATGAAGAAAATAGTTGTTTTTTCGTTTTCTTATTTTTGGTTTTATTTTGAAAAACGAGTGATACACAGACCTTTCAATTACACAATGCACCTTTAATTAAATGAAAGAAAACAAGTCACAATTATTTTCCATGATTAAAGCTGCACTGTGTGACTTTTTTGGTGGAGAGTACGCCACCTTCCTGTCATTGTAGACATATTATTCCCTAGAATGTAAATATTACCACCAGAAATGGGGCCTGGTGGAATAAAGCGCTTGTCTCCATGGTGATAGATAAGTTGAATGCCATACCGTGGAACATTCTACGCAATAACATCAAGGAGAAAAGCAAGGAGCACCATCAAAAAAGTTACTCAGTGTATCTTTCAGGGCAAACTCTCTAATTGTTGTTTTTTTTACAGGTGTACCACGTAACTTTTCTGGTGGTCTCCATGGAGATGTTGCTTTGCTTAGGCCCCGTCCACACTAGTTCGTATTCCAGTCGTTTTCGTTGTGGATGCAGTGTTCGTCCAGACTAATCCGACTGAAAACGACTCCAGAGACGGAACGATCTGGTGCCACCAGCTCCCACGAATTCATCTGAGTACAGATCTGATCCGACACTGTGTGGACGCCTAAAAACGCTGATATAGGTCTATGCGCCGTGAAGTAATTCATTACCAAAACGCTAAGAGGCTAGAATATATGTCCATTCATTTATATGGTCTGTGTGTACGACCTGCACACGTATAATCTCTGAAAAGTTTAACATGAACCATCTCCAACACGACAGAAACACAGAACAGACTCACCATCAGCAGAACACCCCTCTGTCACAGAAACAACACTCATATTCCACTGAGTCGTGTCCTTTAGTCCGACAGAAGCTGAACCGCATCAGCGCACAAGGAACGAGCTGTTTTTTGAGCACTTAGTTTATGCAAATGAGCCATGCAGTTTTAAGTTTAGTTTCTGTAAAATGTAAACAAATATATTCAAAGTTGTGTGGACAGGGAAGACTTACGGACACAGAAACGAGTCGGTCCTCACTCTGAGCCACCATGCTCGTCTTAAAATCCAGTGTTGTGCTAAGTAACAACCGAACCTCGTCGTCGATCTACGAAAAGACTGTTTTTACACTTGCCATCTCCCTCGCCTCAAAATCAGCTGCTGCAACTTCAGACTTCCTTGTTTTTACCGCTCATGTGACGACGTGACACCAGCCTATTATGTGACTAGTGTTTCAGCATTTTCTTTGCGTTACTGTGTGGACAGGGAACACTTTGACTGCGGACACAGAGTCCCCCCGATACGGTGGACTTGTTTTAGTGTAAACGGGGTCTTAGTGTTATTAACAGGCCAAGAATTGAAGTTTTTTATGTACATTTTTGGCAACATAAACACCCCTAATGAACAAAAATCTATATATGTTTAATTCTATACTGCGGAACATTCCAAGAAACACTAAAAACGAAGAGCTAAAACCAGATTTAACTGAACAAAACCATCTACAATGGCATCTTCAGCCCATTATGCACATTATGCCATTTCACAATTCACAAAAACACTACAAGAAACAATTGCTTTTTTCCTTTGTTGACAAAAGCGGGCGATTTCCTGTACATTTGTTCAGCGGAGGAAAGAGAACTGTGCCTCCGCCGCCTCGCGCCTTGACAAAGCAGTTTACTCCTGACACTCCATCTTGGATTTGTTTCAGGCTTTGAGCATTATATAGTTTTCGGTGGAACAATGCTCTCAGCTGTGGCCACTCTCTCCGCTCGGCACCTGCACAGATAACAATTCACCAATCTGCCTCGCTGTTCTGAATCGCGCTGCCAAACAATGGAGCCAGCTTCCACCAAACTCCCTGTTTTAATTAAAGTGCATATGACAGGTTTCAATGGTGGTGTTGTTGTTGTTTTTATTATGATTATTACTTGGTTTGGCGGGATAGTGCCTGTGGTAGACGTTTATCATAGTTTTACATCAGTTAAGTGGCAGTTTGTGGAAAAAGATAAGAAAAATACAAAAGCACATGAAGCAGTGGTGACTTCTAATACAGAATACATCTACTTGAGTCATCGACATGAGAGTTTGAACATTGATTTAACAAAATAAAGATGCTATAAGTTATTATAATCACTGAGCAAGACATAATTTGGTCCTTGTTTAGAGTATGTTTACTATAGGTAACAGTTATAGAATTATTACGACTAAAATTTGGGATACGATTTTAATGAATGGACTGGCTCCACAGTACGTCTCGGACCTCATCCAAATTTATACCCCTGCGCTCTGAGGTCCGAGGTCCAGCTCCAGCTCAGGGCGCCTAAGACGAGACTTAAAACCAGGGGGGACGGGGCTTTCTCTGTGGTCGGCCCTAAACTCTGGAACGATCTGCCGCTTCACGTTCGAGCAGTACCCACAGTGGAGAGTTTTAAATCTCGTCTGAAGACCCACTTTTATTCTCTGGCTTTTAACTCCAGTTTCTCTCTCTAAAACCTTCAAATCAGGCAAGAAATCTAGGTAATAATGGACTCAGACTTGAACTTTAACAGTCACATAAAATCAATAACATCTGCAGCCTTTTACCATCTAAAAACATAGCAAAAATCAAAGGTTTACTGTCTAAATCAGACTTGGAAGAAACTTATCCATGCATTTGTCTCAGTAGGTTAGATACTGTAATGTTCTGCTCACTGGTCTCTCCAAACGAGCTGTGAGACGCTGCAGAACATCCAGAACATCCAGAACATCCAGAACGCTGCAGCTCGGGTTCTTACTCGAACTAGGAAGTACGAGCACATAAGTCCTGTGCTCAGGTCTCTGCACTGGCTCCTGTGCCTCAGACACTTTAAAGCAGCTCTGCTTGTACAAGTGTCTCCATGGCCGAGCACCAAAGTCCATCTGTGACATGTTAGTGTCATATGAACCATCTCACACTCTGAGGAGCTCAGGGACCAGCCTCCTGCTGGTGCCCAGAGTCACGACTAAACAAGGGGAGTCAGAGTTTCAGGTTCATGCAGCTAAAACCTGGAACAGTCTGAACATGTGAGACAGACTCTTCTGTGACGCTGTTTAAATCCAGACTCAAAACATTTCTGTTTAACTGTGCAAATAACTGAAAGGTTTTCATTCCGCACTCTTCTCTCCAATTTATGTCTCTCTTTTTTAATTTTAATCTCATGATTATTTATGTTTGATTTGTTTTTATTAAATTAATGTATTTCTTATTCTGTAAAGCACTTGAATTACTTTGTGTACGAATTGTGCTGTACAAATAAACTGCCTTGCCTTTTAACACCGCGTGAGTTGTGTGGTCCTCTGTGTCTTTTATTTATTTTTATGTGTTTTTATTGGTTTTACTGATTTAATTTATTTATTGGTTTATTTATTTCTATTCTATGATATAGTTTTATTTTACTGGTTTTATATTATTTTACTAGTTTTATTACTTTAAGACTAGTATTATTTTAGTAATTTACTTTATCATCTTATTGTTGTTATTTTTTATGTATTTGTGCAGCACTTTGGAAACAGTTTGTTTGTGAAATGTGCTATATAAATAAAGTGGATTGGATTGGATTAAGGAATAGACTTGGTACTCAATATTGATTTCAAAACCACAATAATTAAAAACTCTACATTTAGATAATAGAATGTCATTTTCAAATCATAGTACTTTATTTTATTTCACCATATAGGTTCCCAGATTCTCAAAATTAAAAACTGGGACACCCCTGGTTTGTGAAATTACTGTGTTATTAAGGAATAGTTTTCTGCACTCAGCCCATTCATGACTTATTCAGGATGAACGTCTGAGTCTGTAGGGGTGTAACCGGGTGTAACAAAAATCATGGTTCAATACGTATCTTGGTTTTGAGGTCACGGTTAATTTTCTGTACAGTATTGGAACAAAATGTAAAACCATTTGCTTGTTGCTTATTTGTGTTTTTATTAAACCAGTAATCTGTTTTAACATTAAACAAACAGGAAAATAAAGTAAATGCAAATACTAATAAGTTAAGTAAAATAATCTCAAATAAGCAACAAATGTATAAAAAAATAATTCCTTGTAACCAGTAAACAACATTTTTCAGAAAGTAAAGAGCATCACTAACAGTTCCAGCATGAATTTTTACTCAGGCTTCATATTTTTGGTCAGAAAACACAAACTTGTCCACATTGTTTGCAGTAAGTGCAGATCTGCTGCAGTTACAATGTCCCCAGCGGCTGAAAATACACTTTCACTCTGGACAGAAGGTCGCAGGTATTGGGGGGAAGGGATTCCGTGCCGTCAAAAGGCAAAAGTGAGGATTGGGGCATGACGACCGTAGTTTTGTGAGGATCCATGTGTTTTGGAGTGACGTACTTAAGGTGGGGAGCAACTGTTGTCAAGGCGGTCCGGGTACGGACTGAACCGGGACTGATCCAGGTCCGAGACCAGACCGAGACCAGAGCGGGAGACTGAGACCGGGACCAGACCGGGACCAGACCGGGACCAGACCGGGACCAGAGCGGGACTGAGACCGGGACCAGACCGGGACCAGGGCGGACACCGAGCTTTGACTCCGGGCCTCCACGGGGTCCGAGCCTCAGCTTCGAGCTCCGGCCCTGCCGTGGGCTCTGAGCCTCCGGTCTGGTCCCGGTCTGGTTCTGGTCTTGTCTCGGTCTCGGTCTCAGTCCCGCTCTGGTCTCGGACCTGGATCAGTCCTAGTTCAGTCCGTACTCGGTGCAAAACTCCGGCATCGCAGTCACGGAAGTCACGTAAACGGGAAACGGCCGTTATCCGTTTTTTCCATTCTTCATTTAAACACAAAATCGAAAACTGAAAAAACGAATTGTTATCCGTTTTTTCATTTTGGTTTTGGAGACAAAAGATTCTCAAAACTGGGACTGTCCCGGGTAAATGGGGACGTCTGGTCACTCTAGCCATGTGGTCTTATATCTGTGTAATCCTTCAGTAGTCCAGGTAGGTTCCATAGTGGTTCATTGGCTTATAGTAGTTTATGTTCTCTTATACTTGTTCTGATTCAGCTCAAGATCTTTCTAAAGCTTCAGGAAAGGTTCATTTCTGTGCTGTGAATGTGACTTTTTAGTACTGATACCTGCTCAAATGAGTATTTAGTCTGGATACTAGTTTTATTATCGATTAATATCTGATCTTCGATACTTTTCACAACCCTAATGTGTAGTCTAACTCCTAATACGCTGCATTTTAAGCTCTACTTACTCGTGTGTTTGATTTTCTATGCAACAGCACGCCTTATTTCACCGAAAACAAAATATACATAGAACGACTATTGTTCAGCTGAAAAAGCGGTTTCCACAGCCTGCAGACAGCGTTCTCCCACAATGCAATCTGTCCATTTTTGCCGAGTTCAAAATTACCCTTCGGTATCCACGGCGATGATTGAGTGCTTATTGTGGCCCCTGTGCGCGGCAGTGAATCAGGCGTATTTTCAGACACAGCTCAGATCTGCCATCTTACACAATTTTAACACAGGTTTTACTCCCACTGTTATTAAAGACCAATTATATTCTAGCGGCATAGTTTGGGCTGTCTGGTTTGTGTTGGGTTTCTAAGAAGTGGAGACCGTGGACTCTGAACAGAACAGTGAGAAATCTGCGCTATAAGTCGTTTAACTTCAGGTCTATTTTGAAGAATATGTCAAATACAAAACATATATAAAGTCCTTGAACCATTTACAACTCTATAGTCACATCTTACTTGACATATTGATAGAAAGCCACGTCTTAAAGTGGACCTATTCTGCAAAATTGACTTTTTCAGAACCTTTCAGCTATTTCATCTCACAACACTCTCTCAAAGATTTATAGATGATGAACATGTGGGCGACAGTAGCTCAGTTGGTGGAGCGTTTGTCCACTGATCAGAAGTTTGGCGTCTCGAATCGAATGACATAAAACGTCATTGGTTGATCGAGTAAATCCACTGGTTGGTGAAGTGATTCCATGGCCAGGCCGGTGCCACCTAGCGCCTCCGCTCAATTTCATTTGTCTCCAGGGACTAGATCAGGAATCAGAATACACTAGATGATTTGCAAGAATGACAGAAGTGCGAGTTCGGGCTCCAGCCAATCAGAGAAGAGCTGCCATAAAGGCCATGCTGCCATTCCGACATATCGCCACCTCGACATTGACGTCCATTTTTTTTAACATTCCACCATTTCGACACACAAGGTAATAGTTACAGCGGCGCTATTTTCGGGACAATATTTTCATGGTGCACGCGGCGTATGGGAGGAGATGCGGTCCACCCGGCATGGTTTAGTCCTCGTTTAGACCTGGTTTTAGACCTGGTTTAGACCTGGTTTTAGTCCTGACTTTTGACCTGGTTTAGACCTGCTCAGACCTTGTTTTAATCCTGGTTTAGTCCTGGTTTTAGTCCAGACTTTAGTCCTGGTTTTAGTCCTGGTTTTAGTCAGGTTTAGTCCTGATTTAGACATGGTTTAGACCTAGTCTTAGTCCTAGTTTAGACCTGGTTTTACTCTTGATTTTAGTCCTGGTTTAGACCTTGTTTAGAACTGGTTTTAGTCCAGTTTTAGTCAGGTTTAGTCCTGGTTTAGACATGGTTTAGACCTAGTCTTAGTCCTGGTTTAGACCTGGTTTTACTCCTAACTTTAGTCCTGGTTTAGACCTTGTTTACACATGGTTTTTGTCCTGACTTGAGTCCTGGTATAGTCTTGGTTTAGACCTGATTTCGACCTGGTTTAGCCCTGCTTTTAGATCTGCTTTTAGTCCTGATTTTAGTCCTGGTTTTAGTTCTGGTTTAGAAGACACGGCCCACATGACATACACAAGGCAAAAAATGTGATGTGACTATGAGTTGGTTGTCAGAACAGCGACATAAAGGTGCCGGCATGTGGGCATGTCGGAATGACGGATTGTCGGGGTGGTTGTCTGTACCCCCATTATAACATCGCAAAAAGCTCCAAAGAGTCAAGTTTGCATAACATCCCCTCTTTAAGCCTGAGGATCAAACCGCTAGTGGCTTTATTTAGTCTTCGCCGCGCTCGCAAACACGTCTTTCTCAAATATCTTGTTTACTGACTTGTTTTTTTGTTGCGGTCAGATCACAAGTCATGTCCACGCCGAGCGAACTACCCTCCCCGCCATTATTTATTCATTGCACACGGCGGTTTCCCATTTCCATGTTTTGAAATGCTTTGCCAAAACCACCACAATCAACTCAATACTGATTTTGCTGCTCGGCTAATGCTGCCTTGTCATTGCCGCGCGGAGGGCTGTATCAATCCGCCTTCAGCAGCTGGTGTTGTTGTTATGCTAGCGCAGCAAATAGTGATCAGGCATGCACGCGGGGCTCTCCTCCGGGATCCGTTGGGGAAATCAGAGACCTAATCAGGGCTGGCTGGTGGGCCGCGGAGGTGAACGGCGTGAGCCAGCTCGCCGCGGTGACGCTAACCCGAGCTGACACGCGGAATTGGGAGCCGTTCGGGAGACACCGTTTTACTTAAAGAAGCAGTTTCCCCACCATCGGAAAACTTTGATTTAATGTAATGGAGTCTTCATCAGGGAGGAGAGAGAGAGGGGGAGAGAGGAAGGAGATCGGAAGCGGCACTGCACGGATGAGCGGCCCCGTGTAAGAAAGAGGACAGAATTTGGACACACTGACGCTTTAATTTTCTTATTTCTTCCTAATAGTTGGCGCTGCTTTTTGAAATTGTGTTTACATGACGTTACAAATAACAAAGCGGAAAATATTAGACTTAAAATTACATTGAAAGATCAGCCAATTACAGAGTTAAAGCCGTGTTACGTAAAGTCAATTGAAGCTGGAACCAACCCGGACTAATGTTGGGCTTTATTGTTGTACGGGCCTGAATGAAAACATATCAATAACGGTTTATTGTTCCAGGAGAAATGGAGCAACAAAAATGTCAAGGGAGTAAAACGGCTCGAATTAAAGGCCATGTACCTGATTCCTTTCCCATCTGAGCAAAAATAAAAAGATCGGGAAGTGCAGAAAGTTGTGAAAAGTGCTCATAAACTCATCGTGGTGAGTAATTACGACGCTCTGAACGCGTAAGGCAAGTGAGGAAGAACTCTGGACTACTGCAAACCATTTTACAGTGAACTAGTTCTGTTTTTCACGATTTAGGCCCCGTCCACGCTAGTTCGTATTCGAGTTGTTTTCCTTGTGGATGCAGAGTTCGTCCACACAAATCCGATGGAAAACGGCTCCAGAGACGGAACGATCTGGTGCCTCCGGCTCCCACGAATTGATCTGAGTATGGATCTGATCCAGCACTGTGTGGACGCCTGAAAACGTTGATACGCTGACGTAGGAGCTCTAGTCGCATCCTTATTGGACCACGTCACTGTGATTTGCGTCTTCCTGATTCGCAGGGTTCATGACATCGATCATGTGACGCTATTGCGGAAAACAGTTTAAACAAACCAGAGACAAACAGGAAACAGCGTAGCTAGAACTAACTGCTAATACACGGTCCATGAAAACAAGTTTTTTACACTTGCCATCTTCCTCAGTTCGGAATCGGCTGCTGCAATTTACTAGTGTTTCAGGTGGTTTCCCGTTAAAGAGTGAAGTGTAGTTCTATAGGTCTCTGCGTACGACCTGCAGATGTATAATCTCTAAAAATTCTAACATGAATCATCTCCAACGCGATAGAAGCACAGAACAGACTCACCATCAGCAGAACACCCCTCTGTCACAGAAACAACACTCATATTCCACTGAGTCGTGTCCTTTTTAATCCAATAGAAGCTGTCGAGGCGAGCTGTTTTTTTTTTTTTTGAGCGCTCAGTTTATGCAAATGAGCCATGTGGTTTTAACTTTTGTTTCTGTAAAGCGGAAACAAATATGCTCAAAGCTGTGTGGATAGGGAAAACTTGTGGACACAGAAACGACGTGTCTGGACGCAAAACGTTTCCGATACAGTGATACGTAACCTTAAAAGTGCAATGTGTAATTTTTCTAGAGGTGTTGGTTTAAATCTATCTTGCTTTTATCAAACTGCGTGCGTTATCTGTACCTTAAAAATATCTAAATAACTCAGTCTTATTGTGAGTGCGGTCACCTCTCCACAAATCTAACCTGTAATATTTAAAGCCACACTTTAAACTTCACCCTTTCAGCCTGATGTTCGTATCAAAAACACTTGGCTGTAATCATGCCAGTCTTTTGTGATGTCACCAACTACTTGAAATCACAGAAACCGCTGAAATCAGCACAAACTCAGACATTTTGTACCTAGTTTGCACTAAAATCACCAAAAGACATGATTAGGAACAACAGACAATGCTATTAAACCACCTCACACGCAGTTTGTCGTGGGAAAAAAAAGCTGATTTAAAGTGCAAATCCACTTTAATTTCTATCACTGAAACAAACATATAATTATTTTCGTCTAATCTTTGTCTAATTACTCTGCTCATTGACGGTTTCACCTTCCTTGAATCCTCACAAGAATTGCCCTCAGCCGCACCCAAACATTTTCACTTTGAGAAGCAGCTCCTCCAGCACTCAACAATTTTGATTTCATGCAATAGTGTCTTCATCAGGAGAGAGACACACACAATGGGAATTTGGAAATGGCTGCACAGATGAGCTCCTAACGCGAACCCCCTTTGAATTGCATTGAATAGAAAGAACAGACTTTGTACTCTGCCTGGTTGGTAACACGGCTGGCTCCTTTCTCTGATGTTCGCTGGGGCAGACTAACAAAAGCGTAATTAATGTCCCTTGGGTGTAAATAGCAAGTAAATTAACACTAATTCTATGCAGAGATGTACCAAATAGTCTGCTTTTATCCACAAGGTTGTTAGCAAGAAGTCATTACCCATTCAGATGTAAACAAGACACACTTAGCAAGAGGCGCTATATTTGTCCAGGCAAAAAAAGTGAAGGCGAAACTTCAGAGGGTAAGAATAGAAATTGTCTGTTCATTTGTACATCAAGGGTTCAGTGTTATCACGATACTAATTCGAATTTTGATATAAATAACTATACAGACTCAATACTCAATCCTGTTTTTCATACAGCAATGATAAAAAAAAAAAAAAAAAGTTGTACTATTTTTTGGACTATAAGGTTCACTGAATTATAAGGCGAAATATCAGTAATGTTGAATTTTCTCGTCTATTTTCATACATAAATCGCACTGGATTATAAGGCACATTAAGCGAAACAAACGGACAACACTTGAGACTGATCCTTAGTCCAGACGTCCACGATCCATCGGCAGATCGTGGAGTAATTCGCCCGGCGTTGCGTCCCTGTCTTTGGTCAATGTGCATTATGAATGTGAATGTGGGTGGATCATTTAAGTTTTATTTCCTACGAGGACGACTCAAAAATGCATTGAGTAATAATATGTTTAATCCAGCTTTGCGCACATTTGTTTATGTTTTACAGAAACTAAACTTAAAACCACATGGCTCATTTGCATAAACTATAAGTGCTGAAAAAAACTGCTTGCTCCTTGTGCGCTGATGCAGTTCAGCTTCTGTCAAACTAAAAGGACACGACTCCGCGAGGCTCCTGATTACAGTAGCTGCAATGCTCTGACAATCCATCAAGAGGTGCGGCTTCGAAGGTTATCAAAGTCATACTGAAACAGATTTTCGAGCGCTGTGTACCACAACCAGAATTAGTACATAATGCTCACCAGATTAGAAGGCACACTGCCAATTTTGAGAAAATTAAAGGATTTTAAGTGTGCCTTACGGTCTGAAAAACATTACTTTCTTTTATATTTCCATCTGGTCTCATCTCTGTGTAATCCCTCAGTGGTCCAGGTAGGTTCCTCAGTGGTCCATGGGCATATACTAGTCTATGTGCTCTTATACTTGTTCTGAAACAGCTCAAGATCATTCTAAAACTATTCAGGAAAGGTTCATTTCTGCCCTGTGAATGTAACTTCTTTAGTACTGATCCCTGCTCAAACGAGTATCGAATTTCAATGCTAGTTTTAGTATCGATAAGGTATGAGCATGACGAGTCGACTATAGTTGACTAGTAGATGATAGTTGATCATTAAGAATTTCATCAATCACGTTCATTTTCAATCGACAAACTGAACGCAGGTTGCTGTGCGGAGCGTGAAGAGACGAGGCTGTGTCTGACAGAGCAAACGCTGGCGTCTCGGCCTCACAGTCCCACGTTTTGTCTCTGTCACCACCTTTTTTTATAATAAATAAAGTGACCAACATAAATAAAGTGAGTGAAATGATGTTAAATAAAGAGCTGCACTAAACCTGCACACGTCTGACCTCTGAAAACATGAACCATCTCCAACGCGACACACACACAAAACACACTCACCGTCATCGTCATCATCATCATCATCATGATCATCATACACGAAAACAAACAAATCCCTAAATTTTTCATTCTCATTACTGTTTATGTTGTACGATCATAAACAATAAACTTTGTGCCTTCTTCATTAGTGTTATTAGTTTGTACGACCATAAACGTAAACAAAAAAAAATCCTTACATTTTTCATTCTCATTACTGTTTATTTTATATGACCATAAATGATAAACATTGTGCCTTCATTAATATTATTAATAGTTTGTATGACCATAAACAAAAATATGTTTCTGCATGTATGTATATGTGTGTTATGCATATGTGTATAAATATTTATATTGAGTATACGTACTGGATATCTATGATGCGTGTATGTATTTTGTATGTATGTGTGGATATGTTTTTGTATATATGTGGGTATATTTTTGCAAATGACACGTAAGCACTTCAAAGGTGATATTAAAAAAATAAAATAAAATAAAATAAAAGTGAACCACGTGATTATGTAAAACAACTGGGGTAGGACTTCATAAGTTTTGTAAACTTCATCCTACTCCTTTTGAGCACCAGGTCCCAAACATGTTCATGTACATATCACTATTTTGGTTATTGTTTTTGAATTTTGTTGTGCCTGGCTCAAACAAATACAATAAATGCAAAGAAATGAATGAATCATCATCCCTCTGTCACAGAAAGAAAACACATATTCCACTGAGTTGTGTCCTTTAGTCTGACAGAAGCTGAACCGCATCAGCGCACAAGGAAAGAGCTGTTTTCATCAGAGCTTATAGTTTATGCAAATGAGTCATGTGGTTTTAAGTTTAGTTTCTGTAAAATGTAAACAAATGTGTCAAAGCTGAATTAAACACATTGTAATGTCAAACGGGCTGATGTGGTTCTAGAGTGTTTATGTTTTATATGTTTTAAAGTTGAGTTTATTTATGCAGATTAGTAACAGTAACAATGATGATAATTTTTATGTAAAAATATTAATGATTAATCAAATATCGATTATTAATTCTCTAGACGTTCGATTAAGAAAATTTAATCACATGCCCATCCCTAGTTTCGATTAGTGTCTGACTTTTTATATTTCTAACGTGAGGATTCAAGAGATACAGCGAGCGAGACTTGGCAAGATTTTTAAGTCAGATGCCAAGGTCACAACCAGCCAAGGACTCGATGAGAATATTTGACACTAATCAGTTTGTTATAAATAGATTTGCTACATATTACTGCTATTGGCTCACAGAATTTAAATTAATTATTACAAATGATCAAAACATAATGAAATAAAAATGAATAGAAATGTGGTCCTGATGTTAAAGATGCCGTACCTGATTTTTACTTAAAAATGTGAAAAACTGAACTAGAATCTGAACTTCACAGAGGAGTTTTTCCTTTAGGGTAAATCAAACAACAACTAGCATTCTAATGTGCACTTCCTCATTACATTTAATAATTAAATGCAGACAGTAAACAGCAGACTTATTTTGATCTCAATACAATACTACATACTGGGGCAATACAAGAACTAATTACTGGAGCAAGTTAACGTATTTTTCGGAGTATAAGTCAAACTAGAGTTTAGGTCGCACCAGCCAAAAAATGCGTAATGAAGAAGAAAAAAACATATATAAGTCGCACATTTTTGGGGGAAATTTGTTTTTCTAGTAACAACAATAGAAGAGAGAACAACAGACTGTTAACGTCACATATGAACAGTTCTTCAGATAAACTATAACATAAACAACAGAACAGAACAAGTTTAACAAACTCTCCATCTCACTCCAAATCACTAAATCCATTCAATTCTTCATCCTCGGTGTCACTTCTGAGCAACTCCACGACATCCAGAGGTAAACAGAACCTCTTCTGTGTCGCTGTCGTCAGACTCAGCATCAGTTCCAGTTAGAATTATTCGGGCCTTTCTGAATCCCGACAGGATGGTTTCGGTGTCACTGAAGTCCAGGCTTTGTCCATCCATCCACTGACTTCAGGAAAGTTGCATGATGCATCCTACTGATTACCGTGAAGCTGTGTTCTCCATCCCCGCTTTCCTTCAGTCCCTCACAAGTTTCTCGCTCGCTCCAAACTTGCTTTCTACTGCTCGATTACCGTTTTCGGCTGAATATTTCACTACTTGCAGGACATTGGCTTTTTCTGCAGGAGACATGCGCAGTAGAGCCAAGTGACAGTGGTACAGGAGGAACAGAAGTAACAGATAGTGGCATACAAGACTAGAACGCCCTCTTGCGGCTTCATTGTGAGCATTTTAATATATGTCACACCGGAGTATAAGTCACAGGAAACACCCAAACCATGAATAAAAGTGCAACTTAGGCTACGTTCAGACTGCAGCCTGAAGTGACCCAAATCCGATTTTTTGGCCCCTACGTGACCTGTATCTGAGCTTTTAATGACAGTCTGAATGACACAGATCAGATTTTTTAAAATGCGACCCAGGACACTTGGATATGTGCTCCTGAAATTGATACATATCTGATCTTTTGACTTGTTACTTCAGTCTGAACGGCCAAAGTGCATTCATCTGACCTACGCGTTATCAACAAGACACAAACGTCACTATTCTGCGCTGAAATAGGCGAAAATTGTTAATGAACTCCGTGTCACTGAAGCGAAGCACATCACCACTCACCACTCTTGGCTACGTCTCCACATCCACACGTTCCTTTCAACGGACGTCGCTGCCGCTGTCCCACAAAACACCACGGCAAAAAACCTCGTCCTTCTCCTTCTCAATCTCCTCCTTAAAACAAGTAAGTTGTTCATGTTCTGGCTCCGGTACGAGAGGAACTTTAAAATCTCCAGGTGCTCGATGCTCACGTCCATGTTTGGACAACTTTTGTAAACACAGAGACGCTCGCTGCGGTTGACGTGGTCGTGTCTCCAGTGTCACATGTGGGACACTTTTGGGCTGTTTAAAGTTCACACTGGAGTCACATACAAGTCGCATTTAACTGGAAATGTGAACGACCTCGCAAAAACATCGGATTTCACAAAAAAATCCGAATTGAATGTTAAACCCTGCAGTCTGAACGTAGCCTTATAGTCTGAAAAATACAGTAATTTTTGTTAAATTAAATACATGAAAAACAATCACGTGAAGAGCCTTTAAAGGTGCACTGTGGAACTTGCCTGTTTCCATGGAGATGCTGCTGTTTTGCCTTGAATATTCCACATCACTGTACGAAAAAAACATCTATTATGCATTTCTACTACTACATATTTATATAGAGCTAAAATAATAACCGGAATCATGCATTGTTGCTGTGTGAGCGGGGTCGCCTCTCCGCAGATCTGACCTGTAACACGGCCTTACTGCAGAACATCGTGGGCCATAACCGCGGACACATTTTAATGCAAAAAAACGAGCGTATACGCGAATGCAGATTGTGTAACGCCGCGTCTCGTGAATGGAAAGGTCAGGGGTTTGTCTAGAGGCAGTTCTTAAACAAATTGGACATTGTGTGAAAAGAGCGATTGTTTCCCAGTTTAATGCTTTTGTATGAATAATGCAGACTTTATATTGTAGCTCGCGCTGAACACTCGTGCATTCATTAGCACTTACCAAGCTGTGAAGGGTTTTGAAGTCACTGTAATTTGCCAACTTACTTCCCGGTATGCAACAACACTACAATGGCAGTAATATAAAGTCAGATTTTTTGCCTTTTGTTCTGCCTATATGATAATCAAAACCCATAATTTACCCAAGCGGGATCGGCCGTGTTTATTGAGTTCTTGTTAATCTAATTGTATTTGTATCAGAACTCACGCTGGCCGGGAACCAACAATTAAAGAAGACAATAGACATTACGCCGAAAGTCACCTTCAAAGAGAGTTAGAACTGTTTTCCCTCAAGTTATAATTATTAGAGTGATTCATTCTTCCGAGTTAAATGTACTCGGATTCGGAAAGTTTCGTCGTGATTTGAAAGTAAAATGATCTACCGACGGGACGAGGCTGCACCAGAGATAAGAAAAACAATGACTCTAAAATCTAGGCATGGAAAGAGACATGATTTCTACGAGACGAGACGTGTGTTCAGATTCAGTCCATCAATTGTCGAGACGAGATTTTGATATGTTTTGATACACATTTGCTGCCATGTCGCAGGGTTTTTTTTGGCATCGCAGATTTTCAAGAGGAGTTACAGCAAAGTTAACTCCTTTTTCATCCAACGCAAATGTACGACGGAGTGTAAGGGTCAGATAAAAAAAAATAAATGCTGGCGCTACGAGAATAAAGTCGTAACATTTCGACATTAATGTCGTAATATTATGAGAATAAAGTCGAAGCCAGAAAAAGTTGTAATTTTACGAGAATAAAGTCGTAATTTTACGAGAATAAAGTCAAAGTTAAAATAAAGTTGTAATATTATGAGAATGAAGTTGTAATAAAATCAAAGTCAAAGTGAAAAATGCAGCAGAAGAAGAACCTTGTTTTTCAATATAAAACAAAAAATACGAAAACGAACAACAATTTTCTTCATTATTTGCGCCGCCGCACTGAACCAGGACTAAACCAGGACTAAACCAGGACTGAACCAGGACTAAACCAGGACTGAACCAGGACTAAACCAGGACTAAACGAGGTCCGAGACCAGACCGGGACTGAGACCAGAACTTAGACAAGGACTGAGTCAGGGACCAAGACTGAGACCGGGATCAGACAAGAACTGAAAACGGTTTAGTCCTGGTTCAGTCTTGGTTCAGTCCATATGCGGCGCAATCGCATTTTAAAGTCACTTAAACGCCATTTCCCATTTCCGTGATTTAAACCAGGACTAAACTAGGATTAAACTCTTTTCAGTCCTGGTCTGGTCCCAGTCTCAATCCTGGTCTTTCTGGTTTGGTTCCAGACTTGATTTAGTCCTGATTCAGTCCTTGTTCAGTCGAATGAACGAATGATACACGGATTTTTCTCCTTTAGAAAATGCTCCAAATTCTCCATTCTCCACTCGTTCATACTTTCCGAGCAGCTGATATTCTTGTAATATTATGACTTTATTTTGACTACGACTTTATTCTCATAAAATTACGACTTTTCTGGCTTCGACTTTATTCTCATAATATTACGACTTTAATGTCAAAATTTTACGACTTTATTTTTGTAGCGCCAGCATGTTTTTTGTTTTTTTTTTATCTGACCCTTATACTCCGTCGTACAAATGTAAAAATGTAAGGACAAATATATAACACCGAAGATTTTAATAAAATAAAAGACAAGTCTAAAGTCTTGGGATGGGAAAATACATGATTTCTACTCGACGAGACGTGTTTAGATTCAGTCCACAAATTCTCGAGACAAGATTTTGATACACCATTCAGTTTACAATTTTTGCTTTCTTTAATTTTACACTTTTGTTGTCATTGTCACATTTTATTTTATTTTATATGACACTGAAAATAAAAAAAAAAACAACAACAACAACTCTAAAATCTAGGGATGGAAAGAGACATGATTTCTACGAGACGAAATGTGTTGAGATTCAATCCACGAATTGTCGAGACGAGGTTTTGAAACGCCATTCAGTTTATAATTCTTGTTTAATTTTACACTTTTGCTGTCATTGTCGTAGGGTTTTTGTGTTTTTTCGTATCACAGCTTCTCAAGAGGAGTTATTCAGCGAAGTTAACCCCTTTTTCATTCAAGGCAAATGTAAAAATGTAAGGAAAAAAACACCGAAGATTAAAAAATAAATAAATAAAAAACAAGTCTAAAGTCTTGGGATGGGACGAGACACGATTTCTACGAGACGAGACGTGTTGAGATTCAGTCCACGAATTGTCGAGACGAGAGTTTGATGCACCATTCAGTTCATAATTCTTGTTTAATTTTACAGTTTTGGTGTCATTGTCACATTTTATTTTAGTATCACAGCTTCTGAAGAGGAGTTACTCAGCGATCAGCATCCAATGCAAATGTAAAAATGTAAAGAAAAAGTATATGACACTGAAAATGAAAAAAAAAAACAACAACATTCAGTCCACGAATTGCAGAGACGACATTTTGATATGATTTGATGCACATTTGCTGTCATGTCGCAAGGATTTTTTGGCATCGCAGCTTCTCAAGAGGAGTTACTCAGCGAAGTTAACTCCTTTTTCAACAAACGCAAATGTAAAAATGGAAGGAAAAAATACATGACACTGAAAAAAAAAAAAACAACAACACACAACTCTAAAATCTAGAAACACGATTTCTACGAGACAAGACGTGTTGAAATTCAGTCCACGAATTCTCAAGACGAGATTTTGATATGCCATTTAGTTTCGAATTTTTGCCTTCTTTAATTTTACTTTTGCTGTCATTGTCACATTTTATTTGAACTCTTTAAGGGTTGTTGGATGTCCTAACCGCGGAAAACGGGCTTCGGAAGTTTGCGAACACCATAAATGCACTTCACCTTTCCTTTGACTGTTTTTCAATTCTGTTGGGAAGAGAAACAGTTTGAACGGAGGTTTGCAGTCGCACAGACCTGATTCCCTTTTGCGTTTACGGAGTTCGCAAACTCCCGAAGCCCATTTCTCGAGCCGTTTTCCACTGTTAGGACATCCAACAACCACACAATTACGATGTCCGAATCCCAAAACTAAAATATGACAATATCAGAACCGGAAAGAAGAGATATGGTTCAAAAGATCGGCTTTGACAATAAACGCATCTCACTGGGAAATCAAACATGACGGTTTGACGCTCACTTTTTCGGACAATCCTTCCCACTACGCATTGCGCGATGATCGGAAGTCCAAAATTCAGGATGCACGTATTGCTTTTTGCGGTGCATTTTGAACAATGGGTTTAAATTGGACTAGGCCAGTTATCCGCTCTATTTGGCGTGCGCGTAAATAAACCGAGCGAAGTGTCAGGACTTGGCTGCATATCACAGGGAGCCTACCTCTCCTCCCGTCCCCATGTTAATCACTTTGGCCTTCGTTTATATTTATCCACTGCCGCTCGGAGCAGATAATCTATTCAAACAGATATGGTCCGATAAGGCTGGAGCGGGTACGTCTCCGGCCGCCGCGATGCCCGCCTTCCCCCGAATTATTCACCCAGGACGCGTCTCTGTGACTGGCACCCCGCGGATCAGTAGCTTTCTGCAGCTCGCCGTTTATCAGCTCAAACCGAGGCGTGGAGGACAGGAGCTGGAAGTCTGGTGGTTTCCTCCTGTCTTTGGCCTATCACACTCGGGCTTAATCTGCAGCCTGCCAATGCTGCCGGAGCCTCGCGTTTTATACAGGCTCAAAGGTACATTTTCAAATCGATACGCTCACTTTAAGAGGACGATAATGGAAGTAGGAGTTTTCAAGTTAAGTAAAAGCGGCGTAGTTAGTTTAGAGTGTCCACCCATTAATCAGATGGTTGTTGGTCAAACTCAAATTCACAGAGGTCAAAATTAAAAACTGGGACTAAGTCGTGGGCCAAACTAAATATTTACCGAAAAATTTCGACAACGTCTGCATGTTTTCTCTTCTTTCGAGATATGTAATGTTGAACTTAAAGGTTGTATAGAGGATTTCTTAAGGGAAGAGAAATACAGCGACCGTCCTTTTTCAATTTTTTCAGATGTTTCTCCCTCAGTAGAAACATCTCCTCCCACCGCTTTACTCTAGAAATCACGTTTGTTTACATCCGTACGTGTTCAGAATTACTGTTGAAGTTTCCTGTCTAGAAATATTTTATCGACCGACGCGTCAGTTTTTAGACCCTTCGTCCGCTTCAGTCGCGCCGTCGCTGGAAGAGATCTCCAAGAATCACCTCAGTTTGTCTTCGCTCCTTTTCTCCTTCTCTTCTTCTTTCATCGACCTCAAAAACGGACTTTCTTTTGCGGCGAACTGGTCGTGGATTCTCGTCCGCCGTCGCAACAAACTTTGTGCGAATTGTGAGGAAGCGACAGTTTGAAAAAGCCTCGAAGAACCGCTGCGTAAACCACGATATCCCCGTGTGCCCACAAGTCACTTTCACTAGAAACATAGAGAGTTTGATTGATCTAACAGCCAATAGAAAAAGAGGCAGCCTCGTTTTCTATTGCCTGAAGTTTATTTGGCCTCAACACGTCCACAGTTGATAGATTTTCATTCGTTTTTTTTTAGTCATCATAATTCCAAAGCTGCTGCGTCTCTGTAACGGTATTTTAACACTTTCATTGACAATTTGAAAAAAAAAAAAAAAATAAATCCTCCATACAACCTTTAAAAGAGAATAATAATGGACGTAGAAGTTTCCAAGTTAAGTAAAAGTGGTTTAGTTAGTTGTGAGTCCACCAGCTAGTCAGATTGTTGTTGGTTCAAATCTTATATGGAGTGTTGGGAAGGTGACTTTTAAAATGTATTCCCCTACAGATTACAGATTACATACTCCAAAATGTAGTTTGTAACGTAATCCATTAAATTACTTAAGGTGAGTAATGTAATATGAATACTTTGGATTACTTGATACCGTTATGCTTTTTAAAACTACATGAATGTAGCAACCACATCCTGAAAATTCTTGTTTGTTTTCTTCAAATTGTCTGTTGAGCCCAAGTCTCCATAAATAAGCAACTGTTTGCTGTAGAGAAGCAAAGACCAGGAAATCTTAACATAAGATGTTTTGTTTTATCTGCTAAAAGAAAATAAAAAGTCCAGTCTTTACTTAAACATATTAAAAATATTATTGATAGAGAAATTATTTCTATATGAGATCACTGCTGCCTTAAATTATGTCCACTCTACTGTTAGGTGTCATATTGTTTAGACCTGGTTTAGTCCTGATTTAGTCCTGGTTTTAAACCTGGTTTTAGTCCTAGTTTTAGTCCTAGTTTAGTCTTAGTTTTGTCCTGCTTTATTCCTGCTTTTAGTCCTGATTTAGTCCTGGTTTAGCCCAAAATGTGAAAACAGGAAAATACCGCCCTGTAATCCATTTATTTCAACAAAGTAACTGTAATCTAATTACCACTCACTGAAACAGTAACTGTAACTGAATACAGTTACTCATAATTTGTACTCTGATTACGTAATCCCGGTACATGTAATCTGTTACTCCCCAACACTACTTATATGATCATTTTTCCCGTGTGTGCAGTTTGTTGGCACAAGATCTTGTCCCATCCCTAATAAAATCTAAATTAATCTAGTAAGTAAAGTAAGTAAAATGTGCTTAAAGTTATGTTAATTTACCTGGATGGAAGTAGGAGTTTTCAAGTTAAGTAAAATTGGTGTAGTTAGTTTAGACTCCACCCACTAGTCAGATGGTTACTGGGTCAAATCTTATAAAACTACAGTGTTGTCTAATTTGGTGACTTTTGAAGTCAATATGCAAACTTTTAGAGAATGATAATAGAAAAGGAAGTTTTCAAGTTAAGTAAAAGTGGTTTAGTTAGTTGAGAGATGAGACCAACTAGTCAGATGGTTGTTGGTTCAAAGCTTATATAGTTTTGATCTACTATAGAATCTAAATTGGTGCGTTTTCAAATCAATATGCAAACTTTTAAAGAATGATAGTGGAAGTAGGAGTTTTCAAGTTAAGTAAAAGCGGCGTAGTTAGTTCAGAGTGTCCACCCACTAATCAGATGGTTGTTGGTTCAAATCTGATATGTTTTGATCTACTGCAATATCATCCAAATTGGTCAGTTTTGAAATCGATATGTTAACTTTTAGAGAATGATAATGGAAGCAGGAGTTTTCAAGTTCAGTAAAAGTGGCGTAGTTAGTTTAGACTCCATCCACTAATCAGATGGTGGTTGGTTCAAATCTCATTGTTTTAAACTACTACAGTATATAAGTTGGTGCGTTTTCAAATCGATATGGTAGCTTTTAAAGAATGATAATGGAAGTTGGAGTTTTCAAGTTAAGTAAAATTGGCATAGTGTCCACCCACTAATCAGATGGTTGTTGGTTCAAATCTCTTGTGTTTTGAGCTACTACAGCATTGTCTAAATTGGTAAATTTCGAAGTCGATATGCAGATTGTTAGAGAATGATAACAGAAGTAGGAGTTATCAAGTTAAGTAAAAGTTGTGTAGTTAGTTGAGAGTTGAGACCCACTAATCAGATGGTTGTTGGTTCAAATCTCAAATGATAATTTTCCTCATCATCATGTGGCACGAGATCTGATCCGAGCTTTTCTGTTAGGAAAAAGATTATTTCACAACTAATTTTTTCCCATTTTAGATTACTGCGATATCATTTATCAAAATACTACAACTTCTATTCTCCAACCACTCAACGTTATCTATAAAAGTCTGTGCAGATTCATTCTCCGCTGTCCCTTCAGAACTCACCACTGTACGATGTATCACCAACTGTCCTGGCTTAATCTGTCCTCCCGACGTCAACTTCACTGGTTATTATTTATTTTTAAATGTATTAATCTCAGTTATCCTGAATATCTTAAACAGTATTTAATTCCATTCAGATCCTCTTATAGTTTACGTCACGCAGATCAGATATTTTTTGTCGTCCCAAGAGTCAAAAAACAAATAGGAAAATACTCATTTAAATATAAAGCTCCTTCTGATTGGAACAATCTTCCCTCATCGATTCGTGCTTTAACTTCTGTCCCTTTATTTAAAAATGCTCTGGTTCAACATTTACATAACCCATGTAATTGTTTTTGATTATTTTGTTGAATTTTGTTGTTTATCTTGTTGTATCCTGTGATTATCTTTGAACTCTGTCTATTATTATTATTGTTATTATTATTATTATTATTTTATTTATTTATTTTTATTTTTTCTTTCAAATTTGTTTTATTATGTGTGAAACTGTCAAGCTTGAGTGAGTGTGACTGTGTGTGTGTGTGTTTGTGGTTGTGTTGATTTTGTTGTTTTGATGCTTATTTGAACTTATGTCTCCTACTGTCTGCCCGACTGTATCTGTCTTTTGTTGTTGTATTTATTTATGAGGACCCCCTTGAAAACGAGATGGTGACACATCTCAAGGGGCTTATCCTCCAAACAAATAAACTTCAAATTCAAATCTGACTAAAATCTAATGTTGCTTGAATTAAGTAAAACAGACTTATTCATTGGTAGATAATTTGAATCGACTTAAATAAAGTAAAATGTAGTTAAAGTTATGTTAATTTACTTGGATGGAAGTAGGGGTTTTCAGTTTAAATAAAAATGGCGAAGTTAGTTTAGAGTGAGTCCACTAATCAGATGGTTGTTGGTTCAAATCTCTTATATTTTGAGCTACTGCAATATCGTCTAAATTGGTCAATGCTGAAGTCGATATGATAACATTTAGAGAATGATAATGGAAGTAGGAGTTTTCAAGTTTAGTAAAAGTGGCTCAGTTAGTTCAGAGTGTTCACCCACTTATCAGATGGTTGTTGTTTCAAATCTGAAGCACTGTGTTGGGTTTTTTGCTTTT
>NW_026571070.1:5232403-5239903 GCF_026225935.1 Boleophthalmus pectinirostris
TCTTCTCTTTCCTCTCTCCTTTCTCTTCTCTCCTCTTCTTTCTTTTTTTCCATCCTCTCCCCTCCCCCTCTCTCTTCCCTGGTTTGTCTTTCTGTTCTCCTCTCTTCTTTCTTTTTTCTTCTCTCTCCTCTCCCTCTCTCTCTCTCTTCCTCTCTCTCTCTCTCTCCTCTCTCTTCTCTCTCTTCTCCTCTCTTCTTTCTTTTGTCTTCTCTCTCTCTCCCTCTCTCTCCTCTCTCTCTCTCCTTCTCTTTCTCCTCTCTTCTCTTTTTCTTCTCTCTCTCTCTCCCTCCTTTCTTCCTCCTTTCTCATCTCTTCTCTCTTTTTTCTTCTCTCTCCTCTCCCCTCTCTTCTCTTTCCTCTTTCCTTTCTCTTCTCTCTTCTTTTTTCTTCTCTCCTCTCCCTTCCCCCTCTCTTCTCTTTCCTCTCTACTCTCTCTTCTCTCCTCTCTTCTTTTTTTCTCTCTCCTCCTCTTTTCTTTCTTCACTCTGCTCTCCCCTCTCTCTACTCTCTTCTCTTTCCTCTCTTCTTTCCTCTCTCATCTCTTCTCTCTTTTGTTTTCTCTCTCCTCTTTCCTCTCTCCTCTCTCCTCCTTTCTCCTTCCTTCTTTTTTTCTTCTCTCTCCCCTCTTTCCTCTCTACTCTCTCTCTCTTCTCTCTCCCCTCCCCCTCTCTCCTCTCACCACTATCCTCTCCCCCCTCTTTTCTTTCCTCTCCCCTCTTCTTATCCCTCTCCCCTCTCTTCTTTTCTCTCTCTCCTCTCACCGCTGAAGACCCCTCCTCCCCCCCCCCCTCCATCCCTCTCTCCTCTCCTCTGTGCTCTGTGCTGTTCCCGACGGCTCCCTCCCTCCCTCCCTCTCTCTCTTTCTCTATAGAGACGTATTGATATGCATCCAACATCATGGAGCCAGAAATGAGGAGAGATGACGCCACATGAACAGACCCCCCTCACACACAAGCACGCACACACACACACCCATACACACAACCCCCCTCACACACACACACACAGAGCCACATGCATCTCGCTGTATTTTCATGCTGTTCGAGAACATTTTTCATTGCCTTGCGTTCATTTACTGAAGATCTTAACCTTAAACATCATTACTACTTGACTTTTTTTTTTTTGACATTGACCTGCAAATCTTGACCTAAATCAACCCAAATCGTAAAAGCATTGAACTTGATTTTTTCAAGTATTTCAGCAAAACACACACACACACAAACAAGAGAACATGTACATGATGTAAAATCCAGCTATTTGGCTTGATTAACTCATTTAACATAAATAACAGAACATAAACATAAATAAAAATATATACATTGAAAAAAAAAAAAAAAAAATCATATATCACATCAGTCTCTTTAGTTAGTTTACCTTAAATAAATAAATAATTAAATAATAAAAAATAAAAATCTGAAAATGTGTCATATACGGCATTGGTTTATGTAGCTTGCTTACCTTAAAAAAAACCCAAAAAAACCCCCAAAAAAAACAGAAAATGCGTCATATATTGCATTGGTCTATTTACTCAGTTTAAATAAAAAAATAAAAATAAAAAATAAAAAAAAATCTGAAAATGTGCCATATATTGTATTGGTGTATTGAGTTATTTTACCTTAAAATAAATAAATAAATTAATTAATTTATTAATTTATTTATAAATTAATAAATAAATAAATTAATTAATAAACTAATAAATTAATAAATAATTATTATTATTATTATTATTATTATTATTATTAATTAATTAATAATAATAATAATAATAATAATAATAATAATAATAATAAATAATATAATAATATAAAATTATTATTATTATTATTATTATTATTATTATTAATAATAATAATAATAATAATAATGAGATCAATTTCTCTTCAGTAATTTGATGGTTTGTTCCCTCATTCACCAACGTGGAATTCCGGTATTTTCCGGACTATAAATCTCTCCGAAGTATAAATTGCACCAGCCAAAATGTCCATAACGATGAAGAAAAAAAAAACATATATAAGTGGCACTGGAGCAGTACTAAGTCACAGGACGAGCCAAACCACGAAAAAAGTGCGACTTATAGTCTGAAAAATACAGCACACGGGTCATTTTGTTGACCTAGATTTAGAGAAGTACAAAAAGAAAAAAACAAAACAAAAACAAACAAACAAACAAAAAAATACAGACAAAAAAAAAATAAATAAAAAATCAAATCAATATAGATATTCTGAAATAAACTGTTCCGATTTTCATTCACTTGCCACTTCAGAGAAAAATAATGTTATTGAACTGAAATTTACTGCACATTTTCAGTTTTCACAGTGACGCCAAAACAGATGAAGATAAACAAGGTTCATATTTACCCCTCTTACTCCCTCCCTCTATACCCCTCTTGCCCCTCTGCCCCCCTCCCTCCCTCCCTCCCTCCCTCGCTCGGCCCCTCAGCGTCCCCCAGATTTACGGCGTCTGGGCTTTTCCCCCTCGGTTCTCGGTCGGTTCCTCTGTGGCGTTTGTCATTGGAGCAGATTAGATGGAGAGACGATGGAGGAGCATATCAAAGGTGACGCGTGGAGAATGTCTGCCTCACGCCGAGAAGACGAGAGCGCAAGAGGGATGAGAAGAGAGAGAGAGAGAGAGAGAGAGAGGAGGGGAAGAGGGATGAACAGAGAGAGAGAGAGGAGGGAAGAGGGATGAACAGAGAGAGAAGAGAGAGAGGAGAGAGAGAGGAGAAGAGGGATGAACAGAGAGAGAGAGAGAGAGGAGGAAGAGGGATGAACAGAGAGAGAGAGAGAGAGAGAGAGAGAGAGGAGGGGAAGAGGATGAACAGAGAGAGAGGAGAGAGAGGAGGGGAAGAGGGATGAGAGAGAGAGAGAGAGAGAGAGAGAGAGAGAGAGGAAGAGGGATGAGCAGAGAGAGAGAGAGAGAGAGAGAGAGGGAGAGAACAGAGAGAGAGAGAGAGAGAGAGAGAGAGAGAGAGAGAGAGAGAGAGGGATGAACAAGAGAGAGAGAGAGAGAGAGAGAGAGAGGAAGAGGGATGAACAGAGAGAGAGAGAGAGGAGGGGAAGAGGGATGAACAGAGAGAGAGAGAGAGAGAGAGAGAGAGAGGAGAAGAGGGATGAGAGAGAGAGAGAGAGAGAGAGAGGAAGAGGGATGAACAGAGAGAGAGAGAGAGAGAGAGAGAAGAGGGATGAACAGAGAGAGAGAGAGGAGGAAGAGGGATGAACAGAGAGAGAGAGAGAGAGAGAGAGAGAGAGAGAGAAGAGGGATGAACAGAGAGAGAGAGAGAGAGAGAGAGAGAAGAGGGATGAGCAGATAGAGAGCAGAGAGAGAGAGGAGAGGAAAAGGGATGAGGAGAGAGAGAGAGAGAGGAGAGAGAGAGAGAGAGAGAGGAGAGAGGGATGAACAGAGAGAGAGAGAGAGGAGGGGAAGAGGGATGAAGAGAGAGAGGAAGAGAGGAAGAGGGATGAGCAGATAGAGAGAGGAAGGGAAGAAAGAGAGGAAGAAAGAGAGGAAGAGGAATGAGCAGAGAGAGAGGAGGAGAGATGAGAGAAAGAGGCAAGGAAAGCGAGGAGGGCAGAGAAGAGAGATGAGAAGAGGAAGAGGAGAGTGAGAAGCGAAAGGAGAGAGGGAGGAGAGACAGAAAGGGAAGAGCAGAAAGAGGAGAGAGAAAGAGGACAGAGTAGGAGAGAGAGAGAGGTGGAGAGATGAGAGGAGAGAAAGGAGGGGAGAGGTGAAGGGGACAGAAGAGAGGGAAAAGAGAGAGGAGATAGAGAGGACAAGAGAGGAAGAGAGAAGACAAGAGAGGAGGAGAGAGGGTGGATAAGAGAGGAAGAGAGAGGAGAAGAGAGAGGAAGAGATAGAGGACAAGAGAGAAGAGAGAGGACAAGAGAGGATGAGAGGACAAGAGAGGAAGAGAAAAGATGACAGAGAGAGAGGACAAGAGAAAAAAGAGAGAGAGGAGGAGAGAGAATGAGAGTGCACAATAGAGGAAGAGAGGTGAGAGAGGAAGAGGGAAGAGAGAGGAGGAGATCGAGGACAAGAGAGAAGAGAAGAGAGAGAGAGGGAACAAGAGAGGAAGAGAGAAGAGGTGAGCGAGAGAGAGAAAGAGAGAGGAGGAGAGAGAGGGAGGGGAAGAAAGATGACAAGAGAGGAAGATATAGAGGACAGAAGAGAAGAGAGAAGAGAAGAGAGAGAGAAAGATGACAAGAGAGGAAGAGAGAGAGGAAGAGAGGACAAGAGAGGAAGAGAAAAGATGACAAAGAGAGAGGACAAGAGAAAAAAAGAGAGAGAGGAGGAGAGAGATGAGAGATGACAAGAGAGGAAAGAGAGAGAGAGAGAGAGAGAGAGAGAGAGAGAGAGAGAGGGAGGAGAGAGAAAGATGACAAGAGAGGAAGAGAGAGGAAGAGATAGAGGACAGAAGAGAAGAGAGAAGAGAGAGAGAAAGATGACAAGAGAGGAAGAGAGAGAGGAGAGGAGAGGACAAGAGAGGAAGAGAAAAGATGACAAAGAGAGAGGAGAGAGGAGAGAGAGGAGAGAAGAGAGAGAGAAAGAGAGAGAGGAGAAGACAGGAGGAGAGAGAGGACAATCGAGGAAGAGAGAGAGAAAAAAAAGAGAGAGAAAGGAGGAGAGACAGAGAAAAGCGAGGAGAGAGTGGAGGAGAGGGAGGATTTCTGCACCCCCAGGCGCCCCAATAACAAACAACAGTCAGGCACCACAGGGAACGCACAGGTTTAGATCTGACACAGACTAAATATACTTTCATAATGTTAAGAAAAAAAAAAAAAAACAACAACAACTGAAACACAAAACATGGTTCCACTTTATAATCACTACCACCTCCAGCCTCAATAAAGCATCAACGGAAACTTAAATCTGTTAAAGTTACACGCAGACCGCCCAAAAAAAGATTTCACTGAACCTAAGAATGATGCAGCAGATGAAGGGTGTTGCCCAAGGACACACCAACACTACTCACTGGTTGGATTTGGGATTGAACTACAAACCTCACAGCATCAAAACGACCACACGACCAGCTCTGTCAACTCGAATATTTCCAGCTAAGAGTGCGTCTTAAAGGTTGTATAGAGGATTTTTTTAAGGGAAGAGAAATACAGCGACAGTCCTTGTGCGCGTTCAGAATCACTGTTGAAGTTTCATGTCTAGAAGTAATTCAGCGACCGACGCGTCAGTTTTTAGACGCTTCGTCTGCTTCGGTCGCGCCATCGCTGGACGAGATCTCCAAGAATCACCTCAGTTTGGCTTTGCTCCTTTTCCTCTTCTCTTCTTCTTTCAGCGACCTCAAAAACGGACTTTCTTTTGCGGCGAACCGGTCGTGGATTCTCGTCCGCCGTCGCGACAAACTTTGTGCGAAATGCGAGGAAGCGACAGTTCGAAAATGCCTCTAAGAACCGCTGCATAAACCACGTAATCCCCGCGCTCCGACGAGTCAGTTATACTAGGGAGTTTGATTGACAACCGAACAGCCAATAGAAAATGAGGGAGCCTCGTTTTCTATTGGCTGATGTTTATCCGGCCTCAACACGTCCACAGTTGATAGATTTTCGTTCTTTTTTTTTTGGTCATCATAATTACAAAGCTGCTGCGTCTCTGTAATGGTATTTTAAACTTTCACTGACAGTTTGAAACAAAAAAAAAAATCCTCCATACAACCTTTAAAGGGACAGTACGCAATTTTGGATGTAGGACCTAATTTCCTAGTGATCCAGAGTGTTGGAGACGTGTGGAGATGGACGTAGTTCTCCTGCCGCTAAAAACAGTCTTACCCACTCCACAAAACACCCGAAGAAAATCTATTATTACACCAGACTGTCCATGTAAATGTCTGTGTCGACAGAATAATTTTAAATGTAAAACTAATGAATCGTCGCATGTTGAGGGACTATTTTCTCATATATCAGTCCGCCGCTGCCAAGCTTTCTATCAAGAAGTACAAATCGCTGCTGCTGCTCAGACATAAGTTGTTCAAATGCAAGGTTAGAGGTAAAAATTGAAGAGACGATTTTGAAAACATTGGTCAAGCTTCAAGGGATGTCAGTGTCCTTTACTTATGTGCCGTCAAACCATGGTAGAAATTCAACTCATGTTTCCACTAATGATTTAAAGATTTTACAGATTTTGTTGCCAATAAACATTTCTTAGATAATTTTGCATTTTGTGCATTGGGGCTGTCAGTGTCCTTTGCTTGTGTCACATCAAATTGATCGAGAAATTCAACTCAAATTTCAACATGCTTAAAAATGTTGTGAAGTTAAAGACTAAATGTTAACCATTCTATCCTCTTGTTTATAATGGGTCAATGTGACAGAAACATGTTGGACTTAAACTAAAAATTTTAACACAACCTATAAAAACACACATTTTTGTCCATTTTTATATGTGTCCTAAGAAGCTTCAAGTTTGTTTAAAATTTGAAGTTTGTGGGACTTTTGTTTTTGTGTAGGTTCAGTTTAAAATGGTCCCATTGATTTTAATGGGGCTTTCTAAAAATGATCTTTATTTCTAAATCTTCTAATAAAAAAAATACACACATTTTAATTTATATTTGTTTGTTTTTATTTCTACTACTACTACTGCTTCTACTACTACTACTGCTACTACTACTACTACTACTACTACTACCACTATTACTAATATAACTACTACTACTGTTACTACTTCTACTACTGTTACTACTACTACTACTACTACTACTACTACTACTGTTACTACCAATATTACTAATATAACTACTACTACTACTACTACTACTATTACTACCAATATACTACCACAACTACTACTACTTCTACTACTACTGTTACTACTACTACTGTTACTACTTCTACTACTGTTACTACTACTACTACTACTACTACTGTTACTACCAATATTACTAATACTAACTACTACTACTACTACTACTGTTACTACCACAACTACTACTACTTCTCCTACTACTACTGTTACTACCAATATTACTACCTACATACTACTACTACTACTGTTACTACTACTACTGTTACTACCAATATTACTACCACAACTACTACTACTTCTCCTACTACTACTGTTACTACCAATATTACTACCACAGCTACTACTACTACTACTACTACTACTGTTACTACCAATATTACTACCACAACTACTACTACTTCTCCTACTACTACTGTTACTACTACTACTACTACTACTACTACTGTTACTACTACTACTACTACCTACTACTACTAGTACTCCTCCTACTAATACTACTACTACTGTTACTACTACTGCTACTACTACTACTAAAATAGTAGTGGTAAAAATGGGTAAACTGGGTCAAGAATGGGTCAAAAATCGTAACACAGCCTATAAACACCCACATCTGGGGTGTTGTACATGAGCGTGTGTGGATGAAGTGCTCCACATCCCTGCTGAAGCACATGTTTGTAGACTCGTGTATCTCCAGAGCAGCTCCAGCTCCGCACAGAGTCCATCTTAAACACGAGTCTGGTTTAAAGCGCC
>NW_026571070.1:5244903-5409903 GCF_026225935.1 Boleophthalmus pectinirostris
TAATTTTTAGCAAAACGAATGCCTTGAAGAGTTGACTTTTTAGAATTTTAGCATTTAGAGATATCCACTTGGGTCTGTCCTGTTTATGCCCAAGGTTAAGGGACAAAATGTTATCTATCCAGTCTTAAATGTCAAATGAAGCCTGCTCGTTTGAATCAGTCACGGGCGAAATCACAATCGGACTTGCCTCGGAGAAGTGCATTCCTTCAAATTTGAGTTGAAATCCAAAATATGAACTATTAAGATTTTTTTTTTTTCGCAAGCGCATTTCTTCGTAAATTATCTTTCGGGCTGATCTCCGACCGTGTATTTTTGAGTTTTCGTGGAGTCTGTTTTGAGCTGGTGGGCAGATTTTTGATGGAGAGTCAGTGTAGCATTCCTATCTCGAAAAAAAAAAAAAAAAAAAAAAAAACGAGAGGAAAAAAAAAAAAAAAGAAAAAACTATGATGCCGTTTATCATGAACCAGGGCAGTATAAGCTCCAGTGGTCTGTGCCATGTGCAACCCTGCCATACAAACTTAATCCTCTCCTCCATGGATTCTCTCCTTCCTTCTCTCTTTCTCCGGCTTTCTCTCCATCCCTCTTCCTCTCCTCTTTCCAGGCATGCCGCTTAGCAGTCACACGAATTGGAGCCGTGTCCCCCCCCGTGGGGCTTTGGCTGCGCGATATTGTCTGGAGCAAATTAGCTGCTTGACTTTGGTGTTAATGTCAGATATGCGATGACCTTTGAATGCGAAAGTGGGAGAGATTACGATTCAGCACGGTTCTCGGCGCGTGCGGTTCGAAAACGGGAAAACAAAAATCAACTTCTTGGCTGTTTGCATTACCAGAACGACGCTATGATGCCCCCTGCAATTTCTGTATCAAGGAATCTGCTTTCTGCAAGTCCAAAACATGTCTCCCAATGTTGAATTCGTGTCAAAATGCACTTATGGCCTTGTAGCCGTGTCGTTTTTGATGTATGCCTCGACAAAGCAAGCTGTCCCTGCATTTTTTTAAAGAGCTTTTGAGCACGGAAATGTTGAGTATATCGCAAAATTGCTCAGAGGATTTCAAAAAACATGAGTTGCTTATGGCTGGCTCTGGCTGCAGACTTCACAAAGGGCCAGGGCTCCCCCAAGTGGTCACGGGAGGAGCTGCAGCCTGATGCACGGGGAGAGCAGAGAGTAAGAAGAGTGCATGGGGCTTGAAGAGAGTGTGTGGGCTCGCCTGCGTATGTGTGCGTCGGTTACTGCCTTGTCAATAGCGGCGTTGCAATCAGCAGGGATACTCAAAGTGCCAATCAACGGTCCGGCTTCCTAGCGCCAACCTTGTAGAAATGGTTAGCTGTTTGTCAGAGAAAATAAGGCGGGAGGGGGGCCGTAAATCCACAGATCGGACAAATGTTTGGAGTGCAAATGTTGAGCTGTAATCATGACGCCTCCACGGTGACCTTCACTATTCAATGTATCTTTGTCGAGGAAGTTGCAAGAGCGAAAACACGCGCGGATATTCTACGGGTAACACTTTTAGTCAGCGAACTTGTTTATTTCAGGCTTCAGGGTTTTTCTGTGGAAGATTCTAAACAACAAAATGTGTTAAAGACGCTGTATTTGATTTTTACCGTCTTGGAAAAAGTGAAAAACGGAGCTAGTTCATTTTAAACCTCAATTATTTGATGCATTCTACTGTAATTATTCATCACAATGAGTTTCTAAGTGTTTTTCACAACATTCAGAGACAAGTGTGGAGAAAAACTAGTATACTAATGCACATTTCCTGATTATCAGACATTAAAAAACACTTCAAAATAGAGCCAGACAGTACAGGATGGACCACTATCATACAAAACTAATTCAAAAACAGTTTACAGCAGTGGACATTTCTATTTAACACAAGTTTGCGATTGATAAAAATGTTTTATATTTACATTCAGACAGCACAGGGGTCTAATTTTGTCATAAAGAACTGGTTTAACTAAATGTACTAATTTAAAATGTGACTATTGTTGAGTAAAAGTTGAATTTTTATACTAGGATGTAACAATAACGGAAATATCGTGATATCGTATTGTCAAAGTTCGCACAATAACATCGAATTACAAGTCTCTGTGCTTAAATTAAGAGTTATGGTGCAGCAATAGATCAAAAAAACACAAAGGGAACTACATAGACCATGATCCTTTGCACCATTTCACTGTAAACAAAGAAAAAATAGCAGTTCTAAACACTTTTAAGTTTTAGTTTTTTTGGATTAAGTCTTGTCGAGGCATTTTAAGAGGAAAAAGTCACATATTAGCCTCCACAAAATATCGCAATAAATATCGTACTGTGAGATGAATATCGTAAAAATATCGTACAGACAAATTTGGATATTGTTACATCCCATATTGTGAATTTTCCCATGATATTGTAATAAATATCGCAATGTGGGGTTCATACCGTGACGATATCGTATCGTGAGACTTGGATATCGTTATACCTCTAGTATATACAGCACATGTCCTTTTCAAAAAAAAAAAAAAAAAAAAAAAAGTACAAATATTCGAAGGAACTGTATTGCCAGGCTTATTTGTCCAAACTGACTTTATCTGTACCAGTATGTTCTCCAGATCCTTCTGTATCTGTAGGCGCCATTGGCCAATCACAAAGAACCAAAACAAAAACAAAAAACGCACAAACCACAAAAGTCATTTTATTGACTTATGCTTTATTTTTGTGTTCCCCCAAAAGCACTGGAAAATGACTTGGACTCTTCTGTTGGGAGGTATGTGAGATTCTGATTTGAAATTTCTTAGGTCAACTCGACTTTTCTTTGTTCCTAGAAGTACAAATGATCAAAACAAAAAATCTAGCTTCTATTCTTCAGCTGATGTTGATATTTATAAGCAAGCAGGTGACATATAATTCATTTAAAGGCCCTATTTATTACATAACATTGATTCTTGTGAACTTTAAGTTGTGTTATAATGTTACCTCATCAAAAACAGACCTGGACTTGTGTTTTGTTTCATTCACACGTTTGAGTAATTCTGCTTTATTAGACTACGTTTACGCTGAAATCAATCACCGTGTCGCCCTATCAGAAACGATTTGCGTCCAGACACGTCGTTTCTGTGTCCGCAAGTCTTCCCTATCCACACAGCTTTGAGCACATTTGTTTACGTTTTACAGAAATGAAACTTAAAACCACATGGCTCATTTGCATAAACTAAGCGCTCAAAAAACAGCTCGCTCTTTGTGCGCTGATGCGGTTCGGCTTCTGTCGGACTAAAGGACACGACTCAGTGGAATATGCGTGTTCTTTCTGTGACAGAGGGGTGTTCTGCTGATGGTGAGCCTGTTCTGTGCTTCTTGTCTGGTTCATGTCAAATTTTTCAGAGATTATACGTCTGCACACACGGAATATTTATATGAACGGACATATATTCTAGCGTTTTAGATGAATTACTTTGCGGTGCATAGACCTATATCAGCGTATCAGCGTTTTCAGGTGTCCACATAGTGTCAGATCAGAACAGTACTCAGATGAATTTGTGGGAGCTGGCGGCACCGTCTCTGGAGCTGATTTCAATGGGATTAGCGTGGACAAACACAAGTCAGACTTCATTTCTCTCCAGCGAGTAGGTCAGGAATCAAAATACAATCGCTGTTTCGCAAAAAAAAAAACCCGGAAGTGCAAGTTTGGGCACCAGCCAATCAGCGAAGAATCATATATTCAGTGTTGTCAACAATTCCTGAGATCGAGGATTTAAAGACAGAACAAAGAGAATGTTTGGTGAATTTTATCAAGGTGAAAGACATTATTGTCCTTCTTCCTACAGGATTTGGGAAAAGCTTAACATACCAGTTCACCCCGTTAGCGGCGCATTACATACGTCACGACCAAATAGCAGTGATTGGTTAAATGATAAAAAGTACCCGCCTACCGTCGATCGAACGAAATCTAATGCTGTGAGGTCAGACGGTTTGTACAAAGTAAAACCGGCTGATGAATCAGGCTCGACGAACACTGCATCCACAACAAAAAATGACTTGAATACTTACTAGTGTGGACGGGGCCTTTGTCTATTTACATATCCATAGTTCAAAATGCTCTGTTCCACCTTGTGAGATCATGAAGCGGTAGTTTTCAAGTTCACAGCTACCTTTTACTTTATTAGTTCAGTGGAGTTTGAAATCCAAGGATGAAATTGTGACATGATTTAAATGATTCTAGTGAAGGTTTAGGAGTTTAAAAACGCAGTGGGGCACTTTCTGTATCACCACATGACATCACAAGGTGGAAAAGAGAGAAAAACTCAGCCTTAATATTCAAAGTTTGTGTGTTAAACATGCGTGACTGAAACAAAACACAACTCCGGGTCTGTTTTTGGTGAGGAAACAACATTATAACGTATCAGAAAATCGGATAATATGGGTTCTTTAATTGCAATATACATCAGAAAAGTATTCATTTTCCCCCCAAAACAAGTAGGAGAAATCCAATTTAACTTGCGCTGCTTTTATTGTCAGCGTTTCTGCCGTACCTTTGTTATAGCTGCTGCAAATGACGAGCCGTTCAAAGTGCTCCATCTCCACAGCGAGTTTTATTGTGAAACGTAATCAGCAAAGTATCAGACAGTGATTTTCATAAGAGAAACGCACTCACATGTTCAGCATTTAGACACTTGAAAGCTCCATCTGCATCTAAAGAACCCGCCATAGAAATAGGCTCTTTTATGGTAATGACGTTTTCAAAAGAGGGCTCCAAATGACTGTCATCTCCACACGTTTAAACCAAATGGAACATCGTCAAGAATTAATGTAAGTCCAAATGTACACGTGCGCGTGAAATGCGAGTGCGGCTTGTTTCACGGAGAAAAAGGCAGACGGCAATTTGGAGACGCTTAAAACAGACTTATGCTTATACAAATAACACGACTTTTGATTATTAAATCTTGATAATTATTACAATATCCAGGAATCTAATGGAGAAAACAGAGTGTAAACCGTAACATATGTGGATAATATTTTCAAATTATGCTGTTTTTATTGATCTTATTGGCTTAAAAGTGCAATGTGTGTTCCACAGAATGACATTAAACAGCTCTACTTTACATTTATTTAATTACAAGTGGTTTTATACATGGTTCCCACGGTCATGGAAAGTGAAAATGTAATTTTCCAGGTAGCCAGGGGGGAATTCATGAAAATCGTGCACTTCTGGAAAAGTTTTTGATTTTTGGCAGGGTGTTAGGTATAGGCCTAAGGTTTTCAAAAATCCATGGATACAAGATGGGATACCCTCCTAGTGGCTGGTGTGGTATAAGATTTAGACCCCGCGGTGAGGTGAGCCCAGGGTCAACACACCATATAGTAGTTTGACTCCGGAGTCAGAATCCTATTATGGTATGTTGACCCCCCCATAGAATATTGACCCCCCTATGAAAATCTATATTTTAGTCATAAAGAACATGAATTGTATAGAAAAACTTTGAACATTAATACTATATATGGGCCCGGTCAAGCAGAAGTAAACAACAAGGCCAAAAATTCAAGTTAATGCATCTGATATAAAAATGTATTGAACAGATACATATGTACTCTAGTTTATGAAACTGTTGACCTTTTTCTGTACCATTTTTGGTTCTAAAGTTACATACGTTTTAAACAGACCATGTATGAAACATGGAACAAAAAATTATTTCCCAAATTTCAAAGACCTGCAAATCATGTAAATAAATGGATGTATTTCATCATATTTTGTGTTATTCCATCTTTGAACTGTTGATGAAGGTACATGATTTTTCAAAAAAAAATAAAAAAATAAATAAATAAAATAAAATAAAATGATATAAATTTGCTTGGAAGGACTGACATATTTTATAGAAATAGTTTCCTTTCATTTTGAAGTAATATTAAAGTATTCGGAAGAAAAAAGCTGACAAATTATGCTAAATCATGCACCTTCTACTTGCTTGAACAATTTTCCCTCCGTTACTTTTCCCTCCGTTACCATGACCTTTCTTAATAAAAAATCGCATTACAATATAAAAAGTGACAAGATTACTATGTATATGCAATTTTAACAATACGTTACATTTACACACAACACCAAAGTAGTTATCCATCAAAACATTCCTTAAAATACCTTAACAGAAAGTGAATATGTAGCAATATATAATAAAAGTAAATTTTGGCCCTCTGTGAATTTGAGTTTGACACCCAAAGTCATGTAAAAGTTTTGATATTTTGTCAGTGAAAAAGAGTGGGAACCATGTTTATATCTCAAAAATATGTAGAAATACCAAGAGCGGGTCACCTTTCCACAGATCTGAGCTATAACTCGATAGAAAAGAGCTTTAACACCATACTTTGAAACATTCCACACAAAGCATCTCCATGGAAAAAAGTTACGCAATGCACCTTTAACAGAAATGGGTTAATTGACTCTCTGTTCTGTTGTGTAGTAGTACTGACCCAGCCTCTTCATAGCCGCGTTTCATCAAAGCAAACAGCAGATTTTCATTTTTGAATCGTGGCTTTTCAACATTTGTTTTAGCTCTATGTGTATTACATGAAAACCACTTCTGTTTTAATAATCGCTGGTGAAAACAGAGCTGTGAGCAGAGACAGGCGGGAGGTGAAAACCAAAATAGTCTGACCGCTCAAGCCTACAGCTACGAATCAAAGTGTTATAGTACTCTGAGTAAACAAAATTGTACCCATTATATATGATTGTTAAAAGCTCTTAAGTGTAAATGTTGCTGCTTATGTCCCTTTTAAGGAAAATATGTCAATGTGGCGGAAAAGGAGAAAAAAGAAAAACATATGTATTTATTTATTTATTTATTGCTCATGCTACTATTTTGTTGGCATCCGTTTAAAGAGAACAACAACAAAAATCTGACAACATAAATACACATTCCGACCATTATTTGGCTCGTCTTTGCTGCAAAAACAAAAGGAACAGGACGAAGATAAATCTCATAAACCCTGCTCCTTTCACAGATCAAATAAAATAAACATTTCTTTAAAAATCAAGTCACCAGTGAGTCATGTATGTTACAGTATCTCTCTTGTGGTTTAAATTTCATTCACTTAAACATTTTCCTTAGTCACAAAGTCCATCGTTATTTTATCTTTGTGCATTTGGGTCCGGTCAAGCAGAAGTAAACAGCAAGGCCAAAAATTCAAGTTAATGCATCTGATATAAAAATGTATTGAACAGATACATATGTACTCTAGTTTATGAAACTGTTTACCTTTTTTCTGTACCATTTTTGGTTCTAAAGTTACATACGTTTTAAACAAACCATGTATGAAACATGGAACAAAAATTATTTCCCAAATTTCAAAGACCTGCAAATCATGTAAATAAATGGATGTATTTCATCATATCTTGTGTTATTTGATCTTTGAACTGTTGATGAAGGTACATGATTTTTCAAAAAAAAATATATTTAAAATGATAAAAATTTGCTTGGAAGGACTGACATATTTTATAGAAATAGTTTCCTTTCATTTTGAAGTAATATTAAAATATTCGGAAGAAAAAAGTTGACAAATTATGCAAAATCATGCACCTTCTATTTGCTTGAACAATTTTCCCTCCGTTACTTTTCCCTCCGTTACCATGACCTTTCTTAATAAAAAAATCTCATTACTCAAAAAGTAAGAGGTTTTTCAACCTAATCTTGTACCATATGGTAGAAAACTATATGAAGCAAATATTCAAACCAGTTTGTTAAGGATATGTAAGTGAGAACCACTAGTTATCACTGTTTGTATTTATTGCCCAAAAAGTGCTGCATATTTCATTCCCTCCGTTACCGACGTGAGTTTTTTAATTTTTTGTCAACAACTTGAAAGAATATCACAGGTTTAACTTTACCCTGTTGGAGTGTAACTCTTTCCTACATTCTGATATTTTACTTATTTCAATAGTCCCTCTAGTTTCTGAATAAGAGCTATTTGAATGTAAAAAAAAATCTGCCCCTGCTGCCCTCCCTTACCACTTGACCGGACCCATTTACTCAAATTTAGAAACACTAGTGTAACTTCTAAAACGATGATTTAATAAGTTCCATCTCTTGACTCCACTGTTTAAATGCTTTCCTTGAGAATACAGTTGGGAAAAAAAAATATCGTGAGACAAAAAGGAGAGAGAGAGTGTGCATCCACGGTAATCAAATTTCTAAAGAGCAACAAAAGCACAAGACTCTGATTGACAGACAGGACGTAACAGGTAAACAGGAAGGTATAGGATGTAAGTCAAATTTGTGTGCATATATTATGAGATGGTGTGTTGAATTTGGCTGGAAACTTCTTGCATTATCTGGCGTATGTGAATGTATTAGTTGTTGTCGAAGTTTTCAGCTTGTCCAAGAAAGGGTGGAAGTAAAAGGCTGGAGACCAACTGGACGTCTTACGCAGGAGAAGTTTATTTACCATTAATAATACGGGCCCGGGGAACTTTAAAGTCAACATAGTCTGATTTCAAAAGAGAACATAAAGTGATCTTTGAGTGTTCAAGCCCCTTGACTCTGCTTCAAAAGGAGGAGGAGGTTTATAAAGCAAGTGTGGCGAGACTATGAAGGCCAGTAGACACAGGTTAGACAGAAATATGCCACAGTTTAGATAATGGTATGCCAACGGTGTGCCAAGGGAAGATCATGTAAATATAGCTTTTGCATGTCAATGTTAAACTAAGATGTACATGGAAGATAAATTATTTAAATTCTTTTACATTAGTCTCATAAAGTGTAAAAAGACACAAAGAACAGTTAAAAGTACAAGAAATGAATGAAAAGGAAAAAGCAGAAAGATCTTATGTTGTCTGCCCACTTTTACATTTTGAAGCCAATGTGTTGCTTCTTATTATTCTCAGATGTCTCAAAATTGGCATCAATTTATGACATATAATACTGTTTAATTGCTCAAAATCTTAGGGAGGTACATTACGTTTACTCTTAGTTCAGCAACTTTCTAAAACGTCCATAACTGAGGTGGAGAGAGGTCAGTATTATATGGTAGAATTTGGGATTTAACTGTCAGATTTTCGATTTGTTGACCTGGTTTATGGTTAATGTTGCACCGCGTAACATTTTTGAGGAAGGTCCGCCCCCTGCTTGTCGCCATGGAAATGTTATTGCTTTGTCTAGAATGTTCCACAGTGTATATTAAACCTATCAATCACCAGGGGGGCAAGCAGGTTACAGAACTACGCTACTTTACAGTTCACAGAAAGAATTATTGTGTTTTTCAGGAACAGAAACGCCTGTAATGAATAAATGCTAGATGGATCTGTTTAATGTCACACCATGGAACATTCCAGGCAAAGCAATAACCTCTCCATGGAGACGAGAAGGTAGCGGACCCTCCACCAGAAGTTATGCAATACAACATTACCATCTGCCCAAAACAGGCACAAAGCTTTGAAATCTTCGCTTTCAACACAAACCATTAATGTGGATTTATTTAGTTCACTTCAACCTCAAAAATTCCCAACATTATTCAACCCCAATAGACTTGAAACCATACGATTAATATGGCAAGTTTATGTAACCAATTCTGTACAAAAAAATGTAAATGCTCATTCAAAAACAATGCATTTCCCGTAGACTTATACAGGCACTCCATCTGAAAATATGACAATCTTTATGACAATCTTTTTACACTCTTACATTTCTGCTGTACATCGGTCCTATAATTATTGTACAAAATAATTCAACTCTTGACATAATTTTTGTCAGTGAAAGGACTGGAGACCAAGATTAATATGTCAAAATTCAGATTCAGAAATAGTACATTTCCCATAGACTTATAAAGGCACTCCATCAGAAAGTATGACAATCTTTATAATATTGTTAACTCCACCTTACCCATAATTACGCACTGCATAAACATGTACTTAGACACAGACTGCTACACGACCAACCACGGTGCGTTCAGGTGCTCCTATGGCTCTGTACAAACCAGCGTTCCATTATAACGTGCCATATACGGGCCTACATTTCTGCTGTACATTGCATAATACATAATTATGGTGCAAAATATTTAAAACCTTAAGACATTATTTTTCAGTGAAAGAACTGGAGACCATAAAATTAATATGGCAAGTTTGTGTAACTAATTTCTCACAAATCATTATCTGGATCATTATTTAAAATACCCATTCAAAAACTGTGAATTTCCCATAGACTTATACAGGCCCTCCATCTGAAACTATGACAATCTCTATGATATTGTTATCTCCCCCTTCTCCATAATTATGCACTTTAAAGACATTCTGGTGCTGTATAAACCAGCATTTCCATTATAATGTGTCATGTAGACTCTTACATTTCTGCTGTACATCGCTCCTATAATTAGTGTGCAGTGAAAGCGAACAACCATTTACAAAATGATCCAACTCTTAAGGCATGATTTTTGTCAGTGAAAGTATACAGTTAATAATGGCAAGTTTATGTAACTAATTTCTTACAAAAAATATCTGGATTATTCTTTAAAATTCTCATTCAAATACAATACATTTCCCATAGACTTATAAAGGCACTCAACCTTTATGATATTGTTAACTCCCCCTTTTCTAAGACATGTATTTAGACACTGTCTGCTACATGGTGCGTTCAGGCGCTCCTCTGACTCTGTACAAACCAGTGTTCTATTATAACGCGCCATATACACTCTTAAATTTCTGCTATACATCGCTCCTATAATTATTGTGCAAAAGTATTCAATTATTATTCGTAAGACATAATTTTTCAGTGAAAGGACTGGAGACTGTAAGATTAATATGGCAAGTTTATGTAACCAATTTCTTACAAAAAAAATATCTGGAAAACTGAATTTCCCGTAGGCTTATACAGGGACTCCATCTGAAACTATGCAAATCTCGATGGTATTGTTAACTCGACCTTACCCATAATTATGCACTATATAAATATGTACTTAGACACAGACTGCTACACGACCAACCGTGGTGTGTTCAGGTACTCCTCTGGCTCTGTACAAACCAGTGTTCCATTATAACGCACCATACATGGGCCTACATTTCTGCTGTACATTGCATAATACATAATACATAATAATTGTGCAAAGGACTGGAGACCATAAGATTAATATGGCAAGTTTGTGTAACCAATTTCTTACAAAAAAAAATTCTGGAAAACTGTGAATTTCCCGTAGACTTACACAGGCACTCCATCTGATACTATGACAGTCTTTATGATATTGTTAACTCCCCCTTCTCCATAATTATGCACTTTAAACACATGTATTTAGACACTGGCTGCTACACGATGCGTTCAGGTGCTCCTCTGGCTCTGTACAAACTGGCCTTCCATTATAACGCACCATATACGCTCTTATATTTCTGCTTTTTTCAACTTTTAAGATGTTATTTTTGTCAGTAAAAGGACTGAAGAACATAAGATTAATATGGCAAGTTTATGTAACCAATTTCTTACACAAAATCATTTGGAAAATTGTGAATTTCCCGTAGACTTATACAGGCACTTTGTCTGAAACTATGACAATCTTTATGATATTGTTAACTCCTCCTTCTCCATTATGCACTTTAAAGACATGTATTTAGAAACAGACTGCTACACAGTTCGTTCAGGTGCTCCTCTGGCTTTGTACAAATCTGCATTTCCATTATAATGTGCCATATATACTCCTACATCTCTGCTGTACATCGCTTCTATAATTACTGTACAAAATTTGTAAACTTTTAAGACATTAGCTATCAGTTAAAGGACTATAAGATTAATATGGCAAGTTTGTGTAACCAATTTCTTACACAAAATCATTTGGAAAACTGTGAATTTCCCGTAGACTTATACAGGCACTTGGTCTGAAACTATGACAGTCTTTATGATATTGTTAACTCTCCCTTCTCCATAATTATGCACTTTAAAGACATGTATTTAGACACTAGCTGCTACACGATGCGTTCAGGTGCTCCTCTGGCTCTGTACAAATCTGTGTTCCCATTATAACGCACCATATATGCTCCTATAGTTCTGCTGTACATCGCTCGTATAGTTATTGTGCAGCGTGAGCGAGCAGGGAGAGAAAAAATGCCTAGTTCACTCTCCCTCCCTTCTCCGGCGTTCTTAGGCCAGCCCTGCCTGCACCATCTACATGTTATGCACAAATCCATGCAGACTTAAGTGCTAGCCCAGATTTCCTCCCCTCTCGCGTTTTCATGAGTTTTTATTCGTGATCAAAGACGGACTTATTCAGCAAATTCTACAGAACGGAGCCCGACTATGCCCTTTGCAGGAAAAGCATCTCCACAAACATTTTTCATAATACATACAGCAATCTGCCAAGCACTTGAGTAAACCATCTCATAGTACTATCTGTGTTTCGCTTATTTTTTCGTCTCAGCGGAGCTTTTCCATGGTCAGCACAGTGAATTTGCACTAACGGGATTTGAAACTATTTATGCAGCATGAGTCAGATTCTGTCAGATGCCCTTCCGAGCACACTCCTCTCTATTAAAGGCTTTTGTAGAGGTCCGTTCGTTAGCTTTTATAATGTCAGTTTCTCCTTTCTACGGTCAGCACAGCGGTTGGAGCAGTGGTCCCCAAACTCTTAAGGTCGGAGAATCGATTCCAAGTTCTGTCATTGTGTCCTTAGGCAAGACACTTCACCTGCATTCCCTAGTAATGTGGATGAACTAATGACCATATTTCTCAGACTATAAGGTGCACTTAAACTCCTTTAAGTTTCTCAGAAATTGACAGTGCGCCTTATGTATTAATTCTGGTTGTGCTTACTGACCTCGAACCGATTTTATGTGGTACGCAGTGCTCAGTCTGTCAGAATGTTTTAGTACGACTTTGGTAAGCTATGAAGTCACAAAGCTTGATGGATTGTCAGAGCATTACGTCTACTTTAGTCAGGAGCCTCGCAGAGTAAAGGGTGAAGTATAGTTCTGCGTCGACTCAATGCACACTGCCGTCGTCGCCTTAAGAAAAGAGCACATATATTCCATTGAGTCATGTTCCTTTAGTCTGAACCGCATCAGTGCACAAGGAGCGAGCTGTTTTTTTCAGCATTCATAGTTTATGCAAATGAGCCATGTGGTTTTAAGTTTTGTTTCAGTGAAATGTAAACAAATGTTGTGCAGAAAATTGCATTAAACACATTATTACTCATGTATGTATATTTGGGTCGTCCAAAAAAAAAAAACTAACAAAAAAACCCTTTAAATTATCCACCCACATTCACATTCATAACACACATTCACCTAGACAGGGAGGCAACGCCGGGCGAATTACGCTATGATCTGCCAATGGATCGTGGACGCCTGGGCTAAAGGATCAGTCTCAAATGTCGTCCATTTGTTTCTCTTAGGCTATGTTTACACTGAATCATATCACCGTATCACTGTATCGGAAATGATTTGTGGCCAGACACGTCGTTTCTGTGTCTGCAAGCCTTCTCTATCCACACAGCTTTGAGCATATTTGTTTTACAGAAATGTAACTTAAAACGGCATGTCTACTTTGTGCTCAAAAAACAGCTCGCTATTGTGTGCTGATGTGGTTCAGCTTCTGTCGGACTAAAGGACACAACTCGGTGGAATATGAGTGTTCTTTCTGTGACAGAGGGGTGTTTTGCTGATGGTGAGTCTGTTCTGTGCTTCTATTCATGTTAAACTTTTCAGAGATTATACGTCTGCAGGTCGTACACACAGACCGTATATATGAATAAACATATATTCTACACTCTTAGCATTTTGGTGGTGAATTACTTCGCTGCACATAGACCTACATCAGCGTATCAGCGTTTTCAGGTGTTCACATGGTGCCGGATCAGATGAATTCATGGGAGCTGGAGGCACCGGATCGTTCCGTCTCTGGAGCCGTTTTCCATTGGACTAGTGTGGACGAACACTGCTTCCGCAACGAAAACAACTCGAATACGTACTAGCATGGATGAGGCCTTAATGCTCCTTATAATCCCGTGTGTCTTACGTATGAAAATAGACGAGCGTATTCGACATTACTGATATTGCGCCTTATAGTCCGAAAAATACGGTAATTGATTTGTCAGATGCCCTTCATATCAAAGTCCTTTCGCCACAGGTCCTGTACACGGGCTGCGCAATAACACAAAATAGCACTGTTGCCATGATGAACAACACGATTTGCATAATATTTTTTAAGCCAGATGACCTTCCTTAAGCTTACATGCTGAGATGATACACACAATAAACCCTTATGACCAGGAGTGACAGTGTGACACACTCTTAACGTCGACATTTGAGCGTCTGTGGCATTCTACAGGCTCTATAAGTTAAGCTGACAGCCCTGCTCTCTCTTTAATGGAGTGTTTGGGCCAGTTGTGGGGAAGATACTGTGGCCCTAATGCTTAATAGGCTCAACACATCAAAGATTAATACCCAGAATGCCATTAAAGCCCAAGGACGCCTCCGAATGATAATTAGAAAATGCAATCACAAGCATCACACTAGAGTAATTGGAAGGCGTCGTTTTGTGATTTGAGAAATGTGCATGTAACGGCGGAGGAGGGGGTAAACAGAGGCGCGGGCTGAGTGCTGCGGGGAGTTTAAAAGGTCCTATATGACACAGAAGTGACTCATGCGAGGTTTAAGTCGCGTTATAATGCTGTTACCGCTACAAAAACATACCAGAGTAAGCCTTTATTATTAGTCTGTTTACGTCTCCACAGCTCAGAATGTTCTGTTTGATAGTTTTCAAGTGAACATACCTTTTTAGGTTTTGTTCAGGAGAGATTGGCAGTTCCAGGGATGAAATTATCCAGATGATTCTAGTGAAGTTGTATAGCCTGATTCATCAGCCGGTTTCACTTCGTAGAAACCGTCCAACCTTGCAGCATTAGGATTTGTTTACTCAACGGTAGGCGGGTACTTTTTATCATTTAACCAATCGCTGCTATTTGGTTGTGACGTATTTAATGCGCCACTAAGGGGGATAACTGGTATATTAAGCTTTTCCAAAATCCCGTAGGAAGAAGGGCAATGACGTCTTTCCCCTTGATGAAATTCACCAAACATTCTCTTTGTTCCGGCTTTAAATCCTCGATCTCAGGAGTCGTTGGCAACACAGAATATATGACTCTTCGCTGATTGGCTGGTGCCCGAACTCGCACTTTTTTTATAGGGTTTTGCGAACTGTCTAGTGTATTCTGATCCCTGACCTAGTCGCTGGAGAGAAATGAAATTGAGCGGAGGCACTAGGTGGAGACAGTCTGGCTAGAAGGTGTATGGAGCACTTCCTGTTTTACCAGATGGCATCACAAGGAGGAACAGAGTGTTTTCAGCCTAAATATGCAGGGTTTGTGTGTTTAATGAGTGAATGAAAAAAACAAAACAAAACAAAACACAACTCCAGGTAGGTTTTTGATGAGGAAACATTATAACATTGATCAGAAAATACAGTAATATGGGCCTTTTAAAGTTAGCCTGATTCATCAGCCAGTTTCACTTCGTGGAAATCGTCTGACCTCGCAGCATTAGGATTCGTTCACTTGATGGTAGGCGGCTACTTTTTTATTTAACCAATCGCTGCTATTTGGTCATGATGTATGTAATGCGCCAAATCCCATAGGAAGAAGGGCAATAACGTCTTTCCCCTTGATAAAATTCACCAAACATTCTCTTTGTTCCGGCTTTAAATCCTCGATCTCAGGAATCGTTGCCAAAACAGAGTGTATATCTTCATCTACATCCATCTCGACGCTTTGTTTACTGTTGTGCTGCACCACAAAAGGGACCCAGACAGGCGCTTGAGTTTGAGGCCATGGCTTCACAGCTCTTCACTGACTGGCTTCCAGGGTTCTTGCAAAGAGTCTACTGTACTCTATACCTGACCTAGTCGCTGGAGAGAAATGAAATTGAGCGGAACTAAAGTGGAACTAAACACCAAATCCACTTTGAGCATTTACTGTCCATAATCATTTTGTGGGCAACTTTTAGTACGAAAACTATAGGTACATTTGCAGCTTTCTGGTCAAACATACCTACATCTGTGTTATATTTGTGCTGCCTTTAGTGGGCTCTGCAATTTCAAGTACTACGTGACATCACAAAAGACTTCCCTGAATATATCCAGGCGTTTCTGTTCGCCAACACCTGACTAAAGGGGCGGAGTTTGAAGTGTGGAGACCTGTTAGACCAATCGGACTGTTCCTTACACCTCCAGACCTCGCCCATCCTTCTCCTCTCGCTCCTCTATACCCTGCTTCGATTATCCTTCCAAATCGAGGAATCCGAGGAAATTGAGTAGCGACACGCCCCTTTTCGGGGACTCGAACCTCGGTGGCGGAAAAATTAGACTGAGCAAGGATTCCGAGTCAGAATCTAAGAAAGCTACGCCCACTGTGACATGTAAATATGAAGTGTTTTCATTGTGTTTGGACACTTTTGTGGTTTAAATGACAGTTTCAGTCACTCGTATCACTGCCTGTGGGTTTGGTAGTCGGTGTTGTGGTGAGGCCAATACTTGATTTAATGAGCGTCCAACATGTTTAACATAATAAAACTCTTCAAGCTCGGTCGTGACGTCAAATCTAAGGTCCAAATGGGAGTCAGAAGATAAACGAACGCAGGGTTGGTCCTCCATGTTCTGCCCAGTTTCGCAGCTCTGTTTGAAATGGAGTTATGGGTGAAGTTTAGGGTTTTAGTCCCACTTAAAGAAGATAATGATGAATTTAAAATCGTGTATTTATGGAAATTTGAATTAATTCATTTTGATTGTTTAAAATGGTGTGGTTATTTTAAGTAGACACTGATGAAATGTTGTCGTTAGAGTAGTTCTAATAGTTTCTTAAATGCATTTTGTCCAAGGACTGCAGACGGAAAGTAGCTTGTAACTACATAAATCTGGCACAGAGCGTCTTTTCTCTCTGTGATTAATGTGTTCTGTGCACTGTCCTTGTTTTAAATAAATGAATAAATCAATAATAATAAATAATTTAAAGCTACAATGTCATGTTAAATTGTGCTTTTTTAAATTCAACATTGTAAAACATTTAAATATTTCAGAATTTACGACAAGATAGATCACTTATTCATGGGTTCCAGTCACATTTTTGCAATTTTGACAATACAGGTAGAAATTACATGTTTTGATTTGTCATGGCGACGGTCTCTAAATTACAAGTCTGGTCCAGATTATGTAGCGCGGCGTCTGCAGTGTAACAGTTTCACTTTATGAGGCGTGAGCGTGTTTTAGTAAACAAAAGGCAACAGCTCAATGGATGGAAGGACATTTCTCATCGATATTGCAAATTATGTTTGTACTAGAAGATCTCCACAAATGACAGACTCTGATGAAACTGTTGCTGTGCGTTGGCTCATTCTGCAGTGTAAACCAGGCGTGTACAATCTGCATGCTGGGATTTAAAGTTACACTGAGGAACTTTTAAGGAAGAGAGCCCACCGGGAATGTTTGGCAATTAACTTTTCTGCAAACAGACAATCGGGGAACTCGACTAAGTGAATTTACAGGTCAGATCTATGGAGAAGCAACCCACACACTTGAAGAATCCTTGTTTTTCAGGATATTTGTTTCGCAATGACATTTGTTATGAAGTAAATGCTAAATATAGACCTGTTTAATGCAATAATGCACAACATTTCACACAAAGCTATAGCATTTCAATGAAGACAAACAAATCGAAAACTCTCCACCAAAAATATAATACATATTAAAAGTTATTATAATTAACTTTTTCCAAAATGTGCAAAAAAACGGGCATCTTTTAAAAAAAATAAGATAAGAACTAAGAAAAAACATGATTGTGGCTCCATTTACACTATCTTATCTGTAAAGCACTTTGAATTACTTTGTGTACGAATTGTGCTTACAAATAAACTTGCCTTGCCTAGTTTGTATTTGAGTCGTTTTCGTTGTGGATGCAGTGTTTGTCCACACTAATCGGATGGAAAACGGTTCAAGAGACAGAACAATCTGGTGCCGACAGCTAGCACAAATTCATTTGAGTACAGATGTGATCCGGCACTGTGTGGACGCCTGAAAACGCTGATGTAGTTTTATGCACCGCGATGTAATTCACTGCCAAAACACTAAGAGGCTAGAATATATGTCCATTCATATAAACGTGTGTCTGTGTGTACGACCTGCAGACGTATAATCTCTGAAAAGTTTAACATGAACCATCTCCAACACGACAGAAACACAGAACAGACTCACCATCAGCAGAACACCCCTCTGTCACAGAAAGAACACTCATATTCCACTGAGTCGTGTCCTTTAGTCCGACAGAAGCAGAATCGCATTCAGCGCACAAGAAGCAAACTGTTTTTTGAGTCCTCAGTTTATGCAGATGAACTGGTGTTAAGATGACGCTCTGACAAAGGAATAAAGGGTAAAGGCATAATAAGCTTAAGCTTCAGCCTACACCTTTTCGGTCTGTGTATGTTAAATATGACTGTCTGTGAATTAATGTCAAATTATACCTGTGACCGAAATACATAATCAGTCTAAAGCTATGCGGTTTTAAGTTTAGTTTCTGTAAAATGTAAACAAATATGCTCAAAGTTGTGTGGATAGAGAAGGCTTGTGGACACAGAAACGACGTGTCTGGACACAAATCGTTTCTCATACGGTGACTTGTTTCTGTGTAAACGTAACCTGCATTTCTGTTAGAGGGGTAAAAAAAAATAGTATAAAGTGTTATGCTTTGAAAGCCACAGAGCTCTGGAACGAATGAATTACGCATTAAGTGTTGTTTGTTTTAATTTATATTTTGTCTCTTATATTTAGAGTAAGTCGCAAGTGAAATCGTAAACACAAACTTGCTGTTCATGCACTGCTTTTCTTTCTTGGAATTCTGTCATTGTTTAATCGAGTTTGGGGCGTTATAAGTACTTTTTACTTCAGCCTAAACCCTTTCGGTCAAGATCCATGGGGTTGTAGTCTATGTTTTGATTTGTTTTGTTTTGTAGTGCTGCAAAATGACCAGATAAACTACTACTACTGCAAAAATTATCTTTGTACGAATTACTGGCTCGTGCATTCCAGTAGCCGTTAGACGAGTTCAATGGTGTAATGAACAGTTCGTTTTAAACCTACGAAAGAAAACCTCACAATAGCCGTAGTACAATTCCCAGAGCTCGGTGCATTCCGGTGTATACTTTATGCAAATGAGACTCCGCCCACCCCCTTTAAAACCTCGAGACCAGGATGTGGAGGTGAATTGTCCCTCCTAAACAGACTGTGAATGAAGAGAGTGAATGTGTGTCCGTCAGGGTTTAGGCACCGGTCCTGTGGTTAACGGGCAATTATTCGGGGTTTAGACCGCCCCCCAACAGCGGGCAGAGAGGAGGGGGGAGAGGAGGGGGGTGCGGGCACAGAGCAGGACTGAGGGTGGCCAAAAATAACACAGGAGAATCAATAATAGTTTGATTATGTCCAGGTTTTATATTTTATTACAGGCAGTTGTGTTTAAAATCATTAGCAGTCTTGGCTCACGGCAAGAAGGCCAAATTATAAAACTGTGGAAAAAAAGGGAAAGTACAATTAAAAAGACAAGGCGCAGCTGTGACCATCAAAGTAAAGTTAACATCTAGCATGCTAACCACACACTTCCTGATTATCAAAGGATAAAACTTATTTTTCCTTGGTCGGAGTGGTACAAGGTAATTATTAAATAGCGGTGGGGCTCTTTTGAGGACAATATTTTCACAGACTGGTGGCGTAGGAGGCGTGGTCCGCGTGGCATGGTTTAGACCTGGTTTAGACCTGGTTTAGACCTGGTTTAGACCTGGTTTAGACCTGGTTTAGTCCTGGTTTAGACCTGGTTTAAGTTCTGGTTTAGTTCTGGTTTAGACCTGGTTTAGTTCTGGTTTAGACCTGGTTTAGTCCTGGTTTAGACCTGGTTTAGTTCTGGTTTAGTCCTGGTTTAGACCTGGTTTAGTCCTGGTTTAGTTCTGGTTTAGACCTCATTTGGGCTTGGTTTAGTTCTGATTTTAGTCCTGGTTCAGTCCTGGTTTAAATCTTGGTTCAGCCCAGATTAAATCCTGGTTTTAGTCCTGGTTTAGACCTGGTTTAATCCTGGTTTAGACCAGGTTTAGACCTGGTGTTAGTCCTAATTTTAGTTCTGGTTTAGTCCTGATTTAGTCCTGGTTTAGACCTGGTTAAGACCTGGTTTAGTCCTGGTTTAGATCTGGTTAAGACCTGGTTTTAGTCCTGATTTTAGTCCTGGTTTAGACCTGGTTTAGTCCTGGTTTAGACCTGGTTTAAGTTTTGGTTTAGTCCTGGTTTTAGTTCTGGTTTAGTCCTGGTTTAGGACTGGTTTAGACCTGGTTTTAGTCCTGGTTTTAATCCTGATTTTAGTTCTAGTTTAGTCCTGGTTTAAACCTGGTAAAATCCTGGTTTAGTTCTAGTTTAGTCCTGGTTTTAGTCCTTGTTTTAGTTCTGGTTTAGTCCTGGTTTTTGTCCTGGTTTAGTTATGGTTTTAGTTCTGGTTTTAATCCTGATTTTAGTTCTAGTTTAGTCCTGGTTTAAACCTGGTAAAATCCTGGTTTAGTTCTGGTTTAGTCCTGGTTTTAGTCCTTGTTTTAGTTCTGGTTTAGTCCTGGTTTTTGTCCTGGTTTAGTCATGGTTTTAGTTCTGGTTTCGTCCTGGTTTTAGTCCTGGTTTAGTCATGGTTTTGGTCTGGTTTAGTCATGGTTTTGGTCCTGGTTTAAGACACATTTTGCTCAAAAACATGTAAAAAAAAAAAAATGCGTACAGCGCCTTTCAAACGACCGGATAAAACTCTCGTCTGCACTACAAGTTCGGCGTCTCTCCTCTTGTATCCATGTCACGCGATTGTTAACTACACGGTTGCGTTCTCTGACATCGGAGGCTGAACGCGAACACAAAAGCCGGGGATTAAGCGTTCGCGTTAGAATTAGGGTGCGCGCCTGACGTGGCTCGGCCCCGGGGAGAGGGCCTCGCCGCACGCTTGTCATCTCCGCTTTCTCTCGCCCGGGCCCCGATCCACAAAAAAAAAAAGCTGCTAAATACACTGTTTAAGACGGAGGGAGCAGATTTAGCAGGATTAAGTCCCCAAAGAGCATGCATTATTCAGATACCCGTGTTTGCCCATTTACGGACATCCTGCTGAGGAGACGGGAGCGCCGATGACACAGAACTAACCTGGCACCATTAAAAGGGATTTAAAAATGACGGGGGAATTACCAGAAATCAAATGTTTAACCTGTGCTGAGTAGTTTTTTAAAAGCTTACATCAGTTTGCAAGTCTGGATTTTTAGTCTCAGTTTCAGAATGTTTTTGTTTTCTTATTTCAAGCTCAAATATAAACTTAGACAAACGATATTGATCCACGAGGGGAATTATCTGGACGCAGCGGCTCACGGCAAATTATAAAAAACAAAGAGAAACGGTATAATAAATTCTAAATAAGTTGCAGAAATCGCAAGAGACTGATGTCGAATAAGGCGAAGTTGTTATTATTATGTGTGTCTGTCAGAGTTTGGGCTTTAGAGTTTTCTGCTCCTGCTGTTAATGAATCAGTAAATAGTTTGAATTTGGTTTAGTCCAGGTTTAGTCAAAGCTAGTAAGTTTTGTTGTTGTTGTTGTTGCTTTGGAAATCTAAATAAGCAGCAGAAATAGCAAGAGACTAGTGTGAAATACTTGCTTGATTCACGAGACGGTTTCACTTTGTGGAAACTGTCTAACCTCGCAGCATTAGGATTCATTCGCTCGACGGTACTTTTTTAATTTAACCAATTGCTGCTGTTTGGTCGTGACGCATGTATGTAGGAAGAAGGGCAATAACGTCTTTCCCCCTTGATAAAATTCACCAAACATTCTCTTTGTTCCAGCTTTAAATCCTCGATCTTGGGAATCGTTTCCAACACAGAATGTGTGTTCTACACCTTCTGAGGTTCTTGCAAACCGTCTAGTGTATTCTGATTCCTGATCTAGTGGCTGGAGAGAAATGAAATTGAGCGGAGGCACTAGGTGGCCCCAGCCTGATTCATCAGCCGGTTTCACTTTGTGGAAACTGTCTGACCTTATAGCATCAGAATTTGTTCGGTTGAAGGTAAAATTCTGTAGGAAAAAGGGCAAAAACGTCTTTCCGCTTGATAAAATTCACCAAACAATCTCTTTGTGCCGTCTTGGTCTCGATCTTGGGAATCGTTGCCAACACAGAATGTATGTCTCTTCATTGATTGGCTGGTGCCTGAACTCACACTTCCGGGGTTCTTGCAAACCGTTTAGTGTTTTCTGATTCCTGACCTAGTTGCTGCAGAGAAATGAAACTGAGCAGAGGCACAAGGTGGCGAGAGGCAAATAAGGCATAATTATATAAATGTATATGTACAAATAAACATCAAATACAGAAAAAACAGAGGCCATAACTATGGAAAATATAAGTAACAAATACTCTTAAGAAGCCCTCACTACTATACTACCTACATATCAAACCAGCATAGGTTTAATGCCATACTGTGGAACATTCCAGACATATACATAGCAATGGCAAAAGCTACAACAACTTTTACTGAACAAATAAACATACTGTTCTCAAGACAAGTATTCTGAACTTTTAAGTAACGCTAACAGGCTTAGATATTTTGGGTTTGCTTGTCTCCACTGAACTAAGATTAATGCCGTGCTGTGGAACATTATTGGCAAAGCAATAACATCTCCATGGAGCTAAAGGAAGTGTCAGACACTCCATCAGAAAAGTTGCAAAAATGTGTCCTCAAACATGAAAAATTGCTCCTGGTTTGGTCTTGTTTTGGTCCCGGTTCAAAGTCCATTAAAATAGCCAGGGTTAATGCCATAGTGTGGAACATTCTTGGCAAAGGATTAACATCTCCATGGAGACCAGAAGACCATCCAAGTTACAAAAATATTTTTTTGTCATGTCAAATTGTCCAGGGTCTTAATTTGGTACTAGTTTTGACCTGATGTAGCCTTGGTTTAGTCCTGTTGTAGTCCTGGTTTAGTCCTGATATAGACTTGGTTTAGTCCTGATATAGACTTGGTTTAGTCCTGATATAGACTTGGTTTAGTCCTGTTGTAGTCTTGGTTTAGTCCTGATATAGACTTGGTTTAGTCCTGTTGTAGTCCTTGTTTAGTCCTGATATAGACTTGGTTTAGTCCTGATATAGACTTGGTTTAGTCCTGTTGTAGTCTTGGTTTAGTCCTGATATAGACTTGGTTTAGTCCTGTTGTAGTCCTTGTTTAGTCCTGTTGTGGTCTTGGTTTAGTCCTGATATAGGCTTGGTTTAGTCCTGTTATAGTCCTGGTTTAGTCCTGATATAGACTTGGTTTGTTTTTTGTTTAGTCCTGGTTTGGTCCTATTGTAGTTCTGGTTTAGTCCTGATGTAGACTTGGTTTAGTCTTTGTTTAGTCCCGGTTTGGTCCTGTTGTACTTCTGTTTTAGTCCTGACATAGCCTTGGTTTGGTCCTGTTATAGTCCTGGTTTAGTCCTGATGCAGACTTGGTTTGTTTTTTGTTTAGTCCTGGTTTGGTCCTATTGTAGTTCTGGTTTAGTCCTGATGTAGACTTGGTTTAGTCTTTGTTTAGTCCCGGTTGGGTCCTGTTGTACTCCTCGTTTAGTCCTGACGTAGACTTGGTTTGGTCCTGTTGTAGTCCTCGCTTAGTCCCAATATTGACTTGGTTTGGTTCTTGTTAAGTCCTTGTTCAGTCCTGGTTAAGTTGCAGATTTAGTCCTTGTTTAGTCCTTGTTTATTCCTGTTTAAGTTGCAGGTTTAGTCCTCGTTCTTTCCTGGCTAAGCTGCGGGTTTAGTCCTTGCTCAGTCCCGGTTAAATCCCAGTTTAGTCCCAGTTTAATGTGAACTTTGATGTGTTGAGTGTAAAAGTGTGAACGCAGCTTAATGCAAGTCCTTTTTATTGTAGTGATTCATTTTACAGCCCTCATCCCAAAGTGCTTTCACTGAGAAAGAGGAATGGGCCACAATATGGAAGACTAGACAAAAGTGCGCCCGTACTTTGGGGAAACGCAGTGGAGCGTGTGAAGAACATTTTTCAGATGAGAGGCGCACGGGGCGGACTCACACGTACACACACACACACACACACACACACACACACGTACACACACGCACCGCCAGCTCAGACTTTACTGTTTAAAGCTGCTCTGAAGAGGGGCTCTGCTTTAGCTTTTGTTTGCATCTGTCGTGGTTTTTGCACCTGCAATTAGCGGCGGTCGGCCCTGGCCTATCCACAAAAGTTGGACTAACTCACATTTAACTTGATTTTTATACTGAAGAAAAGGGCTGGGCATCATTTAGAAGTTGCCGATACGATACATACCCCGATACATAGGCCACGATACGATACGTAGGCCACAATACGATACATACATAGGTACATAGCCACAGTACGATACATACTTCGATACATAGGCCACGATACATACCTTGATACAGTGAGCTTTCGATTCGATACATATCTCAGTACATAGGATACCATACGTTACATACTCCGATACATAGGCCACGATACGATACATACCTCGATATATTGGCCACGATATGATACATACCTCGATACACAGGCCACGACACGATACATATCTTGATACATAGGCCATGATACGACGCCTAGGCCACAATACAATACATACCTAGGTACACAGCCACAGTACGATACATACCTTGATACATAGGCCTACGATACGATACATATCTCGATACAGTGAGCTTTCGATTCAATACATATCTCAATACAAAGGATACGATACATTACATACTCTGACACATAGGTCATGATACGATACACACCTTGATACATAGGCCACGATACAATAAATATCTCAATACATAGGCCACGATACGATACATATCTCGATACAGTGAGCTTTCAATACGATGCATACTTCGATACATAGGCTACATACCTCGATATATAGGCCACGATACTATGCATATCTCGATAAATAGGCCAAGATATGATACATACCTTGATACCTAGGCCATGATACGGTACATACCTCAATACATAGGCCACGATACAATAAATACCTTGATAAATAGGCCACGATACGATATGTATCTCATTACAGAGAGCTTTTGATTCAGTACGATATACATTATTTGATACGGTTTAATAAAAAAATTAAAGGCTAAATCATGACTGTGATACTAAAAGTCTTGTGCAAAGTTAAAATGAAACACAAACATTTAAATCATCAAAACAGTGAAAATGTCAAATGTGTCATATAAACAAGTTTCCTTCCATTGAACAAGCAACAAAACTGTAGCGCTGTAACAAAATGATTTGGTTAAATATATATAAAAATACTCTTGGCGATATATCGATACAGCAGCTCAAAGTTTCAATACTAGTACAATAATTCTGTGCTGAATTTCCGGTTTAGAAACTCATTACAGTATCTGCAATTGTATCAAATTTTGCTTACAGGTACACGGTGTATCTTTTTGGTTGGGAGTCCGTCTCCATCTTATTTCCATGGGTATATCATTGCTCTGCTTGGAATGTTCCACAGTGTGACTTAAAACAGCTCTAGATTTTATATTTATTCAATTACGGGTGGTTTATAGCTCAAAAATACCTAGAAAAACAGGCATTTTGTCTGTGAGCGGGGTCGTCTCTCCACAGATCTGACCGTAACTTGGTCTGACTTGGTCTCCATGAAGATAGAAAGGTTTAATAGCAAGAAACATACGAAACATTCCAGACAAAGCAAAAAAATCTCCATGGAGAAAAGCATTTGATAGACCATCCACATGTAAATTTACACAACGCACCTTTAAATTGTGGCCTTTATTGGATTTGAAACATGCTTTTGGCCACTTTGACATTTGCATTTCACGTTTCAGACTTAAAACGATGTCCATAAGGTCCCAGTTTTTAATAGATTTGCGTTAGAGCTCCCTCTGCTGACAGAAAGAGAAATGGACGATGTGAGAACGCCTTTTAGCAGCAATGAAGATGTCACAGTAAACACAATTTTATAGCCAATAATGTATGTTCAGAATGAATGCAATGACTGTTTATGGACTTAATTAAGTAACCATTTCAATCTAATACATAACTGATGCGTAATTTCAAAGCGCTCGGAGAAAGACGACCTTGTAAACAGCGTAAACGACAGAAGTGAATGAAGCGATATGCAGCTCATTCAATAACGTTAATTGGTCATTTATTTTATTAGATTCTCCCGCTTTTTTTCAGACCTGGGTTTGATCGTTTTTTAACCTGGCAGTTTCACGCCGTCGGTCTGAAAGTAAACAGGTTTTCTAATCAAGTTTCCAGTCTTAAACACTACACTTTTAATAATAATTTTATTTCATACACACACATCATTTAGTGCCTGCTCTTTTGTACTTATAAACCTTTTAATATAGAAAATAATCTTGGACAAAATGTGAAATGTGAACGGCCAAAACTTGCAATATCCCAAACAAACCTTCAAATTACAATTATTTTTTTCAAGTAAACTTCTCTGTTTAGTCACAATGATTTCCCAGGAAGCCATTTTGTTTTTAAATTACTTCTTTTGCATCAGCGCAACACTTGATAAGGGAGTTTATCTTAATTTACAGAAAAGCACAGGGAGGTTTGAGCAGCTAAAAATGTGATCTGAACTGAAAGGACACAGCGAGCGAGTCTTTTGATGGTTTTTGAATCCTCCGCGCTTGTTGTGAACACGTGAAACATTTAGTGATGCAAAAGTACAATTAAAGACAAAGCACAACTGTGACCATCAAAGCAAACATCTAACAGGCTAACCACACACTTCCTGATCATCGAACAATAAAACGTTTACAGTTAGATGCTGACAGTTCGTAGCCGACTTATTTTGACTGCTTAAACAAAAAATGTTGCAGAAATTAGCAATTAGTACCAAATTCTAATAATTTTTATTTTTTTTAAAAAGGGGGAACAAAATAATTTATCAGCCTTTTGAATGAACACTACATTTAGTATTTATCATCTTGAAAGAAATTTGTGGCCAGATGTGCAAATGTTATAAGACACAGTAAACAAAAAAGCTATAAAACAACCAGATAAGCTGCACGACTCGATGTAGTGCTTTTAAATGCAGTGGTGGAAGTAAAAGTACTGTAGTAAAGTACTGTACTTACATAAAAAAATAAAAAAATAAAAAAAATAAATAATAATAATAATAATAATAATAATAATAATAATAATAATAATAATACATACATAAGTAATTAAATAAAAAAATAAAAATAGGTAATCTGTACTTTAATTTTAAATCTGTACTTACTTTATTTATTTTACTACTACTGCTATTTATTTATTCATTTTACTACTACTTTACTTTACTTTACTTTACTTTACTTACTTACTTATTTAACTTTTTACTGTACTTTTTAAAATCTGTACTTTACTTTAGTTGACTTTTACGTTTACTTTCTACACTTGAGAGCAGGTATCTGTACTTTCTATTACACTGCATTTTTTAATTGGACTGAAAAGGAATTTTGTTACTGTACTAGACCTGCGGAGACTTGAAGGTTATTATTATTATTATTATTATTACTATTATCATCATTATTATTATTATTAATTTTGATGAAGGTCACTAGTTTGAGCAAACAATAAAGTAAAAGTAACGACAGCTAGGGAAAAAAAAAAAAAAAAAAAAACTGAACAAAAAGCAGCGCATCTGAAAATCATTTGAAGCTTTGTGAAATCTCAACGTCTGCATAAAACACTTTATCTTTTTACTCTTTACATACATTTTTAAACAGCAATAACTGAAATATTGTGATATCGTATCGTCAAAAGTCTCACAATAATACCCTGGGCCAATACGATATATCGAATTACAAGTCTTTTTTTCAAGTTAAACTCATTGTTTTGGTGCAGCAATAGCTAAAAAAAAAACTGAGTGAACTACATATCCCATGATCCTCTGCTCCATTACAGTGCAGATTACATGAAAAGTAATACAAATAATGAGAAAAATCATATTTTTTAAGCACATTTGAATCTTAATTCTTTGATTTATGACAGAACAAAAGTCTTGTCAAGGCATTTTGAAAGGAAAAAGTTCCACAATTTTCTTAGCGTTTACAAAATGTCTCAATAAATATCGTACCGTGGGATGTATATCGTGAAAATATTATATCGAGAGATTTGAATATCATTACATACTTTTACTTGAGTATTTAGTTTGCTCCATTGTCTGTACTTTTACTTACAAAACTGAGTACTTCTTCCACCGCTGTTTAAATGTCATGTTTAGTCTTTAGTATCTTTTTTTATTTCTTTTTTATTTAATTACTGGAAATTCCATCAAGCATTCTCTCCAAATCTGGGTGCATTGCCGATTCCAGTTTTCCAGTGTGAAACAGTTGGACCCCCTTAAGCTTTTCCTCCTGGTCTGTCCCCAACTCCACAGAAACCACAAACCCAGAGTCTGTGCAGGAGCTGATTTTTTTCTTTTTTTTTTTTTGCACTGGAAGGAATTAATGAAAGATATTGACATCGCCATGGAAACGAACCGTATGCTTCACACGACGACTGCAGAGAAGTGTGAAGTCCGAAGCAAATTAGAGCAAGACAAGAATGTGATGCAGGCGTTTCAGATTCGCACCGTTTGGTTTAGTGATATTTTGCAGCTTGTTTAAAAGGAACTAGATGGAATATTTAGATTTTAAAGACCATAAAACGATGGTTTGTGTTGCCAGGTATGAGGCAGACATGTTCAAATCAAATATAGCTTTTACTGATAACAACTGCAATACCGATTTATTCTTAATTACAAAAACATTGCACATGACGGCCAAGTTGTTGGTTTTAATTTGATGTTTTGGTTCTCAAGAAAGCAGAATGAGCCTCACATGATGCTCTCATTCGGGTTGCCAGTTCCAAAGCTGAAATCCAGTTGGGTTAGACCTAAAATGTCTCTCTCTGATCTGAATGGTCACTACCTAAACCCCAGCACCTGCAGCGAGTCTTGAATCAGTGCTAGTGCAGCCTCTTCAGCTCATGGAGGGAATTCTGGAGGTCCTGAGCTTTCACAGGAGGCCTGAACATAAACTGAGAACGAAAAAGACTTGTATGTGCCCTCTGTCTACAGGTTAAGGCTCTGGCAGTGGCTCTGAAGTGATTGTAGCAGCTTTAAAAAAATGTTCAGGCTACGAATAGTTCCGTTGAAGGTGCATTGTGTAACCTGCCTCGAGTGGAGGAGTTCACGTATCTCGGGATGTTGTTCTCGAGTGAGGGGAGGACGGAGCGTGAGACTGACAGGTGGATCGGTGCAGCGTCGGCAGTGATGCGGTCGCTGTATCGGACCGTTGTGGTGAAGAGGGAGATGAGTCGAAAGGCGAAGCTCTCGATTTATCGTTCAATCTACGTTCCTCCCCTCAATTATGGTCATGAGCTCTGGGTAATGACCGAAAGGACGAGATCAGGGATACAAGCGCTCGAAATGAGTTTCCTCCGCAGGGTGTCTGGGCGCTCCCTTAGAGATAGAGTGAGGAGCTCAGTCACACGGGAGGAGCTTGGAGTAGAGCCGCTGCTTCTCCACGTTGAGAAGAGCAGCTGAGGTGACATTTGTTCTGGATGCCTCCTTGGCGCCTTCCTCAGGAGTTGTTCTGGGCGCGTCCCACCGGGAGGAGGCCCCCAGGGAAGACCTTATTAGGACACTTAGGTTCTGAGGAAGATCACTAATGAGCAGTTGAAACTGTCAGGTATGAAAACAAACTCTTGGTCCAAAAAAACCCAAAAAAAACCTAATAACATAAATTATCGGAAGACCAAATGATCCTCATTGGATTACTCTGTCTCTCGGCTGGCCTGAGAACATCTTGGAGTCTCCCTGGAGGAGCTGGAGGAAGTGTCTGGGTTGAAGGAAGTCTGGGAGTCCCTGCTTAGACTACTGCCCCCGAGACCTGGCCCCAAATAAGCAGAAGAAAATGGATGGAATGTGTAACTTTTCTGACAGAGAGTCCGTAACATGCTTTTCTCCATGGAGACGCAATTGCTTTGTCTAGAATGTTCCACAGTATGGCATTAAACCAGGGGTGGACAAACTTTTTGACTTGTGGGCCTCAAGGGGTTCTAAAATTTGACGGAAGAGCCGGACCAGGAGCTGATGGATCCTCATAAGAGAAAAAATAAAAAATAACATGGGATATGTAGAAAACATCTCCCATGTTATTGAAATATCCCAAAATTGAAAATCATTACAAGTCCCACAGTATTTACTCTTTATTGAAATTACTTTTAAAACACTGAAAACAGATCTGTGGAGAAGAGACCCCGCTCACAGTCAGAATGTTTGTTTTTCTAGGTATTTTTTGAGCCATAAAATCACCTGAAATTGAATAAATCTAAAGTAGAGCTGTTTAATGTCACACTGTGGAACATTCCGGGTAGAGCAATGACATCTCCATTGAAAAAGCTCAAGAAAAGTTACCTAGGGCACATTTAACTCAGTAGTTTGTTTGCTTGTTTAGCCCAGATGCCCTACCTGACAAACCTGATACACTATTCATACTTTTGGAACTCTTTGCACGATATGATTTGTATTCTGCAGATCAATATTTAACAGCTCAGCCCAAATTGCCAAAGTTTACAGACTGTGAAATCCCACCTAAGCTATTTCCAATTCTCGTGCTCTGTTCTTTTATTTGATCACATTTGCACCGGGGCTCAGTGTGTTTTTAGATCAGATAATTGCAGACACATTTCTAGCATCTGTCATGGCGGCCGCGGAACAAAACGTACCCCGAAGAGATCCGCGTTTTCTGAGTTTTGCACCTGTTCATTACGACGCCTCGCAGTTGTCGGGAGGAGGCGGCTGTCACTGTGTCAATATTGGGTTTAAAATAACAAAAAAAGCTGTTGGAAAACAAGGGAAAAAAAAGAAAATTAGTCATTACAAAGTGGTGGCTTTGGTCGGCTTTGTTTGGAGAAGGTGATATTATTTGTTCGCGAGGATACGATGGGTTTAAAGGGGCACTACGTAACTTTTCTGGTGGATGATTTGCTGTATTGTTGCGTCCTTGGAGATGCCGTTGCGTAGACTGGAATATTCCGTAATATAGCATTAAAAAAGTCTATTTTTATGTTCAAAATTACAGTGAAAAACATGCGTGCTTACTGTGAGCGGGCTTGCCTTTCCACAGATCTGACCTGTAATGTAAGATGGAACTGTCACTTGCTGATCTTCATATAGGTAGATACATTTAATGCCGTACTGCTGAATATTCTAAACAAAGAAATAAAGTCACCATGGAAACAAATAATGGTGGACAGTCTTCTCGAAAAGTTACTTAAAAATCGAAATTAGACCTAAATCGAGATAATTCAAAGCAAAAGGGCCCATATTTCTAGCCTGATTCATCCGCCGGTTTAAATTCGTAGAAATTGTCTGGCCTGGCAGCGTTAGGATTCGTTCGCTTGACGGTAGGCGGGTACTTTTTTAATTTAACCAATCGCTGCTATTTGGTCATGACGTATGTAATGCACCAAATCCCATAGGAAGAAGGACAATAACAACTTTCCCCTTGATAAAATTCACCAAACATTCTGCTTGTTCCGGCTTTAAATCCTCGATCTCGGGAATCGTTGCCAACACAGAATGTCTGTCTTCACCTACATCCATCTCGACGCTTTGTTTACTGTTGTGCTGTTCCACAAAAGGGACACAGACAGACGCTTGAGTTTGACGTCATGGCTTCACAGCTTTTCTCTGATTGGTCGGTGCGCGGTCGACAACTTCCAGGGTTCTTGCAAACCGTCTAGTGCAGGAGTCTCCATCCTGTAGCTCAACTCCCTTAGAAGTAGCTCGCCAAGGGATTTCTGAAATATACACATTGTATTGAATAATAAAAATGTGATTAATTATCACTGTAAATGTGTTGTTTTAAACCAAAGAGTTTTAGGTTTAGAGGCATCTAACTGTACAACAGCTAAAGCTTGCCCTCTTATTTCCACTCAGTTTCTTGTGATTGTTAATGTGAGTGGCTCTCTGGCATTTTCATTTTGTAAAGGTAGCTCACTGGATGCAAAAGGTTGGAGACCCCTGGTCCAGTGTATTCTGATTCCTGACCTGGTCGCTGGAGAGAAATGAAATTCAGCAGAGGCACTAGGTGGGGCCAGTCTGGTTACCATATTACATCATTTTCTGATCCATGTTACAATGTAATTTGCTCATCACAAACAGACCTGGAGTTGTGTTTTGTTTCATTCACTCATGTTTAAAACCATTCCAGACCAACAGTATCATGTATGATCCCTGGGAAAATGTTTTATATAACTTTCCAACAATAAAAGATCGAAACTTTTTTTTTTTTTTTTCTTTCTCAGCATATTTCCCGCATTATCTTAGTGTCTTAGTGTCTTTGTTTTCCACCAAACTCATGCGCTCCGTCCATTTTGATCTTTGCCAAAGAGTGTAGTGAGTCAAAATGGTCGATGCTCTGAATGTCTGTGTTCATAACAATGGAAAAAGTCGCTCTAAGTGCAGATATTTCTCAAATAAATAGCAAATTACACATCTTGGATTCCGTAACTGCGCACCCTTGTTATTTTTTTTATTTGAAAGGTTTATTTCAGTCAAAATGTGCAAATGCAGATATAATATAAACACCATGGAAATGCAGGAAGTGATGTGGCTCTGTGCCCTGGACCTGACACCAGCTGTTTCCACGACTGACACCAGGAAAGTCATGGGGCCATTGCACTTTTTTTGATTATTTTTGAGGCAATAAGGAGATTTTTAGTTTACTTACAGACTTGATATTTTGCACTTTTGTAGCTAACACCCTAAATGAAGCAGTTTTTTATGTTGTTTATACATGTTTGCTGTGTGTTTTGTATGAAAGAGTGTGAAATTTATGTTCCTTTTTTTTAACTTCATTTTTCTTTTATTACAGCCACATGACACAACTACAGCAGCAGATCGTGAAATAACAGGTTGTACTATAAAAAAAAAGATGTATAACACTTCATTAGGGGGTAAAATTTTGAGTTTTAATCGCAAATTTATGAAAAAAAAAAATCCAGGTGAGGACAAATGTAGCTGTAACAAATGTAATTAACTTGAAAACTACCACATGGCATGACATCACAAGTTGGAACAGAGCATTTTAAAACTTTGTAGATGCTCAAACATGTGTGAATGAAACAAAAGACAACTCCTGTTAGGTTTTTGAGGAGGTAACAATATTATAACAAGTTTTAAAGCTCACAAGAATCCATTTTGTGCAGTATAAGACCTTAAAACAAAAGCGGCAAATTGCATTCTGGTCATTTTGAGAAGATGTACTACCATAAGCAAGAAATCTATAGCGTGAGTCAGTGCTAACCTTTAAGAAAGTCGAGAGAACTACTTTTTTGTTCTTTTGTTTTCCAATATTCTGTGTCTTTGTCAACAGAAGCCAGAGAGAGAAAGAGAAAGTTTCACCAGTGGATACTTTTTTTTTTTAAGTTTTGTTGCACACTTTTGGACAGAAACCCATTTGGATTCTTTTCCTGACAACGACGGTGATTGCGGTTTGATTTGCAATTTATGTTTAAAAATAGTATTCTTTTCAAAGTGCACATTTTTAACAACTCCGCGAGCATTAACATTTGTGAGGAGACCGAAGTATGAACAGTTGAAGAGGAGATCTTATTATCCAAATAATTGCAGCCTTGGAAATTTGACGACTGCGCCAACTCCAGTCGCAAATCTGATTCGATTCAGTGTCTTACGCAACATTAATATGAATCGATGAATGTAAGAAGGACTATTATTTTAGAAAGTGGCCATTATCAGAGGTGCGTCCTGTAATTACGGCCCAAAGCGGCGCAAATATTCGGAGTAAATGACTCAAAGTTGAATTTTGGACTTTTATTTCAAACCGGAGAGACTCAGAGAGACACAAAGAGAAAGGATTTGTAGTTTAGGGTTGAGATGATGAGAGGATGAGGGGAGTGAGGATGATGAGAGGATTAGGAGAGTCGAGCGGATGGGGAGGGTGAAAGGGAGGATGAGAGGATGAGGACAGTGAAGATCACAATGAGAGGATGAGGGGAGTGAAGGCAAGAGGAGAAGAAAGGGGATGATGAGAGGATGAGGAGAAAGAAGAGGACGATGAGAGGGTGAGGAGAGAGAAGTGGATGAAGAGAGTGAAGGTGTGATGAGAGGGTGAGGAGAAAGAAGGGGATGAGGAGAGTGTAGGGAAGATGAAAGGAACGGTAAAGTGAAGTGGACGATGACAAGATGAGGAGAGTGAAGGGGACGATGAGAGGATGAGGAGAGTGAAGGGGCCGATGAGAGGGTTAGGAGAAAGAGGATGAAGAGGGTGATGGGGACGATGGGAGGGTGAGGAGCGTGAAGGAGATGAAGCAAGGATGAGGAGGGAGAAGGGGGATGAGGAGGGAGAAGGGGACGATGAGAGGATGAGGAAACTGAAGATCACAATGAGAGGATGAGGAGGGAGAAGTGGATGATGAGAGGATGAGGAGGGAGAAGGGGGCAATGCAAGGACGAGGAAAGTGAAGGGGACAGTGAGAGGTTGAGGAGAAAGAAGAAGAGGAGGACAGCAAAGGGGACAATGAAAGGATGAGGAGAGTGAAGGTGACAATGAGAGGATGAGGAGAAAGAAGGGTAAGATGCAAGGATGAGGAGAAAGAAGGGGATGGAGAGAGTGAAGGGAAGGATGAGAGGATGAGGAGAGTGTAGGGCAAGATGAAAGGATGGGTAAAGTGAAGTGGACAATGACAGGATGAAGAGAGAGAAGGGGACGATGAGAGAAAGAGGAGAGCGAAGGGGACAGTGAGAGGATGAGGAAAACGAAAGAGACTATGAGAGGATAAGGGCAGTGAAGAGGATGATGAGAGAATGAGCAGAGTGAAAGGGAAGATGAGAGGATGAAGAGAGTGAAGGGGATGATAAGAAAATGAGGACAGGGAAGTGGATGATGAGAGGAAGAGATGAGTGAAGGGGTCGATGAGAGGATGAGGAGAAAGAAGGGACAATGGGAGGATGAAGAGAAAGAGAGGGATGAAGAGATTGGAGAGGACAATGAGAGGATGAGGAGAGAGAAGTGGATGATGAGAGAATGAAGAGATGAACGGGAACGATGAGACAATGAGGAGAGTGAAGGGGACGATCAGAGGATGAGAAGAGTGGGAGGGCGATGACAGGATGAGGAGAAAGAAAGGGAAGATGAGAGGATGAGGAGGGAGAAGTGGACGATGAGAGAAAGGAGGGCGAAGAGGACGATGAAAGGGCGAGGGGAGTGAGGATGATGAGAGGATTAGGAGAGTCGAGCGGATGGGGAGGGTGAAAGGGAGGATGAGAGGATGAGGACAGTGAAGATCACAATGAGAGGATGAGGGGAGTGAAGGCAAGAGGAGAAGAAAGGGGATGATGAGAGGATGAGGAGAAAGAAGAGGACGATGAGAGAATGAAGAGAAGGTGAAGGAGAAAATGAGGAGAGTGAAGTGGAGGATGGGGGGGAAGAGGGGAGTGAATTGGACGATGAGAGGGTGAGGAGAGAGAAGTGGATGAAGAGAGTGAAGGTGTGATGAGAGGGTGAGGAGAAAGAAGGGGATGAGGAGAGTGTAGGGAAGATGAAAGGAACGGTAAAGTGAAGTGGACGATGACAAGATGAGGAGAGTGAAGGGGATGATGAGAGGATGAGGAGAGCGAAGGAGAGAATGAGGAAAGGTAAGGGGACAATGACAGGATGAGGAGAGTGAAGGGGCCGATGAGAGGGTTAGGAGAAAGAGGATGACGAGGGTGATGGGGACGATGGGAGGGTGAGGAGCGTGAAGGAGATGAAGCAAGGATGAGAAGAAAGAAGGGGGATGAGGAGGGAGAAGGGGACGATGAGAGGATGAGGAAACTGAAGATCACAATGAGAGGATGAGGAGGGAGAAGTGGATGATGAGAGGATGAGGACAATGAAAGGATGAGGAGAGTGAAGGTGACAATGAGAGGATGAGGAGAAAGAAGGGGATGAAGAGAGTGAAGGGAAGGATGAGAGGATGAGGAGAGTGTAGGGCAAGATGAAAGGATGGGTAAAGTGAAGTGGACAATGACAGGATGAAGAGAGAGAAGGGGACGATGAGAGAAAGAGGAGAGCGAAGGGGACAGTGAGAGGATGAGGAAAACGAAAGAGACTATGAGAGGATAAGGGCAGTGAAGAGGATGATGAGAGAATGAGCAGAGTGAAAGGGAAGATGAGAGGATGAAGAGAGTGAAGGGGATGATAAGAAAATGAGGACAGAGAAGTGGATGATGAGAGGAAGAGAAGAGTGAAGGGGTCGATGAGAGGATGAGGAGAAAGAAGGGAATTAGGAAAAAGAAGGGGACAGTGAGTTTAGGAGAAAGAAGGGACAATGGGAGGATGAAGAGAAAGAGAGGGATGAAGAGATTGGAGAGGACAATGAGAGGATGAGGAGAGAGAAGTGGATGATGAGAGAATGAAGAGAAGAGATGAACGGGAAACGATGAGACAATGAGGAGAGTGAAGGGGACGATCAGAGGATGAGAAGAGTGGGAGGGCGATGACAGGATGAGGAGAAAGAAAGGGAAGATGAGAGGATGAGGAGGGAGAAGTGGACGATGAGAGAAAGGAGGGCGAAGTGGACGAGGAAAGGGCGAGGGGAGTGAGGATGATGAGAGGATTAGGAGAGTCGAGCGGATGGGGAGGGTGAAAGGGAGGATGAGAGGATGAGGACAGTGAAGATCACAATGAGTGGATGAGGGGAGTGAAGGCAAGAGGAGAAGAAAGGGGATGATGAGAGGATGAGGAGAAAGAAGAGGACGATGAGAGAATGAAGAGAAGGTGAAGGAGAAAATGAGGAGAGTGAAGTGGAGGATGGGGGGAAGAGGGGAGTGAATTGGACGATGAGAGGGTGAGGAGAGAGAAGTGGATGAAGAGAGTGAAGGTGTGATGAGAGGGTGAGGAGAAAGAAGGGGATGAGGAGAGTGTAGGGAAGATGAAAGGAACGGTAAAGTGAAGTGGACGATGACAAGATGAGGAGAGTGAAGGGGATGATGAGAGGATGAGGAGAGCGAAGGAGAGAATGAGGAAAGGTAAGGGGACAATGACAGGATGAGGAGAGTGAAGGGGCCGATGAGAGGGTTAGGAGAAAGAGGATGACGAGGGTGATGGGGACGATGGGAGGGTGAGGAGCGTGAAGGAGATGAAGCAAGGATGAGGAGGGAGAAGGGGGATGAGGAGGGAGAAGGGGACGATGAGAGGATGAGGAAACTGAAGATCACAATGAGAGGATGAGGAGGGAGAAGTGGATGATGAGAGGATGAGGACAATGAAAGGATGAGGAGAGTGAAGGTGACAATGAGAGGATGAGGAGAAAGAAGGGTAAGATGCAAGGATGAGGAGAAAGAAGGGGATGAAGAGAGTGAAGGGAAGGATGAGAGGATGAGGAGAGTGTAGGGCAAGATGAAAGGATGGGTAAAGTGAAGTGGACAATGACAGGATGAAGAGAGAGAAGGGGACGATGAGAGAAAGAGGAGAGCGAAGGGGACAATGAGAGGATGAGGAAAACGAAAAGAGACTATGAGAGGATAAGGGCAGTGAAGAGGATGATGAGAGAATGAGCAGAGTGAAAGGGAAGATGAGAGGATGAAGAGAGTGAAGGGGATGATAAGAAAATGAGGACAGAGAAGTGGATGATGAGAGGAAGAGAAGAGTGAGTGAAGGGAGGGTCGATGAGAGGATGAGGAGAAAGAAGGGAATTAGGAAAAAGAAGGGGACAGTGAGTTTAGGAGAAAGAAGGGACAATGGGAGGATGAAGAGAAAGAGAGGGATGAAGAGATTGGAGAGGACAATGAGAGGATGAGGAGAGAGAAGTGGATGATGAGAGGATGAGAAGAGTGGGAGGGCGATGACAGGATGAGGAGAAAGAAAGGGAAGATGAGAGGATGAGGAGGGAGAAGTGGACGATGAGAGAAAGGAGGGCGAAGTGGACGAGGAAAGGGCGAGGGGAGTGAGGATGATGAGAGGATGAGGAGAGTCGAGCGGATGGGGAGGGTGAAAAGGGAGGATGAGAGGATGAGGACAGTGAAGATCACAATGAGAGGATGAGGGGAGTGAAGGCAAGAGGAGAAGAAAGGGGATGATGAGAGGATGAGGAGAAAGAAGAGGACGATGAGAGAATGAAGAGAAGGTGAAGGAGAAAATGAGGAGAGTGAAGTGGAGGATGGGGGGAAGGGGGGAGTGAATTGGACGATGAGAGGGTGAGGAGAGAGAAGTGGATGAAGAGAGTGAAGGTGTGATGAGAGGGTGAGGAGAAAGAAGGGGATGAGGAGAGTGTAGGGAAGATGAAAGGAACGGTAAAGTGAAGTGGACGATGACAAGATGAGGAGAGTGAAGGGGATGATGAGAGGATGAGGAGAGCGAAGGAGAGAATGAGGAAAGGTAAGTGGACAATGACAGGATGAGGAGAGTGAAGGAGCCGATGAGAGGGTTAGGAGAAAGAGGATGAAGAGGGTGATGGGGACGATGGGAGGGTGAGGAGCGTGAAGGAGATGATGCAAGGATGAGAAGAAAGAAGGGGGATGAGGAGGGAGAAGGGGACGATGAGAGGATGAGGAAACTGAAGATCACAATGAGAGGATGAGGAGGGAGAAGTGGATAATGGGAGGATGAGGAGAGAGAAGGGGGCAATGCAAGGATGAGGAAAGTGAAGGGGACAGTGAGAGGTTGAGGAGAAAGAAGAAGATGAGGACAGCAAAGGGGACAATGAAAGGATGAGGAGAGTGAAGGTGACAATGAGAGGATGAGGAGAAAGAAGGGGATGAAGAGAGTGAAGGGAAGGATGAGAGGATGAGGAGAGTGTAGGGTAAGATGAAAGGATGGGTAAAGTGAAGTGGACAATGACAGGATGAAGAGAGAGAAGGGGACGATCAGAGGATGAGAGAGTGGGAGGGCGATGACAGGATGAGGAGAAAGAAAGGGAAGATGAGAGGATGAGGAGGGAGAAGTGGACGATGAGAGAAAGGAGGGCGAAGTGGACGATGAAAGGGCGAGGGGAGTGAGGATGATGAGAGGATTAGGAGAGTCGAGCGGATGGGGAGGGTGAAAGGGAGGATGAGAGGATGAGGAGAGAGAAGTGGATGATGAGAGAATGAAGAGATTAACGGGAACGATGAGACAATGAGGAGAGTGAAGGGGACGATCAGAGGATGAGAAGAGTGGGAGGGTGATGACAGGATGAGGAGAAAGAAAGGGAAGATGAGAGGATGAGGAGGGAGAAGTGATGAAAGGGCGAGGGGAGTGAAGGAGACGATGAGATGATGAGGAAAGTCAAACAGATGATGAGAAGATGAAGAGAGTGAAGGGGGCAAAGAGGAAAGGTAAGGGGGCAAAGAGAGGATGAGGAGAGAGAAGTGGACGATGAGAGGATGAGGAGAGCGAAGGGAGTGAAGTAGACTGGAGCGTAGTTACTTCTACCAAGCTGAATTTACACGAGCTCCATCTTGGGAAAAAAACAGCACAATCCTCCGAGCGAGCCTCCTAAAAAAAACTGTCTTTTGCAACATCTAACTTCATGTCCTCACAAAACCTGTTCAGTTTGGAAAGTAATTCAGGCCACTCTCAAAACAGAAGTGCCCAAAACATATTTTCAATCTGTCTCGTGACATCTGGAGGTGACACAGTAATCATCTCTCCAGTTATTTTACCGCTCCAAATGCAACCCCTCATTTCGTCTGGCTGTTTCTGCGCGCACAAAACACAGCAAAAGTACTCCTCTGTGCTGATTGCATAATGGGACTCAATCTGACTGAAAACAACCAAACACTTTGCTTTAAAGGACACATATATTAGGCGAAATTAACTTTTTGGAGCGTTTAATCACATTGTACTCTTGTTCCCTCGTGAAAAGACAAAAAAAAAAAAAAAACAAAGCAAAACAAAAATTAAAAACTGAATTGCGTTTTGTTCCTTTCCTGATTGTTTCATTAAACCATTAAAGATCCAATATTATGCAAAGTTGACTCAAAAACCTGGAGTTGTGTTTAGTTTTTTTTTTGTTTTGTTTGAGTCACACATGAAAACAGGACACGCCTTTTCCACTTTGTGATGTCATGTGGTAATACAGGAAGTGCTCCACTGCGTTTTTAAACTCCATGCATCTTCACTATTATCATTTGGATCATTTTATTCCTAGAACAGCTAATTCCTGTTAAAATAAAGACAAAAATGTAGCTGTTAAGTTATAAACTATCACTTCATGACATACAATTTGGAACAGAACATTTTGAGCTTTGGGGATGTAGACCAGTGTTTCTCAAACTTTTTTTTTTTTTTTTTTCTGCCAACTCAAATTTTAAAAGTCACAATTCTTCGCGACCAAAGTCAATAGACATTATTCATAAATCACAAAATAAAGGTGGATTTGAGCATTAGTGAACATTTATAAGGATATTTTATTGTTGACTGAGCGATCGTGTCTCTGAACATTTAGTATTACTCAAGTTTTAAACAATGAAAAACACCAATCAGTGTTTCCCGCAGAAAATTGTTTAGGCAAAGCGGTGCTGTTGAAGAAGTGAGGAGTGAGGGGGTTGCATGGAGAATATTGCAGATCTACATGCAGATCGTGACAAGGCGACCCCCCAAAAAATCTCTTGCGACCCACCTAAGGGTCACAACGTGGTCTTTGGGAAACAATGATGTCGACATAATAATAAGACATGTGTACATCATTAGACATAATAATAAGAAAGGATAATAATAAAGGATTACTCAGACATGCATGGATGAAAGAAAACACATCTCCAGGTTTGTTTTTGAGGAGGAACCAACATGTTAACATGAGTTAAATAGGACCTTTAAATTAGAAAATGTGAAATATTAATCTCGGGGTGACATAAGACAGCCAGGCTGACGCCACCTAGTGCTTCCACTCAATTCTATTTCTCTCCAGTGACTGGGTCCGGAATCAGAACACACTAGACCAGGGGTGTCACACTCATTTTGGTCCAGGGGCCGTATCCAAACTATTTTGATCCCAAAGGGGCCGGATTCAAAAACCATGGCATATAAACCCCAAAAACAGCAATAAGTTCAAATATTTGTGCACAGAAATGTAAATCTATTACAGAAATCTTTTTTAACTGATGAACTCTTTCTTTTACAAAAATATTATTATGAACAAACTGAAACTTTAAGAAAAAAAATGCAATTTCAACACAATGTTTTAACATTAACTTCTATACATTTCATAGAATTTAGTCATGCTTTCATTTTAGTCATGCTTTCATTTTGCTCCTGAAACTTGTCTTTTAGCCTACACAAGTGCATCAATATCAGACACCATGTCCTGAGTAGCTGCTGTCTTCAGAATGTCATTCAAGAGTTTGTGTGTTGTGTTTTAGCTTTGAGCGCAGCTTTGTTTTATTAATGTTCATTACTGAGAAAACCTGCTCACAAAGGTAGTAACTGTAAATCTATTATTACTAGTTGCATGTCTGTGGGCACATCAGAGGTTTCGACTGTGAACAGTGTGCAAAAAAGTGCAACTACTGTCTTCAGGTTTTAAAATATAATTAAAATATTTTAGTAGAAAATCAACCAAGGGCCAGATTAAAGGTCTTGGAGGGCCGGATCTGGCCCCCGGGCCGTATGTTTGACAGCCCTGCACTAGGCGGTTTGCCAGAACCCCAGAAGTGCGAGTTCGGGCACCAGCCAATCAGCAAAGAGTCATACATTCTGTCTTGGCAACGATTCCTGAGATTGAGGATTTAGAGTCGGAACAAAGAGAATGTTTGGTGAATTTTATCAAGGGGAAATTTGTTATTGTCCTTCTTCCTGTGGGATTTGGGAAAAGCTTCATATACCAGTTTGCCCAGTTAGCGGCGCATTACATATGTCACGACCAAATAGCAGTGACTGGTTAAATTTTTAAAAAGTACCCGCCTACTGTTGAGCGAAAGAATACTAATGCTGTGAGGTCAGACAGTTTCCACGACGTTAAACCGTCTGATGAATCAGGCTAACCAGAAGCATGTTTAAAAGTGAATTAAAGACACAAGAATCCATACTATGTGTTCTTATAAGCATTTTGTATTGTTTTCTTTAGATGTACACTGCAGGTCAAGAGTTGGAGAACCCCACACTTTTTCCGGTTTTTCATTGTGTCATTGCTCTGAAATGAAAGCACAGAACAAATAAGCAGTTTGAAAAAGAAATCATGGAATCAATTTAAAGACCAAAACGTATTCTAAACTTTTGATTGATGAAAGTGTCCACCTTTGGCAGATATAACAGCTGAACACACTCGTGGCTCGTTCTTTTTACAATAGAAATCAAATATTCTTCGGAAAGTTCTTCGTCTTCTTTAGGTTTCTTGGCTTTCAATCTTCTGTCCAGTTCATCCCAAACCAGCTCGACGGGCTTTAAGTCTGGACACTGTGCTGGACACTTCATATTTTCAAGCTTATTGTCTTGTTCTTTTTTCCTGAGGTAGTTTTGGCCGAGCTTGTGTTTTGCATCTTTTATCTTTTTTCTTTACTTCTGTCTGTTCAGTATTTACCTTTGTACCATTTCAAGCTCTTCATTGGACTTGCACGACTTGAATTGCAATAAATAAATGTGAAATAAATGTGAATAAATGAAAAATGTGGGTGTTCTAAAACTTTTGACCGCGTGTAATTTGATTAATGTCATAACAGGTTTTAAAATTTTCTTTTTGTTCTGTTTTGCAGGGATCTGACCGGCATCAACGAACGGAATACAATGTCCATTTTGAAAACACTCTTTGTTATTATTCCAATCTGATCTTCATAATTTCAAAAAAAAAAAAGAGTTGGACATTTTCTCCAAAGGATACAATGACGACCAACCAGCTTCTGTTCCTGCTCCTCCTGCTTCTGATTTGCATCCCGTATCCTGGCGCCGCCCTACCGTTCAACCCGGGGAATAATATTGGGAATCTTTTTGGGATCTCTGACAATGAGAAAATCCTGCACCGCTCCAAACGAGGCTGGATGTGGAACCAGTTTTTCCTGCTGGAGGAGTACGGCGGGAATGACCATCAGTACGTCGGAAAGGTAGGTCACGGGGTTCACGGAGCTGTTTAATGCATCTCACGTTATAACGAGACTTTAGGCTGAAATTGGATCGAATACCAGCTCAGAAATCGATGATAAACTTACAGAAAAGTGTTGTAAATGCTGATTTTTGACCTAGATTATTATCAACTTTAACTTTAACAACTTGCAGTGTTGGGAAGTTTACTTTTCAAATGTATTCCCCTACAGATTACAGATTACATGCACCAAAATGTAGTTTGTAACGGAATCTATTAAATTACTTAAAGTGAGTAATGTAATTTGAATACTTTGGATTACCTGTAGAGAAGCAAAGACTAGAATATCTTCACATAAGATGTTTTGTCTGCTAAAAGACAATAAAAAGCCCCAGACTTTACTTAACCAAATTAAAAAGAGGAGACACGGTCCACGCAGCATGGTTTAGTTCTGTTAAATCCTGTTTGAGACATAGTTTAGACCTGGTTTTAGTCCTGGTTAAGTCCTGATTTAGATCTGGTTTAGTCTTGGTTTAGTCCTGGTTTAGACCTGGTTTTAGTCCTGGTTTAGGATCTGGTTTTAGACCTGGTTTTGACCTGGTTTTAGTCCTGGTTTAGTCCTAGTTTAGACCTTGTTTAGACCTTGTTTAGACCTTGTTTAGACCTAGTTTAGACCTGGTTTAGACCTTGTTTAGACCTGGTTTAGACTTGGTTTAGACCTGGGTTTAGACCTGGTTTAGACCTGGTTTGGATTAGACCTGGTTTAGTGTCTGGCAATGAGTGGAATTACCAAAAAAAAAAAAAAAAAAAAGGGGATATAGCCCAAAATGTGAAAACAGGAAAATCCCTCTGTGTAATCCATTTATTTCAACCAAGTAACTGTAATCCAATTACCACTCACTGAAACAGTAACTGTAACTGAATACAGTTACTCATAATTTGTACTCTGATTACGTAACTCCGGCACATGTAATCTGTTACTCCCCAACACTGACAACTTGTAACTTCACTCTTGGACAGTTTGCCACCTTTTTGTCCACTGGAAAAAAACAAAAAACAAAACAATATCTAGTTAAATTGTTCCCTCATGAAAAAAAACATACCTTATAAAAAACAATCTAGGTAAGTTAAAATGACTTAAATTCATATGTTTTTACTTTATTTGAGTCGATTCAACTTGAAGTAAAATTATTTACCAATCAAATAAGTGTATTTTTCTTAATTCAAGCAATATTCGATTTTGTTTCTTATTTTAAGTTCAAAAACGTTTTTTTTTTTTTCTTATTTTAAGTGTAGCAAAGATGTATTTTCATATTTTTAGAACTAAAAGTCTTGTTCCACTTGCAGATAATTTTACTTGTCAAGTGAAATTTACTCAAATCATTTTAAAACTTTCTTAATTCAAGTCATCTGAACTTGGATAGATTTAGTTTTTTGGCTGTGAGATGTTACTGCTTTGCCTGGAAAATCCACAGTATGGCTTTAAATTTGCCTCTCTCTGCGGACTTAAACTGGGGATGCAGTCAAGTCGAGTTACAGGTCAGATCTGCAGAGAGGAGAGCTCACATACTAGTACAAAATACGGACCATGAAAGCAATTGTGTTCTATTTTCTTAATTCAGAGCAGAACATATTCAGAATTTTATGTACTTTCCAACAAGGTCAGCCCAACATCTTTTTATTTTATGAGGATATTAAAGCTAAATTGAATAAATTACTTTCATTTTACTTTACAAGGCGGAACGTCACGCTTCGCTGCAACTGGTTAGACGCAAATGTCACTCACTCACAGCCTGATGAAGAGGACGGTCCAGAATTTTGACATAAGACCTCATTTCCTCGTGAGCCAGAGTATTATATCCAGTCCTTGTATTTGCGGAGGTCGCTGGTGCTAGACTAGTGCATGTCAATGGTCATAGTTCTCCTGCCACTAAAAACAGTCTTACCCACTCCACAAAACACCTGAAGAAACTCTATTATTACACCAGACTGTCGATGTGAATGTCTGTGTCGATAGAGTAATTTTAGAAGTAAAACCAACCTTGTATTTGAAGGATTTATGTCTGAGCAGCGGCAGTGAGTTGTACGGACGGATATATGAGAAAAATAGTCTCTCAACATCCGACGATTCATGCGATGTAAGTCCTGAGGTCCTATGTCCAAAATTCTGGATTGTCTCTTTAAAGTTGACCAATCAGAAGAGCAAAAGAAAAGCAAAGGATGTCAAAAAAACATCTACAAATTTGCAGATCACAATACAATATGATTTAAAATTGTCCAACACCCAAACACTTAAAAAATGGATCTGCCAAAACCATGTACAATAGATAATCCTCCAGCTGATAAGAAAATCCACAATATTGCATTAAATTGATGTCACCACATGGACGCAAATGAGTGATGCCATCAGGCCAAGTTACAGGTCAGCTCTGTGGTTAGGAGAGCTCACAATCAGTATAAAAAACTGAACAAAAAATATTTATCTGCCAAAACATGCATGATAGGGAAAATTTTCTAGCTCCAGATAAGAAATCAGTAGCACCACCTAGTGCCTCCGCTCGATTTAATTTCTCTCCAGCGACTAGGTCAGGAATCAGAATACACTAGAGGGTTCTCAAAAACAGCAGAAGTGCAAGTTTGGGCACCAGCCAATCATTCTGTGTTGGCAACGATTCCCGAGATCGAGGATTTAAAGCCAGAACAAAGTTTGGTGAATTTTACCAAGGGGAAAGACGTTATTGTCCTTCTTCCTACAGGATTTGGGAAAAGCTTAATATACCAGTTTGTCTTGTTAATGGCGCATTACATACGTCACGACCAAATAGCAGCGATTGGTTAAATAAAAAAAGTACCCGCCTACCGTCAAGCGAACAAATTCTAATGCTGCGAGGTCAGACGGTTTCCACCAAGTGAAACCGGCTGATGGATCTAGCTAAGAAATCAGTGCCTCAAATTTGAACTTCAACCAACAAACTCTTATTATTACGTGTTTTTTTTTTAGATCAGCATTAGAATTTAACAGAGGTGGGCACTTGCAAGTCGTGATTTGGACTCGAGTAAGTCTTGAGTCACTATTTTTAGGACTTGAGACATGGGACTCAACTTAGACTTGAAACTCAATGACTTGGGACTTGACTTGACTTGAGAAGACTTTCTATTCTGACTGTAATGATTCGCCTTAAGACATTTAAAAAGGAAAAAGTACAAATTAGTTTAAAATCCATATAAATTGCAAAAATCTAAGCTGTATTTGGTACTTTGTTTTAAAGACTTGCAGTGACTTGAAGCTCAAACCAGATGACTTGGACTTGATTTGGAATTATGCGCCAGTGACTCAAGACTGGACTTGGACTTGCCTGTATTTGACTTTGGACTTGAGGACAAAGACTTGAGAGTTACTTGAGACTCGCAAAACAACGACTTGATCCCACCTCTGGAATTTAACATGAATAAAATGCAAAATAAATAATCTACAGATAGTCTTGATTATAATAAACCAGAAAAATGTTTAATGTGTTTTCTTTAACGCCTCCAAAAATGCAAAATCTGCTCATAATACCTTCACAAAATTCCAAAAGTTGCGCCTTCAAACCGCTCATCCGATGGCACAGAGTTGAGTTCCGGGACATCTCCGCTTCCCCGCTCCTTTTTAGATCAGCGCTGCTCCTGTCACCGCACCTGTCCTGTCTCGCTGCCGACAGGAGCAGAGCCGAGCGCGCCGCACCCATCAGCCCCTCGGAACGAAATGAGGGGCCTGGAGACAGCCAATTTTCTCTGAAGGAAGGCGAGCTTTCATCACCCAACTCATCTGCGCCGTAAACAAGTGTCTCGGGTTGAGTAGTTGGGAGCGTGACAACTTCCCCATCCAAAAACACCTCATCCGAACATTGTTAAAAGAAAAGGAGAAATCAAAATGGATGAAAAGACTCACCCTGTCAGTCTGAAAGGCCACGCAAAAGTGACTTCTGTTGTGATGAAACAATGCTAACTTTAAAAGAAGGAATCCATTGATATGCCAGCAGTGTCACTTTTGAGTAGAGGTGTTTTTGGCACCGGATTCTGACACTAAATTCATTTGTTCTTGACTTGTTTTTATGACTTGAAGACTATTACCATATTTTCGTAGAGTAATGTAATACGTGGTAAACAGTCTGAAGAAGTCAGTGACATTTAACAAGGCATTTTAATATCATCTTGCGTTGTGTTGAGACAAAATAAAATGTCAAACTCGATTTCAATAGTAAGGGTTAAATGTTTTGATAAGTAATACTGCATATAATTTGAAAATGGAATAATTATACTGTGTAAATGTTGGCGTATACTGTTTCAGATAAAGCTCAGTCTGTCCAAAAATGTTAGAAAAGGTCAAATTTTGTGACGCAAAAAAGAATCAAGTTTTTACATTAGTTCTAGTTTCGACTGGTGTGATTTTCAGTATTTTCAAAAAACCCAATTCTACCTTCAATCTGCAGTGTCAAAAATCGTACCAAATGATGCTTGAAACGCGTTGATGCGCAGTGAAATCCATCAAAAGTTCAGATTTTTTTGGGTTGTCAGCGCTCAAGGTGCCCGGCTTCAGATGCAGAAATGGGAAAAATTGGACTTGCCTATGTGTGCGTCGTCAATAGAGTTTGCACGTAAACCCAACGCCCCTGATGCCATGGTCTGAATGCACTTTAATATCTTTTTCATAGATTTGTGTTATTGTTTTGACACACACACAGTGGGAAGAGAAAACAAGAACTATTACTCAAGTAAGAGTACTGTTAAACTTTGAAATATATTACTCAAAAAGGAGTAAAAGTATAGCCAGGCTGGTGTCACCTAGTGCCTCCGCTCAGTTACATTTCTCTCCAGCGATACCAGCGTAAGGAATCGGAATACACTAGACGGTTCGCAAAAACCCCAGAAGTGCGAGATCAGGTACCAGTCAATCAGCAAAGAGCCAGACATTCTGTGTTGGCAACGATTCACGAGATCGAGGATTTAAAGCCAAAACAAAGAGAATGTTTGGTGAATTTTATCAAGGGGAAAGACGTTATTGCCCTTTTTCCTACGGGATTTGGGAAAAGCTTAATATACCAGTTTGCCTTGTTGTGGTGTATGTACCAAATAGCAGCGATTGGTTAACCCGTCTACCATTGAGCGAACAAATACTATCGCTGCGAGGTCAGACGGTTTCCACAAAGTGAAACCGGCTGATGAATCAGGGTAGTAAACGTATGGCTTTGTAGAATAAACTGAAGTAATCCAAGAGTTGGAGGAGGAGTGGCAGGTAATGTTTATTCACTATCAGTACAGGATCCAGTCTAGTGCAGTTCAGTCTGGCTATGTTTCCGTTGTAGGGAGTATTATACCTCTAATGGCATGGGCCAAGATAAAAAGAACTGGGGTGACAATGAGTTCCCTCGGTCAGAGTCCAGGAAATGATTGCTGAAACGGGCGGGAACATTCTGGAATTTTACAGACAGGTGTGCGGGCGGGTAGTGATCACACATGGGCGGGTCAGGTGAATAAAATGAACGATGAACGGGAGATAAATACTTAATGTGCATCTGTTTCGTTGCCCTGGAAACAGAGAGAGACTTTAGTGTTTTTATTGCATAAAACCTTCAGCGGAGGTGGTCGGTTCCCTCCGGGTTTAATCCTGGTTTAGTCCTAGTTTAATCTTGATTTAGACCTGGTTAAGTCCTGGTTTGGACCTGATTAAGTCCTGGTTCAGTCCAGGTTCAGTCTTAATGTAGTCCTGGTCCAGTCCTGGTCTAGTCTTGCAATTGGCTCGGCAGTTGTGGCGTGTGTATATTTACGCTAATGACACTGGTTCAGTCCTGCTTTAGTCCTGGTTTTAGTCCTGGTTTAGTCCTGGGTTAGTCCTGGTCCAGTCCTGGTGTAGTCCTGGCAATAAGCTCGGCGGTTGTGACATGCATATATTTACGCTGATGACACTGGTTCAGTCCTAGTTTTGATCTAGTTAAGTCCTGGTTTAAACCTGGTCCAGTCCTGGTGTAGTCCTGGTGATCGGCCCCTGAGGTTGCACCATGCATATATTTATACTCCCTAATGACACGTTGAAGGTTTAGTCCTGGTTTAGTCCTGGACTACTGGACTGTCAGACTAATGGGCTGACCTCAATTTATCACGGACATGGGTGGGTAAGGAGTGGAATATTAACGGGTCCAGGCGGGTGCGGATTTAACGTTGATATAATCACGGGTTAACGGGCTGTAGTGTCCGGGTGCGGATCTCCAAAAATGGACTTGTGCAGGACTCTGCCTTCGGTTCAGTCTTGTGTCTGTAAACTACTCTGTGAAGTTTATAGAAAAGGTCAACGTAAACAAATACTAATCACAATCAATCAATTAATCAAGCTTCATTTCAGACTCCATGGGGCCCATCTAGAACATTTAAAAGCAAACAGACGACAACACAACACTATTAATATTCCAGAGTCCATCATTTTATCATAATGAATCACGCCATGTCACAAAGCAAGACACCTGCAGTACACTCATCTCGTACAAAAGATATGAGGCGAACTGCGTTTTGATATTCCCATCATTAAAACCCAACACCAAACTAATTATACGGGGGCCACTGCAGTGAGATGTCAGTGTCTTGAGCACTGCGCTTTTCTATCTGACACTTTGATGCTTTTTGGCACCAAACTCCGCGGCGTGACAGCAATTACACCCCCAACCCTCCCTTCCCCGCTCCCTCCCCGCTCCTCCAAAGTCTCATATCATTTACCATTAAACTGTCAGGAAAACATGCGGCCATAATGCATTAGCTGAAAGGTGAAAAAAACCAGGGCCGGGCTCCGCGTGCCAAGTAATCGCTAATTCCCCCGGCCTGCCACGAGAAATACCGTCTGATTTGAACGCGTGATGAACAAGCGAATTAAAAGTGACATTTTTAGATGGATAAACGTTTCATGTGTCAAGGAAAAATATTGAATCAAAAGCGGTTTTATGGGCGAAGTCATGAAAAGGCTCTGATGGCTCGGCGCTCGTAAAAAAGCCGGCCTTCGCTGCAATGCTTTGTGGGACAGCGTGTTTATTTCCCGTTCAATTCAATCAGGGCTCTCCAATCAGGCCGCACGCACGAGCACGGCTGTCATTTGCAGCTGATTTTGTGATTACGATAATCAAGGCGATGTACAGAGCGAGCAGAGGCACTCATGTACACAGAAGGTAGGATATGGAGGAGCGGAGGAGGCTGGAGAGGCTACAAAGACCGTGATGACAGATGAGAGGTACATATGTAAGATGGCGGTGATTGGATGTTTTTCAGCGTTAATATTGCTTTCTCAGACGTGACATGAGACGCTACTGCTGTGTGCTGTTTTCTTATGAAATCTCTTTACTCGGAAGTGACTCTCGTGAGCTTTAAGTCATGTTCTAATGTTGTCGCCTCGTCAAAAACAGACCTGGTGTTGTGTTTTGTTTCATTCACATGTTTGAGTAACTTTTTTATTATTCTGTCTACATGTCCAAAGCTCAAAACTCTCCGTTCCACCTTGTGATGTCGTGTTAACAGCTCCGTTTATCTTTAAAACTCACACACTACAGGAGAATTTGCCCGATCTTGGCTGTGATTTGCTTCTCCCCGAGTTTGAGGAGGCGTGACCCGACTTTGTGTCTTTGTGTGTGATTTTGAAGCCGTTGCGCTCCTCGTGTGTGTGGTGCAAGGGCATAGGTTTGCATAGGGACGGTGGGGACATGTCAAAACTAATATTTGGGGAAGACAAAATAGTCCCTACCAATAGTTGCCATTTTATTTTAATAAACAATAACAACAAAAATACACATTTATTCCAATATTTTTTCCAAACTCAAAAGTATTAATTTAACATGTTTTAGTTCACATTTTGTTTATAAGACGTTCTCAAATGTATTCAGTGACAGAGTTACTCCTGCCACTGTTTCATTGGCTCCAACAGAGTGATGTCATTAGTGGAGCCAGGAGCCTAAATTGGTGAAGAGGCAGGACAGGGCCAGCACCCGGAGATGGCGGCTTGAGCAGGTGTACAAAACTTTTTAAAAAACGTTTCAAAAGAAACAATCAGTTGGTTTCATGGGGGGTTTGTCCCCAAGAAAACTGAGACCAAACCTCCGCCCATGGTGTGGTGGCAGTGTGACTCTGAGGCGCTCTTTCAAAACCACCAAACATTAGCAATGCTACGATAACACACAATAAAACAGAGCTTCAGGAAAAGTCGGAGTGACGGACACATAGGCGCGACACACAAACTCGAGAATATAGAGGAAATAATGACTTTATTCCTCACTTCTCGTAAAGCTGTAAATTCAAAGAGCAGCATCACATGCACATTATCCATAGAATTTGTCCTCCGCAAGTAATGACATCCAGTCCACAAAACAGTGTTGTGAATCCAGTTTGAGGTGTTCTTTAAAAGTAAAAAGGCCAGAGTAGTTCCTCGCGTGTGTCTGTTTACATCCACACAGCTCACGTATCGAGGTGAAGCTGCGGATCAGCGATAGTGCCTCTACTTCCTGTGAACTTTATCTCCAGTCTTTTATGCTTTAAAAATCATGTATCTGAAGTTTTGCACCACGTTTCACAAATAATAATAACACAGTTTTGACTTGTATCTAAACTAGAAGTGCAGAGCTCTGATCTTTTAAACACTTAAGAGTCTCAAAATCAGTGGTTTTACTGTAAACAGGAAACAGCAGACAAGATTGTGCTCACGACTTTAGCCTGTGGTCCACATTTTAAGATTTTAAGTCACATAAAATTCTCCTCGTGTCTGTGATGTGAACTTTTCAGCGTGTTTAAAAAATTGTTTAAGACCAAGAAATACTGTAGTGTGCCTTTAGTTCAGAAAATCCAGGGCTGACTTGATCCAAATTATTCTAGTAAAGGGGGTATGGACAGGAGATCACAAGGTGGAACAGAGTGTTTTCAGTTTGACAGAAGAACTCAGCCTAAATTTGTGTGCATTTGTGTGTTAAACATGTGCAAATGAAACATCAATATAACAAAGATCAGAACTGTAATACAAAATTCATTCTTACTGTGAGTTGGCTTGCCTCTTCACAGATCCAGCCTGTAAATTGCCCATGGAGACAGGCATTTGGCAGACCCTACACCGTGAACATTATCTCGCGCACATTCAAAACGAAAAAAGCCCCGTGTATGTGTGATCACTTACACACAGTATTCCTCGGGGGGATGCTGCACTGTACGAGAAAGAGTATGAGTACGCAATTTCCCCACACTGCGCTTATGCAAATCGTGGCATTTTCCTCATTCGATTACGGTTCTGTGCCAATTCTAAACTTACAAGAGTTCAAGTGTGATGACAACACCAATATTTTGCGTTAAATGGTTTAAAGCGACAGAAACTAACGTGTTCCTTGCCTCTAATTGACTGTGGATTTTGACAAGAGTTTTCAGTGTTCAGTTTTCAGACTCACTGTTACTTCGGCCCGTCGCAATGACACATTTTGAACCATAATACATTTCTATAAAGATACTGCAGTAAAAGATCATATTAAAATGCCTTTTTTTCCATCCCATTAAACCATTTTTAAGTATATAGTCTCATAAAATGCACTGCAGCAAATGAGTGAACCAAAAATTAACCATCAAAGTTATTTCTTCTGCAGTTCAATTCTCACTGCATTGTAAGAAAAATAACAAAAATCTTCCCATTTTTGCAAAGAAACTGTACACACGATAAATACAGAGCCTTCAAAATATACTGTTCCAGCTTTCATTTTGAACTATAAGTCAATATAGTTATTTTTGTGACAGGCCTAACACTACTTCCTGTATTTTGGTGCTTTACTTTTCAACTTTTTTCCGGCAAATTGCAGCTTAAACATCCTGTATGACACAAAATGTATTCTAGTGAGCTTTAAACCAAGTCAGAATGCTGTTCCCTCAGGAAAAACAGACCTGGAGTTGTGTTTTGTTTCATTTACACGTTTCAGTATTATTATTAATCTGTCTACATCTCCAAAGCTCAAAATGCTCTGTTCCACCTTCAGTTACTTTGTGTATGAATTGTGCTATACAAATACACTTGTCTTGCCTTGCCAAGGTGTATGGAGTTTAAAAACACAGTGGAGCAAGTGACATCACAAGGTGGACCAGACTGTGTTCTGTTTGAGGCACTGTAAACCCAAACACTCAAACTAATTAAACAGATTAAGTTGTGTGTACTAAGTTTTAGAAATAGTCCTACTAACTTAATTATGTCAAGTTGCTGCAACATTCTTTTTTTTTTTTTTTTGAGTAATTTTAAACTTTTTTTTTTTTTTTTTTTTAATGGAACTCTTGTGGGTATCATTGAGCATAACTCAAAAACATAGATGTGATAACTTAGTAAAATTAAGTAATTAAATGCTGGGAATGATTGTTTCAAATGGGATGATTTAAAAATAAACTTAATTTATACAGTACATACTAAAATACAATACAATTTCAAAGTGTTTCACCAAATAAGAAATGTCAAACTCAGGCCCGGGGGCCAAATTTGGCCCACGATATAAATTATATTTGGTCCGCGAGATCATATCAAATATGTATTAAAGCTGCCCCGCCAGCTATAGAAAGACTATAGAAACATTATTTATTTAAAATTGTTGTTATTGTTTTATATTTTGCTTCTTCTGGATTCAGTGTTTAGGCAAAACTATTATTAAACATTTATTTTAATATGTAAAGGTTTAACATTACATATCTCAAAAGAAAAGTAAACATGTAGATGTTGTTGAAATTTTTCAATAAAATTTTAGTTTGGCCCACGACTTAGTCCCAGTTTTTTATTTTGGCCCTCAGTGAATTTGAATTTAACTCCCCTGAAATAAGTACTAATATATATAATTATTTTACTTTATTAAATGAAAATAACTGAGTTCCCTAAACAAGAAAACTATGAGTCATATTAACTGCAAATATGTGACTTTTAAGTTCATCAACTTAAAATAATTGAATAAATAAAGTTTTGGTAACTTATTCGGGTTTGTGTGAATGAAACAAACACAACTCCGGGTCTGTTTGTGATGAGAAAACAACATTATAACACAGATCAGAAAATGGCGTAACAGCGACCCTTTAACGTAAAGATGTAAAACTATGACACATGTTTACCACCAAACCAGATCATAATAATCAGAAAAAAACATATGAAAACCTGTAATATTCACTTGAACTCCCATATCCCCGTGTATTTCTCTGCAGTAGTTTTCTCCCTCTCTCTCCCGTCACAGTGGCTTCTTGTGTGAAGCCGGGACGCCCTACTTCTGAAAGCACTCGCAACCACGAGCAATACTTTCCCAAAAGCCCCCAATCCTATTCAAAAGCCGTCACGGTAATTGCCTGCATTAGAACATATAGTAAAAGGTTGTGTTTTCGGAATGTTCGCGCTGAGCATTCTCAATATTTATCAAAGAAACGCTGTGTTTTCTTAGCCGTTTCCCTCCGCCGCGCGTGTAACAGCAGCCAGCCGGCGTTTTTTAAGCCGCCGCGTAGCTGAACCTGGCTAACACGCGTGGCGACTGAGTGAAAAATTCTCGCTTTTGGCTTAAAAAGGAGGGTTAGCGTAATTATTGTGTATCCGTTCTCCTCTCTATTTTGCTATCTCCTCTCTGCAGCAGCGAGCAATGCTTAGCCCAGACCTGAGGAGAATTGCCAATGATTTTGCGGGCCGCTTTGTAGACAGTAAGGCAGTGTTAGAGCTTTAGACTTCACTCATCAAGGCGCCTCTCTGTGCAGCTCCAGCGCTCTGGGAGGAAAAACCGCCGCGGCTACATGCTAACGCTAGCTTTGGTTGGGTTAAAGCTAGCGGGGAATACTGCGGCGAGCTTTGTCTGTACAAGTTTCTCGAGCGTTGGATGTTTTTTTTTGTGTGTGTGTGTTTGGAAAGTCTAAAAATGTCCATGTTGGAGTGGAGTGAAGTAACGATGATGGATTTCACGCTAGTCTTGGTTTGGTTCTGGTTTGATCCTGGTTTAGTTCTGTTGTGGACAGTGTCGGGAAGGTGACTTTTAAAATGTATTCCCCTACAGATTACAGATTACATACCCCAAAATGTAGTTTAACGTAACGTAATCCATTAAATTACTTAAAGTGAGTAACATAATCTGAATATTTTGGATTACTTGGTTTGCTGTAGAGAAGCAAAAGCCCAAACTTTACTTAAAAATGTTACTGATAGAAGAGGAGACAAGGTCCACCCAGCATGGATTAGTCCTGTTAAATCCTCTTTTAGACCTGGTTTAGACTTGGTTTAGACCTGGTTTAGGCCTGGATTGGACCTGGTTCAGACCTGGGTTTAATCCTGGTTTAGTCCTGGTTTAAACCTGGTTTGAGACCTGGTTTTTGGTTTTAGACCTGGTTTAGACCTAGTTTGGACCTGGTTTAGACCTGGTTTTAGTCCTGGTTTAGACCTGGTTTTAGACCTGGTTTAGACCTGGTTTAGACCTGGTTTTAGTCCTGTTTAGATCCTGGTTTTAGTCCTGGTTTAGACCTGGTTTAGTCCTGGTTTAGACCTGGTTTAGTCCTGGTTTAGTCCTGGTTTAGACCTCGTTTTAGTCCTGCTTTAGCCCTGGTTTAGACCTGGTTTAGTTTCCGGCAATGAGTGGAATTACAGAGGAAAAAAAAAAAAAAAGGGAATATATCCCAAAATGTGAAAACAGGAAAATATCGCCGTGTAATCCATTTATTTCAACAAAGTAACTGTAATCCAATTACCACTCACTGAAACAGTAATTGTAACTGAATACAGTTACTCATAATTTGTACTTTGATTACGTAACTGCGGTACATGTAATCTGTTACTCCCCAACACTGGTTGTGGACTCCGTTTGGTCCTGGTCTAGTCCTAGTTTTAGTGTATTTTACTAATATAGAATATTTTTGGACCCCAGTTCATAAGATAAGTGATCCCTTCTGGGGAGATGTCTTTCCACAAAATAAAATAAAATAGTATTACCGTATTTTCCGCACTATTAGGCGCTCTGGATTATAAAACGCACTGTCATTAAATGGTCTATTTTCTAGCTTTTTTCACAAATAAACCACACCAGACTTTAAAGGAAACACAACAGTGTGATGGGTGAGTGGTTTTGTTTGTTTGTTCGTTCACGGTGACTCTGGGCTTTGTTCAGTTGTGGCGTGTAGGGAGGGTGCTGTCTGGGACCAACGGATTGTCGACATGTTCACAGTGACTCAGTTGTTCAGTTGTGTCTAGAAGTGGCACATTGCACTCGCTTTTTCGGTTCGTTCCTTTGTTCCGTTCCTCGTTGGCGTGGAGTGATGAGTGTGGCTGTGGGTGGTGCGGCTTTGTAGTTTACTGAAGTTGTGCTTGCTGGATTCGTGTATAGGGCGCTCTGGATTGCGGGGCGCTCAGTCATTTTTTGATGGTGCCTAATAGCCTGGAAAATACGGTAACTACTATAAGTTGCACCAGCCAAAAAATGCATAATGAAGAAGACAAAAAACATATATAAGTCGCACTTCTTGGGGGAAATTTATTTGATAAAATCAGAGATCAGGAACCGACATTTCCTCTTGAAAGTCAAGTTCTAGTAAAAACAATAGAAGAAAGAATAACAGACTGTTAATGTCACATATGTGACGTTAACAGTCTGTTCTTCACTTCACTTCTTCAGTCGGTTCTTCACTTCAGTTCTTCAGATAAACTATAACATAAACAACAAAACAGAACAAGTTTACCAAACTCTCCATCTCACTCCAAATCACTAAATCCATTCAATTCTTCATCCTCGGTGTCACTTCTGAGCAACTCCTCGACCTTCGGAGGTAAACAGAGCACCACTTTCTCTTCTGTGTCGCTGTCGTCAGACTCAGCATCAGTTCCAGTTAGAATTATTCGGGTCTTTCTGAATCCCGACAGGATGGTTTCGGTGTCACTGAAGTCCAGACTTTGTCCATCCATCCAGTGACTTCAGGAAAGTTTCATGGTGCATCCTCCCGGTGTCACAAGTTTCTCTCTCACTCCAAACTTTCTTTCTGCTGCTCGATTATCGTTTTCAGCTGCAGATTTCACGACTTGCAGTTCATAATCTGGAAAATCTGATTTTCTTTTTCGGGGGCATTTGTGTTCAGTCTTCTCAGTCTTTGTCTTTATAAGTTTGTTTAAATGTAAAATTGTTCAGTGGTGCAGAAGTAACGGCGCGATCGACTGACATGATACAGACAGGACAGAGGCTCTTTCTGCAGGAGACATGTGCAGTAGAGCCAAGTGACAGTGGTGCAGGAGGAACAGGAGCAGCAGATACTCACACACAAGACTAGAGCGCCCTCTTGTGGCTGTCAGTGTGGACATTTTAATATATAAGTCGCACCGCAGAAACACACAAACCATGAAAAAAGTGCGACTTATTGTCTGAAAAATACAATACTCTTGACAGTGTTAATGTACTGACAATGTATTCTGTAAAGCACTTTGAATTACTTTATGTAAGAACTGTGTTGTACAAATTCATCATTAATTAATTACAGATCCCGAGAGTCGAACTTATAATCTTCTTGCTGTGAGGCGAGTGTGTCAGCTTTGCAGTTTCCATACCAACCAGAGTACGAGTTTACTTCCATCATTTCAAAATTACAACATACAGTAATAATGAACACAGTTTATTAATATTACATTTTACTCAAATTTTCCAAAATGCCAACACTCATAATTGGACCAGTTACAAAACAAAATGACTTGCATAATAAAAGTGTTGTGAAATGGCTCAAATTAAATGTGCGTTGTGTAACTTTTCTGGTGCTTTTCTACATGTAGATGTTATTGCTTTGTCTGGAATGTTTCACATTATGGCTTTAAACCATTTTAGCTTCGTGGAACCCAAACCAGACCAAGTTACAGGTCAGATCTGTGGAGAGGCGACCAACTCACAGTCAGAATACATGTTTTTCAAGATGTTTTTGAGCTATGAACCCACTTGTAATTGAATAAATATAAAGTAGAGCTGTTTATTGTCACACTTTATGTCAAAATTATACAAAAAATACATACGATATAAAGGCTGATATAAAAAAATCGATTATAAAAGAGATAAAAATACAAATATACTTAAATAAAATAAAATGCAGGGGGGAAATCTAGCCAAGTTAAGATGACTTGAATCAGGATTTGAGTTAATTTCACTTGACAAGTAAAATGATCTGTCAGTGGAACAAGACTTGTTGTACTTAAAATATTAAAATACATCTTTCTGCACTTACAATATGAAAAAAGAACAACTTGTTGCACTTAACATCAGAAGCTAAATTGAACTTTGCTTGAATTAAGAAAAAACACTTATTCTATTGGCAGATCATTTTACTTGTCAAGTTCAATCGACTCAAATTAAGTAAAATGTTCTTAATTTAAGTCATTTTAAATCCGTGTGTCATTTTCTTCATTTGTTTTTCAAAATAAAACCAAAAATAAGAAAACCAGACCTGACAGAACTGAGACCAGGAGCAGGACCAGGACTGAGCCCGGGAACAGGACCAGGACCAGACCGGGACTGAGACCAGGACTGAGACCGGGACTGAGCCAGGAGACCAGAGACCAGGACTGAGACCGGGACTGAGACCGGGACTAAGGCCGGGACTGAGACCGGGACTGAGACCGGAAATAGGACCAGGACTGAGACCGGGACTAAGGCCGGGACTAAGGCCGGGACTGAGACCGGGACTGAGACCGGGACCAGACCGGAACTGAGGCCAGGACAAGACCAGAACAGACCAGGACTGAGACCAGAACTGAGACCAGGATTGAGCCTGGGAACAGGACCAGGACCAGACCGGGACTGAGACCAGGACTGAGACCGGGACTGAGACTGGGACTGAGACTGGGACTGAGACTGGGACTGAGACTGGTACCAGACTGGGACTGAGACCGGGACTGAGACCGGGACTGAGACCGGGACTGAAGCCAGGACAAGACCAGAACAGACCAGGACTGAGACCGGGAGTGAGACTGGGACTTTAGTTGGAGACAAATAATGAAGAAAATAGTTGTTGTTGTTGTTGGTGGTTTTATTTTGAAAAAAAATTAATGAGCACATGATACACAGATTATTTTAATTTACATATATATATATATATATATATATATATATATATATATATATATATATATATTTGTTTTTTGTTTTTGATTTTTTCCCCCAGTGTGTAGATATTGGACGCTTTAATCACTTTTTTGTTCGTTAATTTCATACTGCTGAACATTCCAGGCAGAGCAATGAAACCCCCGACCAGAACAGTCACAGTCACACAATAGACCTTTAAAGCGACAATACTCATATTTTTATATTCATGGAAAGCCATCTTCACACCACCAGTATTCAGTTTTCCTATAATTACCCCTCGTATGAATGACTGCAAATACTCGGGCATGTTACTAAACCACAGTGACTCATCCAGCGTTCAGCAGAAACAGCAGCAGCAGCAGCAGCAGCAGCAGCAGCAGCAGCTAGGGGACATTTGCCATTTGAATCCAGCTCAATTTGACAAAACACCGCAGGAAAAAAAAAAAAAAAAAAAAAGAAAACAGCGTACCAGATTACAGATTGTGTGTGGCTTTTGTAACAGTGAAAGCAGTGGCTGTAGGGCTGTAGTAGTGCACCAGCTCCGAGTACTTTGAGTGGTACTTTGGCTATTTATATTGTACTAGATCCCGCGTCAACACACCGAAGAGTTAAAGCAGAACATCGGTTTGAGTGCGGGCGATATGGATTCAAACATGTTTACCTCTTATGGAAATGCGCGGACATATGCGATTCCGTCTTGTTTATGGAAATCTAGGCCAACTCTGTATATGTTTCGTGAAGTAATTAACAGTGTTTGGACTAACGTGTTATAAAAGTAAGTAACGAATTACTGTAATGCGTTGCTTTTCGCTGTAATGTTCAGTATTACAGGGGGAAAAAAAGTGAGATTTTATTCGGTACAAACGTGCGTCACAATGCTTTTTGAACCTGGATTGAAGTGTTGGGTTTTTCTTCGTACAAATTCGCTAAAATCACCGCGATAACAGCAGCGGTGAAACGCCGGAGACGCGCCCGTGTAGACCGTCGGGTGACCGGTGCAGAACTCCACGCTCCACGCAGCCGACGCCCGATCGCGCCTTGCAGACACCTCGCTCCACGGGCTCAGGGTTCCCTCAGGGGTGGCCCTAGATTCCGTGTTCTAGTCCATGATTAGTCCTGGTTTGCTCCTGACTTAGACCTGGTTTAGTCCTGGTTTAGTCCTGGTTTAGTCTGGGTTTAGTCCTGGTTTAGACCTGGTTCAGCTCTGGTTTAGCACTGGTTTGGGCCTAGTTTAGTCCTGGTTCAGTTCTGGTTTTGTCCTGGTTTTGTCCTGGTTTTCTCCTGGTTTAGTCCTGGTTTAGTCCGGGTTTAGTCCTGGTTTAGACCTGGTTTGGGCCTAGTTTAGTCCTGGTTTAGTCCTGGTTCAGTTCTGGTTTAGTTTTGGTTTTAGTCCGGGTTTAGTCCTGGTTTAGACCTGGTTTGGGCCTAGTTTAGTCCTGGTTCAGTTCTGGTTTAGTTTTGGTTTTGTCCTGGTTTAGTCCTGGTTTTGTCCTGGTTTAGTCCTGGTTTTGTCCTGGTTTAGTCCTGGTTTTGTCCTGGTTTAGACCTGGTTTAGTCCTGGTTCAGCTCTGGTTTAGTCCTGGTTTAGTCCGGGTTTAGTCCTGGTTTAGACCTGGTTTGGGCCTAGTTTAGTCCTGGTTTAGTCTGGTTCAGTTCTGGTTTTGTTGTGGTTTAATCCTGGTTGAGTTCTGGTTTACTCCTGGTTTAGTCCAGGTTCAGCTCTGGTTTAGTTCTGATTCAGTCCTGGTTTAGTCCCTGGTTCAGTCCTGGTTTAGTCCTGGTTTAGTTCTGGTTTACTCCTGGTTTAGTCCTGGTTCAGTCTGGGTTCAGCTCTGGTTCAGTCCTGGTTCAGTCCACAAAAATGACACTATGCATCTTTAAATTTTGCCCAAGTGGATAATTTTTTGTCACTTTTTTTTTTATGTTGCATTTTTTATATTTCAACACATTTTCTGTACTTTCTATATGACTAACTGTCATTATAACAACAACAACAACAACTGTAAATATAACTGTTAATTGTGTTTGCTCTTGTTTTCACATGTATGTTTTTTTAAAATATTTTTTTAATCTAAATTGTGAAGAATAACACCGAAACTTTCAAACACAACTTCACACTTTATTCTGTCACAAGTTGTGTTTGAAAGCTCCAATGTTATTCTTCACAATTTTGATTAAAACAGCTACAAACTTATGTGTGGAAAACAACAACAAACATAATTAACAGTTATATTTACAGTTGTTGTTATAATTACAGTTAGGAGTATAGAAAGTTAGAAAAGTATAAAAAACGCAGCAAAAAAGTGACATGTTTGGCACTGAATATGCGACAAAAATGATGTTCCTAAGCAAAATTTAAAGGTGCACAGTGTATTTTTCTCCAGATCAGGGTCCTCCAAATGCTTGTCTTTATAGAAACCCTCTTTTTTTGCTTAGAATAAACCACCGCGTAGCATTAAATTGTCTTTATTACACGACCAGGCCGAGTTTGTGGTCATAAAGAGAAGAAACCACTCACAGTCTGGACACATTTGCACAGAATTTAAGTCAAAGTCTGAAGATTTTGAGTGGGGTCTGGGTCTGTGATAATAAATTCGGCATAAAATTCATCATTTAACGGCGGATATTCACTAAAACACTATAATGGCGAGTGTTTGGCAATACTAATGTACTTCACAATATCTGTTACGCTCGTAGTTGTGCAGCTGCCAGTCGTGTCCTTGAAACATTTTTTTTTCACATAAATTGCCACTTGAAGTTTCTATATAACACACAAAGTTGACTGTTGTGAACCTTAAGACATGTTATAATGTTTTTACCTCCTCAAAAACAGACCTGGAGTAGTGTTTAGTTTCATTCGCACATGTTTGAGTAAGTCTTTATTATTAGTCTGTCAGAATGGTCACATTTTTATATAACATTCATCAGCTGGTTTCACTTTATGGAAACAGTCTGACCTTGCAGCATTAGGATTCATTCGCTCAATGGTAGGCAGGTACTTTTTTTTTATTGAACAGGGCTAACTAGTATATTAAGCTTTTCCCAAATCCCATAAGAATAAGGACAATGACGTCTTTCCCCTTTGATAAAATTCACCAAACATTCTCTTTGTTCCGGCTTTAAATCCTCGATCTCAGGAACCGTTGCCAACACAGAATGTCTGTCTTCATCTACATCCATCTCGACGCTTTGTTTACTGTTGTGCTGTTCCACAAAAGTGACCCAGACAGATGCGATGAGTTTGACGTCATGGCTTCACAGCTCTTCACTGATTGTCCGGTGCGCGGTCTACAACTTCTGGGGTTCTTGCAAACTGTCTAGTGTATTCTGATTCCTGACCTAGTCGCTGGAGAGAAATAAAATTGAGCGGAGGCACTAGAACCACTCACCCTTTCACACACATACACCAGTGTACACAGACACTGCGGGCAAGGTGGCTTAAGTTTCTTGCCAAGGATACGACGACAGCTGGAATCACACCATCAACCTGTGGACCAGTGGATCTGATCCACTGATGTTTATGTCATGAGTGGATCGCTCTGCCTCCCCAACATCTGAACAGCCCCCACAGTGGAGTGTTTTAAGTCTTAAGACCCACTTTTATTCTCATGATAATACCACATGAGTTGTGTGGTCCTCTGTGTCTTTTATTTTATTTATTTATTTATTTTTTTTAGTACTGCTTTTATGTATTGATTTATTATTTTTTTCATTGATTTTATTATTTTATTTATTTTTCTATTAGTGTCTTTATTTAACATAATTCTGCAGATTTTTTATTTTTTTTTATTTTATTTTATTTTTAAAGTAAAATGTTGCATTGCTATGTGAAGCACTTTTAGAAACTGTTTTGTTTGTAAAATGTGCTTTACAAATAAAGTTGGATTGGATTGGATGACTGGGATTCTAACCGGCAACCTCCAAATCAGTGGACAAAAACACCTGAGCTACGGCCGCCCGTCTACATCTCCAAAGCTCCAAATGCTCTGTTCCACCTTGTGATGTCATGAAACAGTAGATTTAAAATTAACAGCTCCTTTTACCTTTTCCAGGTATGAAATCATCAAAATGGTTTTAGTGAAGGTGTATGGAGTTTAAAAACACAGTGGAGCACTTCCTGTATTACCATATGACATCACAAGGTGGAGCAGAGTTTTCAGTTAAGAGAAGAGCACAGCCTAAATACGCAGGATTTGTGAGTTAAACATGTGAATGAAACAAAACACAACTCCAGACGAGTAAACTTCACCGTATCTGTTACTCTTGTAGTTGAGCAGCTGGAATCCGTGTATCATTCGTTCATTCATTTTTCAATATAAAACCAAAAATAAGAAAATGAAAAACAAAAAAAAAAAAAAAAAACTGTTTTCTTCATTATTTGTCTCCAAAACCAAAATGAAAAAAACAGATAATGATTTGTTTTGGTTTTTTTTTCAGTTTTTGATTTTGTGTTTAAATGAAAAATGGAAAAAACGGATAACGACCGTTTGCAGTTTACGTGACTTCGGACTTCTGCACTGCGTACGGACTGAACCAGGACTGATCCAGGTCCGGGACCAGAGCAGGACCAGAGTGGACTCTAAGCTTTGACTCCGAGCCTCCGCGAGCTCAGCTTCGAGCTCCAGCCCTGCTGTGGGCTCTGAGCCTCCAGTCTGGTCTCGGTCTCAGTCCCGGTCTGGTTCTGGTCTGGTCCCGGTCTGGTCTCACACTTGGTCTGGTCCCGGTCTCAGTCCTGATCTCAGTCTCGGTCTGGTCCCGGCTTGGTCCTGGTCTGGTCTCGGTCTCAGTCCAGTTCTGGTCCCGGTCTAGTCCCAGTCTGGTCTCAGTCTCGATCTGGTCCCGGCCTGGTCCTGGTCTGGTCTCGGTCCCAGTCCCAGTCCCGGTTCTGGTCTGGTCCCGGACCTGGTTCAGTCCGTATGCTGTACAAAAGTCCGACATCGCAGTCATGGAAGTCACGTAAACGGGAAAACGGCCGTTATCCTTTTTTTTTTTTTTCATTTTTCATTTAAACACAAAATCAAAAACTGAAAAAAAAAAAAAAAAAAATCATTATCTGTTTTTTTTTTTTTTTTTTTTTTTTTGGTTTTGGAGACAAATTAATGAAGAAAACTGTTGTTTTTTTCATTTTCTTATTTTTGGTTTTATATTGAAAAACGAATGAACGACTGATACACGGATTAGCTGGCAGTCGCGCCCTTGAGCAAGACACTTCACCAACTGTCTGTGTGTTACTGTGATAAGCACCATATACTATTACTATTTTTTATCTGTTTCCCTTTTTCTATATTTGACAAATAGACACAATTTCCAATCTTAACATGTTTCCTCCGCGTGGAGCTGCGTCTAAACACACATATCTAGGCCAGCGCTGCAGATGTTACATAAAGAGTAATTACAGCCTACACTTTCCATACAGCTTCCCCGCGGAGATCAAATACAGAATAACTTTGCTTTATGCACCTGGGCCAGTCCGCGGCTTTTTTTTTCCCCGAGAAGAATAATTTAACTTTCTATCTCTTAATAACCCAGTGAAACCTGCTTACGGATGCACTTTCTCCTCTTTATTTGCTCTTACGCTCACTAGGAAATCTATGTACAGATTCAGGGAGGAGAAGTTTATCCACAAGTCCGCGCAGACGCCGGGTAATTAGCACAAGTGCACGGGGTAAGGTCCACGAGGGCGAAAACACAGGCGTATAGATATGTAAATATATGACACAAGCCTCTCCGTGCTCTGTAAAAAGTCCATTATGAGGCGCATTAAGCATCTGGCAGCGGGCTTTGATGGTCTGTCATTTGTTGTTTTCGTAGGTGGGCGCGTTTTAAAGAATTAACAACCAAGACTGAGGGATATGGTAATAAAAGAGAGAAGGGGAGTAATCAAAAGAGCGCGTTATGGTGCAGAGCCGAGAGTGGCAGGAGAGAGTGGCTTCATTAGAATCCGCAGTAAATATAGAGACGAGTTGTTTTTTTGTTTTTTTTGTATTGTCGTAAAAATGCATTATTTTACACCGGAAACAAAAAGCGATTTGACTCAGAACATCAAGAATAATAAGAAGAATAAAGGGATTTCAGTTCATCAGTCCTTTTGACTTATCTTAAAAATGTATTACGTACATTTCCTGGTTGAGAGTCAGACAGAGAATCCGTGTGTCATTCGTTCATTTGTTTTTCAATATAAAACCATCCATCCATTTTCTTCTGCTTATCCGGGGCCAGCAGTCTAATAATAATAATAATATAATAATAATAATAATGATAATAATATAAAACCAATAATAAGAAAATGAAAAACTACAGTTTTATTCATGATTTGTCTCCAAAAAAAAAAAAAAAAAAAAAACTGATAATGATTTGTTTTGTTTTTTTCAGTTTTTCGATTTTGTGTTTAAATGAAGAATGGAAAAAAACGGATAAGTTTTACGTGACTTTCGTAACTGCAATGCCGGACTTTTGCGCTGCACACGGACTGAACCAGGACTGATCCAGGTCCAGAACCAGAGCAAGACTGAGACTGAGACCAGGGCGGGACCAGACTGGGTCTGAGACTGAGACCAGACCGGAACCAGACCGAGACCGGGACTGAGACCAGGCCGGGACCAGAGCGGGACCAGACCGAGACCAGGCTGGGACCAGACCGAGACCAGACCAGGACCAGACCGAGACTGAGACCGGGACCAGACCGAGACCGGGACTGAGACCAGACCGGAACCAGACCGAGACCGAGACTGAGACCAGACCGGTACCAGAGCGGGACCAGACCGAGACCAGGCTGGGACCAGACCGAGACTGAGACCGGGACCAGACCGAGACCGGGACTGAGATAGACCGGAACCAGACCGAGACGAGACTGAGACCAGACCGGTACCAGAGCGAGACCGAGACTGAGACCAGACCGGTACCAGAGCGGGACCAGACCGAGACCAGGCCGGTCCAGACCGAGACCAGACCAGGACCAGACCGAGACTGAGACCGGGACCAGACCAGGACCAAACCGGGACCAGAGCGGGACCAGACCGAGACCAGGCTGGGACCAGACCGAGACCAGACCAGGACCAGACCGAGACTGAGACCGGGACCAGACCGGGACCAGACCAGAACCAAACCGGGACCAGAGCGGGACCAGGGTGGACTCCGAGCTTTGACTCCGAGCCTCCGCGGGGTCCGAGCCTCAGCTTTGAACTCTGGCCCTGCGGTGGGCTCTGAGCCTCCGGTCTGGTCCTGGCCTGGTTTTGGTCTGGTCCTGGCCTGGTCTCGGTCTCAGTCTCGGTCTCGTCCCTGTCTGGTCTGATCTCAGTCTCGGTCTGGTCCCGCTCTGGTCCCAGTCTGGTTCCAGTCTGGTCCCAGACCTGGATCAGTCCTGGTTCAGTCCGTATGCAGTGCAAAAGTTCGCCATCGCAGTCACGGACGTCACGTAAACCGTTATCCGTTTTTACCATTCTTCATTTAAACACAAAATCGAAAAAAAAGAATCATTATTATTTATTTTTTTTTGCCTTGAATGTTCCAAAGTATGGCATTCAGCTTCTTGTCTTATCTATCACCTCGGAGACAGGCAGATAGCAACTCCAAAGGTCAGGTCACAAGTCAGATCTGTGATACTGCAGAGCAACACTGTTTCTATGGAGATGAGACTCTGACTGTGATCAGAAATGTACATAATGTGCCTTTAAAAAACTGACTAATTAACTCAAAACTACTTAAATTTACATCTAAACAAAACAATCTGAGGTACAATAAATATTAGTAAAGACTAAATTCTTATTGTTTTACTTAAAGCTTCATTAGAATCTGCAGTAAATATGGAAATGTGAAACAAAAAACTGATTCGACTTGGGAACATCAACAGCTTTTCTTAAGAATAATGAATAAGAATAAAGGGATTTCAATTCAGAGTTCATTTTCACTTCTCCTAAATGTGTATAATGTAACTCTTGCGATGGAGGATTAGCCACCTACTTGCCTCGAATGTTTTATTATTAAATTATTATCACGATGTGCATCTCACGGTACGATATTTATTGCGATATTTTGCAGATAGAACACGTTTCTGCTTTTAAAATACCCTGACAAGATTTTGGTGTGAATTATTTCCGTCATAATCCCAAGAATTCAAGTAAAAAAACACATTTCTTCATGTTGTTTGCGCCGAAATGAATCATGGGAGATGTAGTTTCCGATGTCCATACGCTGTTGCGATTATAAAACCATGCATTTAAACAAATATTTGATATATTGTGACTGCCCACGAGACTTTTGACGATACGATATCACAATATATCGCTTATTGTTACACCCTTTTTAGACATATCTATCACCACGGAGACAAGCAGGTGACACTACGGGACATTCTATTCCTGTAGCGGAAACCCCCACCACAAAATAAGCATGAAAAAAAAAAATGAAAAAAAATGTAAAGATAATAACCTGTGGTGCAATAAATAAAGCCCAGATCCTAAAAAAAAACATAATGACATGTGGCTTGGGAAGCAGAAGGGTTAAAGCCCCACTGTGTAACTTTTTACCGCCCCAAAAATAAATGCAGGTGTGACGGGATTCTTCAAAAATTAAAAATAATATGCGTTTTTTTTGGTTAGTTTATTGTGCTCTCCAATAGTCCAAAAAAGATGCCAAATGAGGATGAAAAAATAAAAAATAAAAACAAATAAATAAATTGCAGTGGTACAGTGGGAGTTCTTACTTTCAAAAGTTCAATTTAGAGGCAAACCAAAAAAACAAAAAAAAAAAAGAAACTGGTTTGAGTAGACTTCCCTTTTGAGTCTTAAAAAGTGTGTTAAAAATGTGTCCTTACCTGGAGGAGAAGGAGGAGGAGGAGGGCCTTTTCTTTCTTTTTTTTTTTTTTTAGCTTAAAATTCTCATTTCCATTTTTATAGAAAAGGTTCCGAAGTGTAGTTTTAACTTTCTGTTTCAACTGAATCATGAAGGTCATTTACCCCGGGGATTATTTTCCTCATTGTCACTGACGCTTATTGTCAGATGAATTGTTACACTGCATTTCTACACAGTCAGAAAACACAGCTGCAGCGTTTTGTTTTAGTTTTAGTCCCGGTTTAGACCTGGTTTAGACCTGGTTTAGTGCCAGTTTAGATCTGGTTTAGTCATTGTTTAGTCCTTGTTTTAGTCCTGATTTTAGTCCTGGTTTAGACCTGGTTTAGTCCTGGTTTAAACCTAATCCTGGTTTTAGTCCTGGTTTTAGTTCTGGTTTTAGTCCTGACTTTAGTCCTTGTTTAGTCCTGGTTTAGTTCTGATTTTGTGCTGGTTTAGACCTGGTTTAGTCCTGGTTTTAATCCTGGTTTTAGTCCTGGTTTTAGTTCTGGTTTTAGTCCTGACTTTAGTCCTTGTTTAGTCCTGGTTTAGTTCTGATTTTGTGCTGGTTTAGACCTGGTTTAGTCCTGGTTTTGGTCCTGGTTTAGACCTGGTTTAGTCCTGGTTTAGACCTGGTCTAGTCATTTATTTTAGTTCTGGCTTTTTTTTTTTTTTTAGTTCTGGATTATTCCTGGTTTTAATCCTGGTTTAGTCCTTGTTCAGTCCTGACTTTAGTCCTGTTTTAGTCCTTGTTTAGTCCTGGTTTTGGTCCTGGATTAGTCATGGTTTGGTGCTGGTTTTACTCCTGGTTTAGTCCTAGTTTTAGTCCTGGTTTAATCCTTGTTTAGACCTGGTTTAGACCTGGTTTAGTGCCAGTTTAGATCTGGTTTAGTCATTGTTTAGTCCTTGTTTTAGTCCTGATTTTAGTCCTGGTTTAGACCTGGTTTAGACCTGGTTTTAATCCTGGTTTTAGTCCTGGTTTTAGTACTGGTTTTAGTCCTGACTTTAGTCCTTGTTTAGCCCTGGTTTAGTTCTGGTTTTGTGCTGGTTTAGTCCTGGTTTTAGTCCTGGTTTAGTTCTGATTTTGTGCTGGTTTAGACCTGGTTTAGTCCTGGTTTAGACCTGGTCTAGTCATTTATTTTAGTTCTGGCTTTTTTTTTTTTCTTTTTTTTTAGTTCTGGATTAGTCCTGGTTTTAATCCTGGTTTAGTCCTTGTTCAGTCCTGACTTTAGTCCTGGTTTAGTCCTGGTTTTGTGCTGGTTTAGACCTGGTTTAGTCCTTGTTTTAGTCCTGACTTTAGTCCTGGTTTAGTCCTTGTTTTAGTGCTGACTTTAGTCCTGTTTTAGTCCTTGTTTAGTCCTGGTTTTGGTCCTGGATTAGTCATGGTTTGGTGCTGGTTTTACTCCTGGTTTAGTCCTAGTTTTAGTCCTGGTTTAGTCCTGATTTTAATCCTGGTTTAGTCCTGGTTTAGTCTTTGTTTAGTCCTGGATTAGTCATGGTTTAGTCCTGGTTTTAGTCCTGGATTAGTTCTGGTTCCTGGTTTAGTCCTGGTTTAGTCCTGATTTTAGTCCTGGTTTTGTGCTGGTTTAGTCCTGGTTTAGTCCTGATTTTAGTCCTGGTTTTGTGCTGGTTTAGTCCTGATTTTAGTCCTGGTTTTGTGCTGGTTTAGTCCTGGTTTTAGTTCTGGTTTAATCCTGGTTTTAGTCCTTGATTAGTTCTGGTTCCTGGTTTAGTCCTGGTTTAGACCTGATTTAAGTTTTGATTTAGTCATGTTTTTTAGTTTTGCTTCAGCCACTGCATTTCTCCTCAGTCAGAAAACACCGCTGCATTGTCTGACTCCTTTTCAATAATTATCCCCCATATTTTTTTACCCTTTTTCCTCGCGTTACTTGATCCTCGACGCGCGCCCGTGTCTGTCGGCGCACCGCTCCACCAACACGAACACAGCGCATTTAAAGCAGGAGCCCGGATCATGTGTCACCAAACGGATTCACTTCTCCCCGCCAAACGTGCAGCTATAAAAGCCTATTTGAACGCTTCAAATCCACGCGCATTCCCCCTATTATTGCCCTGTCAGTCACTCTCGGCGGAGGTAACGCAACCTGCTCTTACGGGCACGACTCCGCACTCCCACAATGCAAATATACGTGCAATTTTACACCGAGCGGTAGCCATTTGAATAAACTTAACCAAACGAAGCGCGCGTGCTGCTCATTTGAACTCCACTGTTTCCTGTTACTAATTCGGCCCCGTTTTGAAATTCAAACATCGCGTCTGCCAGTATACGTCTGACTTCCATCCAAACTTTTATTTTTTCCCCTTTCACTGTTGACACCCAAACTGTCGAAAGGAAAATAATTAGCTCCCCCTTCCCACAGCATGCGAGCCACATTAATATTAATACAGCCCCTCTAACTACTTGTCATTTGAAATAGTGCTCTAAATATACCCGGTGTCGCCAGCGCCGATTTAATGAGTCTGAATCCGCCGCTGTCACTGCAAAAACACCATTACTGCTTGTGACAACTTCCAGATAGTGGATTGAAAGGTCAGATTTGACTCGTCTTGGCTGTGGTTTATGGTCAGAGGAGGAAGAGCGCCGCCGACTGATGGACTCCGCCGTAAAGACTCTGCACACAAATGAAGACAATCAGGTGTTTAGTCCTGATTTAGTGCTGGTTTAGTTATGTTTTAGTCCTTGTTTTAGTCCTGATCTTAGTCCTAGATTAGCCCTGGTTTAGACCTTGTTTAGTGCAGGTTTAGTGCTGGTCTAGTGCTGGATTAAACTTGGTTTAGTCCTCGTTTTAGTCCTGATATTAGTCCTGGTTTAATCCTGGTTTAGTCCTGGTTTTAGTCCTGATTTTATTCCTGGTATTAGTCCTGGTTTTAGTCCTGACTTAGTGCTGGTTTAGTGCTGGTTTGAGTCCTGTTTTTAGTCCTTGTTTTAGTGCAGGTTTAAACCTGGTTTAGGCCTGGTTTAGACCTGGTTTAGGCCTGGTTTAGTTCTGGTTTAGTCCTTGTTTAGACCTGTTGCATAAACATCATTAGTGCAGATAGTGGATTGAAATTTCAGGTTTGACTCGTCTTGTCTGTGGTTTATGTTCAGAGGAGGAAGAGCGTCGCCGACTGATGGACTCCGCCGTAAAGACTCTGCACACAAATGAAGACAATCAGGTGTTTAGTCCTGATTTAGTGCTGGTTTAGACCGGGTTTTAATCCTGGTTTAGACCTGGTTTAGTCCGGTTTTAGTTGAGGTTTAGTTATGTTTTAGTCCTCGTTTTAGTCCTGATTTTAGTCCTAGTTTAGCCCTGGTTTAGACCTGGTTTTAGACCTGGTTTAGACCTTGTTTAGTGCAGGTTTAGTGCTGGATTAAACTTGGTTTAGACCTCGTTTTAGTCCTGATATTAGTCCTGGTTTATACCAGATTTAATCCTGGTTTAGTCCTGGTTTATTCCTGGTATTAGTCCTGGTTTTAGTCCTGACTTAGTGCTGGTTTAGTCCTGGTTTTAGTCTTGGTTTAAACCTGGTTTGAGTCCTGTTTTTAGTCCTTGTTTTAGTGCTGGTTTAGTTCTGGTTTAGTCCTGGTTTAGTCCTAGTTTAGACCTGGTTTGGGCCTGGTTTAGTGTGATTTTAGTTCTGTTTTAGTCCTCGTTTTAGTCCTTGTTTTAGTCTTACTTTAGTCCTGGTTTAATGCTGGTTTAGTGCTGGTTTTAGACCTGGTTTAGACCTGGTTTAGTCATGGTTTAGACCTGGTTTAGACCTGGTTTAGACCTGGTTTAGTCTTGGTTTAGTCCTAGTTTAGACCTGGTTTGGGCCTGGTTTAGTGTGATTTTAACTCTGTTTTAGTCCTCGTTTTAGTCCTTGTTTTAGTTTTACTTTAGTCCTGGTTTAATGCTGGTTTAGACCTGGTTTAGTCATGGTTTAGTCATGGTTTCATCCTGGTTTAGACCTGGTTTAGACCTGGTTTAGTCATGGTTTAGTCATGGTTTAGACCTGGTTTAGTCCTGCTTTAGACCTGTTGCATAAACATCATTAGTGCAGATAGTGGATTGAAAGGTCAGGTTTGACTCGTCTTGTCTGTGGTTTATGTTCAGAGGAGGTCGAGCGCCGCCGACTGATGGACTCCGCCGTAAAGACTCTGCACACAAATGAAGACAATCAGGGTTTTTCACAGTTACAGCGGCTAATTTGGAGCCATATTTAGAAATCTGAGCATGTGTATCGTAGCAACCAAAGCCCCAATTAGGACTGAGGTTATTGAAAGTACATCGAAGGTTTCCCGCCCACACCTGCTGGTTTGGTTTGGCAGGGGGAGGTTTGCGGCGCTGTCAGTCAAACCTGTTGCCAACACGAGCAGTTATTAATGTTCAGATCTTCATTTAGGGACAAAATAATTATTTTAAAATTTGTAGCTCCATGAAAAAGGTATTGCTTTGCCTAGAACAGGTGTTTTCACATTTAGACCTAAATTTAGTGCTGGTTTAGACCTGGTTTAGACCTGTTTTTAGTTACCGTTTAGTCCTGATTTTAGTCCTGGTTTTAGTCCTGGTTTTAGTCCTGGTTTAGTCCTGGTTTAGTCATGATTTTAGTCCTGGTTTTAGTGCTGGTTTAGTCCTGGTTTTAGTCCTGGTTTAATCCTGGTTTAGTCCTGGTTTAGGCCTGATTTTAATCCTAGTTTAGTCCTGGTTTAGACCTGGTTTAGTCCTGGTTTTTAATCCTAGTTTAGTCCTGGTTTAGTTCTTGTTTAGTACTGGTTTAATCCTGGTTTAGTCCTAGTTTTAGTCCTGGTTTAGTCCTGGTTTAGACCTGGTTTAGTCCAGATTTTAGTCCTGGTTTTAGTCCTGGTTTAGTCCTGGTTTAGTCCTGATTTTAGTCCTGGTTTTAGTGCTGGTTTAATCCTGATTTTAGTCCTGGTTTAGTCCTAGTTTAGTCCTGGTTTAGGCCTAATTTTAATCCTAGTTTAGTCCTGGTTTAGACCTGGTTTAGTCCTGGTTTTAATCCTAGTTTAGTCCTGGTTTAGTTCTTGTTTAGTACTGGTTTAATCCTGGTTTAGTCCTAGTTTTAGTACCTGGTTTAGTCCTGGTTTAGACCTGGTTTAGTCCAGATTTTAGTCCTGGTTTTAGTCCTGGTTTAGTCCTGGTTTAGTCCTGGTTTAGATCTAGTTTAATCCAGATTTTAGACCTGGTTTAGTCCTGGTTTTAATCCTAGTTTAGTCCTGGTTTAGTTCTTGTTTATTACTGGTTTAATCCTGGTTTAGTCCTAGTTTTAGTACTGGTTTAGTCCTGGTTTAGATCTAGTTTAATCCAGATTTTAGTCCTGGTTTTAGTCCTGGTTTAATCCTGGTTTAGTCCTGATTTTAGTCCTGGTTTTAGTCCTGGTTTAATCCTGGTTTAGTCCTGATTTTAGTCCTGGTTTTAGTCCTGGTTTAATCCTGGTTTAGTCCTGAGTTTAGTCCTGGTTTTAGTCCTGGTTTAGTCCCGGTTTAGTCTTGATTTTATTCCTGGTTTTAGTTCTGGTTTAGTCCTAGTTTTAATCCTGATTTTAGTCCTGGTTTTAGTCCTGATTTTATTACTGGTTTAGTACTACTTTAGTCCTGGTTTTAATCCTGATTTAGTCCTGGTTTGGTCCTCGTTTTAATTCTGGCACATACGAGGTGAAGCTCCAAACTATGAGTACGTCGTCATGGCGACATAATATTACAGATAATACACGCTCACACAATCACTGATATTAATCCTGCTGCAGATGTTTTACAGATGTGCACCATTATTTTTTTCTTCCCGTGTGTGTTGTGCCTCCCCAGTGACTCTTTGGCGCCCCCCAGTGGAGGTGCGCTTCACCTACTGGAAACCTCTCGCCTAGAATGTTCCACAGTATGACATTAAACATATTACTCTTTCTAGTATTTACTGTTTTAATTCACCTGATGGTCTGTTTTTATTGTTCATATCTTGATTTAGGGACAAAATAGTGAAATGTACCTCCCAGAATTGTGGATTAAAACGAACATTTTAAGACTAAATGACGAGTCTGACAGCAGCAGATACAGAGAGAGGAGCCATGTCGAATTGAAAGCCAAAATTGATCATGTCCAGTTACAGGATATATACTGTACAGAAATTTTCTTAATCGATCGTCGGAAGAATTAACGATCGATTATCGATTAATCATTAACGTTTTTTTAATATTAAAATGATCATCCTTATTATTACTATCTGCACTACTAATCTGCATAAATAAATTCAACTTCACGACATATAAACCGTAACGACTCTAGAGCCACATCAGCCTGTTTGACATTATAATGTGTTTAATTCAGTTTTGCGCAACTCTCACAGAAACGAAACTTAAAACCGCATCGCTAATTTGCATAAACTAAGCGAAGATAAAACTACAGCTCTTGTGTCGCTGATGCGGTAAATTTCTGTCGGATTAAAAGACATGACTCAGGTGAATACAGGTTAGTGTGACCAGATTTGCGTTTGTCAAAACCAGGACACCGTACGGGGGGAGGGAGGTTGGGACTCGTCATCGACATTGCGCGACTCTCACCTGGAAAAACTTTTTCCCACTGGACACCGAAACATATGTGCTGCTTTGTTACACTGTGCACATGGACTCACACTTGTCCCGAACGCAACGGAAAGTGTGGAATTTCTTGTACAAATCATCGTTAAATACACATTTGTGCTTCGGTACGTTGCAGACTGACCGAATGTTTGTGTCTCGCTCCTTCTGATGCAGAGACACATGTACACACCTGTTTGGTCACACTACGCACAGCAACCTGCATTCGGTTTGTCGATTAAAATTAACGTAATCGACGAAATTTTTAATGATCAATTATCGATTAATCGATTAATCATGCCCATCCCTACTGTACAGTCTAAGCTCCATGGAGAGGTTGCTGCTTCACTTGGAATGTTCCACAGTATGGCATTAGTATTTATTTCTTTAGAGGCATTTGCATGTCTCAAAAATTCTCCAGATCTAACCTCTAATTCTGCTCGATAGAATCACTTCATAGCTCTCCATGACATTTAGATAGATTTAGATAGATATTTTTATTACCGTATTTTTCGGACTATAAGTCACACTTTTTTTCATGGGTGTTTCCTGCGACTTATACTCCGGTGTGACTTGTATATTCAAATGTTCACACTAACAGCCGCTCTAGTCTTGTGTGTGAGTATCTGCTGCTCCTGTTCCTCCTGTACCACTGTCACTTGGCTCTACTGCGCATGTCTCCTGCAGAAAGAGCCTCTGTCCTGTCTGTGTCATGTCAGTCGATCGCACCGTTACTTCTGCCCCAATTTAAACAAACTTATAAAGACGACTGAGAAGACTGAACACAAATGCCCCCAAAAACAAAATCTGATTTTGCAGATTACAAACTGCAAGTCGTAAAATCTGTTGCCGGAAAAGATAATCGTGCAGCAAAAAGAAAGTTCGGCGCGAGACAGAAACTCGTGACACCGTGAAACTTTCCTGGAAGTCACTGGATGGACGGACAAAGCCTGGACTTCAGTGACACCGAAACCATCCTGTCGGGATTCAGAAAGGCCTGAATAATTCTAATTGGAACTGACACTGAGTCTGACGACAGCGACACAGAAGAGGAAGCGTCGCTCTGTTTACCTCCGGAGGTCGTGGAGTTGCTCAAAAGTGACACCGAGGATGAAGAATTGAATGGATTTAGTGATTTGGAGTGAGATGGAGAGTTTGTTAAACTTGTTCTGTTGTTTATGTTATAGTTTATCTGAAGAACCGTTCATATGTGACGTTATTACTGTTGTTTTTACTAGAACTTGAGTTTCAAAAATGTCGGTTCCTGGTCTCTGATTTTACAAAATAATTTCCCCCCCCAAAAGTGCGACTTATGTATTTTTTTTTTTCTTCTTTATTGCGCATATTTTGGCTGTTGTGACTTATACTCCGGAGCGACTTATAGTTAAAAAAATGCAGCACTTATTTCCATTGCATGTTTACTTTTATTTGTACATACAGTATATATTTATATGTACGGCCTACTTATTTAGAATTCATTACTACCTTTGTTCTTTTATTATATTACGAATGGGTGAACTTCCTTTTCCAAGTTATTTCCGTTGTGGATCAATAAAGTTCATCTAAGTGTATATAGTCAAAGCTTAACGTCCTACTGCGAAACATTCCAGATAAAACAATAACATCTCCGTGGAGAGTGTGTGCATTTTTACGAGCGCAATCAAGTGGAAGAATAGACGGACTAATTTACCGAGGACTTTTGAATTGTCAAACAGTGCGGCTGAATTGCACGGAGTGATTTGAATGCTGTTTTGAACGCGCGGCGCCGGCGATGGCTGGATCAGAGCCGGAGTTGTGCATAAATTGAATCCGCGGGGAAGCTAAGGACATTTACATTTCTAAAATTAGCAGTTTGTGTCAAAACAAACAAGGCGACAGATCCATAATGTAAATATATCTGAGCGTCAGTAAAAGGGCCCTTGAAGCTTCTGTGGTTTGTGTTTGTGAAAGGGATGATGGGACGTTCAGTAACAGTACATTTCTTTTAATTAGTTTTGAAGAAATAAGATGGGCCATATGTTCGGATTTTGTTTCGCTCGTTACAGATTTTAAGAGTTCCTTTAAACGGGGGGGAAAATGGTTATCGGCTTCCAATATTTACAGACGTTTTAAGCGCAAGTGTCTCAATCGAAGATCAAAATAAAATGAGAGGAAATTCACGTAGAAACTCAAAAAGTTGTAACGAAATGAAGTATAAAAATTGTTCAAACGCCTGCACACGTTTCAAACAGAGCTACTAAGCTGGGCAGGACCTGGAGGACTAAAGGGGAGAGTGAGGGGAAGAGGGTGGGGGTCTCGAGGACTAAAGGGGAGAAGAGGGGTGGGCTCTGGAGTACTAAAGGAGAGAGTGAGGGTGGAGTTTGGACGACTAAAGGTGAGAACGAAGGGCGGGGTCTGGAGGACTAAAGGGGAAAGCAAGGGGGAGAGGAGGAGGGGTCTGGAGGACTAAAGGGGATATTGAGGGGCAGGTCTGGAGGACTAAAGAGCAGAGTGAGGGGCGGGGTCTGGAGGACTAAAGGGGAGAGTGAGGGGCAGTTGTGGAGGACGAAAGAGCAGAGTGAGGGGCGGGTTTTTGAGGACTAAAGGGGAGAGTGAGGAGGAAGGAGGAGAGGAGGAGTCTGAAGGACTAAAGGGGAAAGCAAGGGGGAGAGGAGGAGGGGTCTGGAGGACTAAAGGGGATATTGAGGGGTGGGGTCTGAATGATGAAAGGGGATAGTGAGGGGAGAGGAGGGGCGAGGTCTGGAGGACTAAAGGGGAGAGTGAGGGGTGGGGTCTGGAGGAATAAAGGGGAGAGTGAGGGGCAGGTCTGGAGGACTAAAGGGGAGAGTGAGGGGAGGGGTCTGGAGGACTAAAAGGGAGAGTGAGGGGTGGGGTTTTGAGGACTAAAGGGGAGAGTGAGGGGCAGGTCTGGAGGACTAAAGAGCAGAGTGAGGGCGGGGTCTGGAGGACTAAAGGGGAGAGTGAGGGGCAGTTGTGGAGGATGAAAGAGGAGATTGAGGGGCGGGTTTTTGAGGACTAAAGGGGAGAGTGAGGAGAGGAGGAGGAGAGGAGGAGTCTGGAGGACTAAAGAGGAGAGTGAAGGTGGGTGGTGGAGGACTAAAGGGGAGAGTGAGGGGCGGGGTGTGGAGGACTAAAGGGGAGAGTGAGGGCAGGGTGTGAAGGACTAAAGGGGAGAGTGAGGAGGAAGGAGGAGGAGAGGAGGGGTCTGGAGGACTAAAGAGGAGAGTGAAGGCGGGGTGTGGAGGACTAAAGGGGAGAGTGAGGGGCGGGGTGTGGAGGACTAAAGGGGAGAGTGAGGAAGAAGGAGGAGGAGGGGTCTGGAAGACTAAAGGGGAGAGTGAGGGGGAATGAGAGCCGTGGTTTGGAGGATTAAAAGGGATAGTGAGGAAGAGGAGTCTGGAGGACTAAAGAGGAAGAGGAGTCTGGAGGACTAAAGAGGAGAGTGAGGGGGGAAAAGAGGAGAGTGGGATCTAGAGGACTAAAGGGGAGCATTAGGAGAAAGGTGGAGAAGGGGCGGATCTGGAAGACTAAAGGGGGGTGAGGGGGAAGGGGGGGGCGAAGTCTCGAGGGTATAAGCCAGATAGTTGTAATTAGGAACATCCGGATATAATCGTGGAAGTCTTGCGTGACGTCACCAACTACTTGAAATCACAGAGGCCACTGAAGGCATCACAAACTTATATTTAGGCAGTTTTTTTGTTTGTTTCTTTGTTTCTTTTTTTCCTAGAAAACAGCAAATGTACCTAGTTTGCACAAAAATGCCAAAAAAAAACCAAACTAAATAAATAAACTGCAGATAAGTTATTAAAACACAGTATAAACAGCTCTGTAGCAATAAATGTGGCTTTTGTGTTTAGTTCTACTTTAAGGTGCGACTTTAAATCCTCGATCTTGGGAATCGTTACCAACACAGAATGTCTGTCTTCGTCTACATCCATCTTGACCTTTTTGTTAACTGCTGTGTTGTGCTGGAACCCAGAGTTTGCCAGTGCGCGGTCTACAACTTCCGGGGTTCTTGCAGTTTGAGAGAAAAACTGAGCCTAAATACGCAGGACTGTGTGTTAAACATGTGCGAATGAAACTAAAACACAACTCCAGGTCTGTTTGCGATGAGGAAACGACATTATAACACCCCGTAGATCAGAAAATAACGTAACTCGGGCCCTTTTAATGTAGCTTTCCATTTATCTGGCAATGGTTTCCACTCTGTATTCCCCATTATTTCATCTCACCTTCACACAGGTTATAAGGGCGCTCCAGTCCTTTGAGGCAACTGCTTGAAATCAATCCATTACATAATTAATGACTCAACCCAATTTAGTGCCTACTTTACAAGGGAATACTCCAGACCGACACACAGACAGACAGAAAGACAGAGTTCACTTACTAAATAAACAGGCAGCTCCGCGATGCTGATGCAAACGCTGGTAAAGTGAAACTAACAGGCTCGAGCTACATAAGATTTGCAAATACCGGCCTCTGTCACGATACGCTCTACGCCGAACGTTAATCTGACAGAGCGGAGTTGTATTTGCTTTTAAAACGCTGAGAAATACTGTAGAAATCTGCTCACGTAACGCTTAAACTCAATGGCGTTTTGAGTCTTTGCGTGTTCAAGATCAAATTATTATGAAATCGCACGAGGTTATTACATTATGAATCGGCCGTGAATGTGAAAACTCTATATTTTTGCAAGGTCAGTGGATGTATTCTTCAACTTAAAAGTAAAACGAATAGTAGAAATGCATGGACTTCGAAGAACATGGGACTTTACATGCAATTAATTCCGTAAAATGCATAAAAAAGTCTAAAAATGTTGTACTTTAAATGTTTTTTACAGTCTTAAAACATGAAAAACTTAATTATTCACATGGCTTTGTAATGATTTTTAATTATGGGATTTTTTTTACAATATGGGATTTATTTTTTATTTTTATTTTATTTTATTTTTTTCTTCGTGTGAGGTGGATTACCAAAAACTTCCATCTATCTGCTCCTGGTCCGGCCCTTCCAACACATTTTAGAACCCTTTGTGGCCCACGAGTCAAAAAAAATTTGACCACCCCCGGTCTATATGTTACGGTCATAATTTTTGATAATTTTTCATGCTGTATTGTTGAATATCATAGTCAAATAAGAGTCAGGTTTGTGGAGATGCAAGCCCTCACTCATAGTAAGAACGTGTGTTTATTTATTTTACTTTTTGTGTGTTTCTTTTTTTTTTTTATTGTTGTGTTTTTATGTGTATTATTATTATTATTATTATTATTATTATTATTATTATTATTATTATTATTATTATTACTTTATTTATTTATTTTTGTATTTATTTATTTATTTTTTACCTTTATGCAGTGCAACATCCAAAATATCAAAAATTAAACAAAACAAACAAAAAAAAAACACATTTATTTTAGTGTATTTTTAGTTTTTTGGCTAAAAGGTTACATGGTATGACTTTAAATGAACTACTGTTATCTTGAGTTGAAAATGACATTCTCTTGTATGAATTTTATGTTTGTGTTTTCTTCAATCTGGTGTCAAAAATGGTGTTGAGTTTCTAAAACATAACTAAAACATAAAATTAATCCCCAATATTGCTTAACTAAACTTCTGTCTCTCTTCTCTCCAGCTCCACTCAAACATGGACAAAGGCGACGGGAATGTGAAGTACGTTCTGACCGGAGACGGAGCCGGGACGCTGTTTCTGATCGACGAAAAATCTGGAGACATCCACGCCACCAAACGTCTGGACCGCGAGGAGAAGGCCATGTACATCCTCCACGCCAAAGTCCTGGACCGGACCACCCTCGCCGAGCTCGAGCCGGACACCGAGTTTAACATCAAAATCCACGACATCAACGACAACGCGCCAAGGTTCGCCAAAGACGTGTACTTCGCCAGCGTGCCGGAGATGTCCGAAGTGGGTGAGTAAAGCCTCTGTATGTGTTTTTAAAGTGGAACTGGAGACTTAAGAGCTAAAACTGAGTCTACAGTTTTGAGAGTTTCAAAAGACACACAAAAATAAAGCTTAAATGAGTTTTTTGTAACATTATCAAGAAAAAGGTAAAGATAGTGTAGTGTATTTTTTGCATTAAAAGCCAAAAAAATATGAACATCTCATTTGTTAAAGAGGGGGCATGACAGTTCTATGGGATATTAGTCAAACACAAATTTACAGAGGGCAAAAATTTTAAATTAAATATTTATTAAAAATTTTCAGCAACATCTCTTCTTTCAAGATATGTTAGTTTAAACCTTTTCTTCTTAAAATATTTTTTTTAATAATAGTTTTACTTAAACATGGAATAAAGAACAAGCAGAATATAAAATAATAACACAATTAATACACACATTAAATAATATTTCTAGAGTCCAGGCATGTCCAAACTATGGCCCGTGGGCCAAATGTGGCCCTCAGACAAATTTGTTTTGACCCTCAGGTTTCCAGGAAAATTGGCCCAAATTACCTTACATCAATTAAAAATTTATTTTTTTGCTGCAAGTTTTCTTTTTATTTATTTAATTTTTTTGGAAAATCTACCTTGATAAAGCAAATATTTAATATTTAGTATGTGGTTTTTAGGATCTTAGCATGAATATATATGGCTGACTCATACATACACATATTTTGATTTATTCACAGTCTACATTATTCCAGTCTATGGCCCTGATCAGCCTTCTGCGTCATCTGTGTTTAGAAATGTGGCCCTTGATGAAAAAAGTTAGTGTATAGTGTAACCAGCGGGCATCTCAATACATATTTGGTATGATCTCACGGGCCAAATATATTATATATAGATTATAAATCTGGCCCCCTGGCCTGAGTCTGACATGGCTCACACATCACATATTTAGATCACCATGTTAAGTTTTATTGTTTTGAAAATACTATATTCACCCAAACAACTGATCAACATGTTTAACAAGTTTCACTTTTGTCCCCCCTGCTTTTGCTCTCATCTCTAAGTTGCTCCCTCTTCAGAGCTCTGTCACAACACAATTTTATTTCTTTTTATGTTTATTAATTAAATATGGAACAGTGCACATTAATGAACATGTATTAGTAGAGCATCCGTAGTCTGTGGCCATTTTTCTGGAGCAAGCTCACAATGAAAAAATCATCCACATACTTTATTACTGTTCTGTTCTCATTGGTGCACTGACACTTATTGGTGTAGAGTATAAACAGCAGCGATGAGAGAACACATCCCTGCTGTGATCCTGGTTTATTTAGTCGTGTTTTATTCAGAATCACGAATCAACAGAGCCATAAACCAGCGCTTTTATCTGCTTCATTCAGTCGTGTTGTGTCCAGTTAAACACCTGTCGCTCTACACCGTTGTTTTCCTGTTTCTCCCAATGCAATTCCCTCTAATTTTCAGGGTGCATTGTGGAAAAAAAAGGGAGAGAGCGCACTACTTTTTCACCAACTGGACACTCGGACACCCCTGAAAACGGCTTGACCCCTGAAGTAAAGAACAGCGTGGACGTTTGTGGAGAATTCTGAACGTCCCCGTGTTTTCTGAACCGGTTTCTTTGTATTCAAAATGTTAACGCTACCCCGGCAGCCCCCCGCTATAACAACATAAAATGAAGTTTATGGAGCACAGGACAGTGGCGAAGCTGCGGAATAAAAGATCGCGGCGCGACAAAGACTCCATCTGCTCATGTTATACGTTTAAGATAAAGTCTGATACGTCCAGAGCGAGAATGTTTTGGACCGACACAAAGGAGGGGAGAGCGGGTATAGAACACGGGACAGATTGCGAATATACGGGGAGACAGATGGTGAGATTAAACTTTCCTCACACAAAACAGCTTTCATCTTTTAGTAATATTGTCAGCTCAAAACTATCCAAATTCAATCTCACTATCTCATCTCCCTATCTCCCGTCCACACTGTGCTCAAACAGCGCTTTTGTATTTGTTTGTTGGTCCGGGCTCATTGGACATTCACCGCGTGTTCGTCCATTTGCGTTTTTCTTTTTTCTTTTTTTTTTTAATATGCCGTGGTCCCATTGAGCGTTTAAGATTGTCGCTGTCTTTCCCAATTAAAGACTTGCTTCATTGCACTTCCACTTTATCCCATTCAAAACAATATAACGAAAACCAATTGCCCTGAATACTAACGCAGTTTATGAATACGATGCATCCAGCCCGAAATCAATCCGTAATTATGAAGCTATGAACTAAAACACGAGCACTGATCAGGGCCAAATCAAAAGGCATTATTGTGTGAGAAGCAGTTGCGGAATTCATATCTGAGAGTGGTTAGTACGTTTGTCACATACGCAGCTCAGCAGTGGAGTTTTCTGTCTGTCTGTCTGTCTGCGGCGCTGAAAGAACTCACTGGCCTCTCTCGCGTTGCATTGAAAAGCTTTACACATCTGTACCTCGGATATGAAATAAAAATAGCCGAAGAAAATATGGGATTTACTGATAAAATGTGATAAAAAGTTGGTGTAAATTGTGTCGCGGTCACATTTTAGTTTAGGTTCTTACAGGCTTCTATTTAAAGGTGCGTTGTGGAACTTTTCTGGTGGAGGGTGCGTCGTTCTGGAAAGTTTCACAGTATGGAATTAAATCTTTGAGACTTTCATGGGGACCAAACCAGACCCATAGTCCAATGAGGTTCATTTGGACTTCCGATAATTGATGTTATTAAGTTCCTTTTTCAGACCAAGGGTTTCTTTTCATACCTGACAGTTTCGACTGCTCAAAGGCCCTTGGTTTGAAAAAAGAACCTAATAACACAAACCAGACCAAGTTACAGGTCGAATCTGTGGTAAGATATTTTTTTTTTAGCTATCAAAACACTTGTAGTTTAATAAACGTAATGTCGTACTGTGGAATATTCCAAGCAGAACAATGACATATCCATAGAAACAAGCAGGTGATGGACACAACCAACCAAAAAGTTACACACTACGGGCTAAAAGTTTTAGAACAGTCTCATTTTTCCAGTTATTTATTGCAAATCAAGTCATGCAAGTCCAATGAAAAGCATGAAATGGTACAGAGGCCAAAAAAAAAGATAAATGATAAATGAAAAAAGATAAATAATAATAAATCACAAGTCCAAGCACTGCCAAAACTGAGATTTTGATATTATTACATCCCTAGTAAAAATACAATTAAAAAAATAAATTAAAAAAATCATTTATTTGTTTGAGCAAGGTACAAAAAATAAACAAATTAAAAAAAAACAAAAAAAAAAACAAAAAACTAAAACGGGGATTTATACATGAACATATTTGGGACCCGGTGCTCAAAAGGAGTAGGATGAAGTTTAAAAAAACTTATAGTGCCCTATATTAATATTAACAATAATAACAATAATAATAATATTCAACACAAATCCTGGATATGTTGTTAAAGTCTGATTTGAAAATTGCTCTAAAAGTTGTTAATGTTTTTGTTTAGACAGTGAAAAGCTTACATTGATCCAATAAGAACAGTAAATCATGATTTGAATGAGGCTTTAGGATTGTTTTAAAGTAAAGGCTGATTGGACAAACAGCCATTTTCCTCTGCATGTTTTGGCAACAAATTATGTGAAGTCTAATTTATTTTGTATGACTCAAACTGAACAGTACCTAAATGTACTTAAAGATTCAACTTTACTAGAGCTAAACCAGATCTACACGTCCAAAATCCTCAAAACTACTCAGTTCAGACATCTTGCTTTGAAATTGTAGTCATTTTGGGACCTTGGAATGGTTATTTTATTCACAGGGTTTTCTGTGGGCGCTGTCCGTGGTGCTGAAAGAAACTCACTGCCCTCTTGCATTGAAAAACATTACACAACTTTATGACAGATAGAAAGTCGACATATTCAAGGAAATACTGGATTTGTTGTTAAAGTATGTCATGAAAATTGCTATAAAAGTCGTTAATGTTTTTGTTTAGATTCTGAAACGCCGACATTGACATTTGTCCGATAAGAAAAGCAAAGCATGATTTGAATGAGGCTTTAGGACTGTTTCATCTGTCTGTTTTGGTTAAACAGCAACAAATTATGTGAAGTCTAACATATTTTGTATGACTCAAACTGAGCAGTACCTAAATGTACCTAAAGATTCAACTTTACGAGAGCTAAACTACTCAACTCTGACATCTTGCTTCAAAACTGTAGTCATTTGGGAGCTTGAAATGGTTGAGTAAACATTAGGGATGTAACAATAAACGAAATAGTGTGATATTGTATTGTCAAAAATCATCCCTCGTAAAAATACTATTTTATTCACAGGGTTTTCTGCGGGCGCTGTCCGTGGTGCTGAAAGAAACTGACTGTCCTCTTGCATTGAAACATATTACACAACTATATAAGAGATAGAAAGCAGACATATTCAAAGCAAATACTGGATTTGTTGTTAAAGTGTGATATGAAAACTATGGAAGCCCTGAGAGGCAAGAGAAAAAAAAAAAAAAAAAAAAAAAAACAGAGGCCGATCATTTGGGCTCTATTTTCTAAGTGTTTTTTTTTTTTTTTTCACCAACTAAAAAAAAAAAAAAAAAAAAAATTCAAAATAACAAAAAAAAAAAAATTTTCTACAATTTTTTTTTTTCCTCTTGTGTTTTTTTTTTTTTTTTTTTCCGCTGTTGATGTGGCTGACAAAAAAAAAAAACAAAAAAAAAAAAAAAAAATTTTTTGAAAAAAATGTGTAGAATTTTTTTTTTTTTTTTGGGGAGAAGATTTTTTTTTTTTTTTTTTTTTTTTGAGTTGATGAAAAAAAAAAAAAAAAAAAAAAAAAAAACTGCTCTGAGCTATAAAAGTTGTTAATAGTTTTGTTGACGTTCTGAAAAGCCCACATTGACATTTGTCTAAGAAGAACAGTAAAGCCTGATTCTGAATAAAGTTATAGGACTGTTTTAAACAAATAGGGGTGATTGGGCAAACAAGCATTTTGTGTCTGCCTGTTTTGGTCACACGGCAACAAGTTATGTTGCTGGTTCAACTTTACTAGAATTAAACCAGGTCTCCAGGTCCAAAATCCTAAAAACTACTCAACTCAGATGTCTTGCTTTGAAATTGTAATCATTTGGACCTTGGAATGGTAGAGTAAAAATACTATTTTATTCACAGGGTTTTCTGTGGGTGCTGATAGAACTCAATGGCCTGTTGCATTGAAAAACATTGCACAGCTATAAAAGTCGACATATTCAAAGTAAATACTGGATTTGCTGTTAAAGTGTGATATGAAAATTGCTATAAAAGTTGTTAATGTTTTTGTTTAGATTCTGAAAAGTCCACGTTGACATATGTCTGATTAGAAAGGTAAAGCATGAATGAGGTTTTAGCAAAGGATGATTGGGCACATCCATTTTCATCTGCCTTTTTTGGTCAAACAGCAACAAATTATGTGAAGCCTAATGTATTTTGTATGAGTGAAACTAAACAGTACCTAAATGTACCTAAAGATTCAACTTTACTAGATCTAAACCAGGTCTCCAGGTCCAAAATCCTCAAAACTACTCAACTCCGACATCTTGCTTTGAAATTGTAGTCATTTTGGGACCTTGGAATGGTTATTTTATTCAAAGGGTTTTCTGTGGGCGCTGTCCTTGGTGCTGAAGGAAACTCACTGCCCTCTTGCATTGAAAAACATTACACAACTTTATAACAGATAGAAAGTCGACATATTCAAGGAAAATACTTCATTTGTTGTTAAAGTGTGATATGAAAACTGCTATAAAAGTTGTTGTTTTTTACTTGAATTCTTGGGATTGTGTGTAATAATTCACACCCAAATCTTGTCCCATCTACAATTATATTAACCTTTTCAAAATATCACAATAAATATCGTACCATGAGATGGATATCATTACATCACTAGTAAAAATACAATTTTATTCATTGGGTTTTATGTAGGCGCTGTCCGTGGTGCTGAAAGAAACTCACTGGCCTCTTGCATTGATAAATATTACACAACTATACAATAAATAGTAAGTTGACATATTATTTTTTTCCCCCATGTATTTGTTTGAGTCAGGTACAACAAAATTTCAAAAATAATAACTAAAACGTTGATTTATACATGGTGGTGCTCAAAAGGAGTAGGATGAAGATGAAAAAAAAAAAAAAAAAAAAATCTTATAGTGTCCTACCGCAACAACAACAACTACTACAACAACTACAACAACAACTAACAACCACAACTACACAACAACAACAACTACAACAGCAACAGCAACAAATACAAATACAACTACAAATACAACTACAACCACAATACAAATACAACTACAACAACAACTACAACTACAACTACAACTACAAATACAAACTACACAAATACAAATACAATACAAATACAACAACAACAACTACAAATACAAATACAACTAAACAAATACAAAATACAAACAATACAACTACAACTACAAATACAACTACAACCACAACTACAAATACAACTACAACCACAAATACAAATACAAATACAACCACAACAACAACTACAAATACAACCACAACGACAACTACAAATACAACTACAACCACAACTACAAATACAACCACAACTACAAATACAACTACAACCACACAACTACAAATACAACTACAACCACAAATACAAATACAACCACAACAACAACTACAAATACAACTACAACCACAACTACAACTACAAATACAACTACAACCACAACAACAACAACAACTACTACTACTACTACTACAACCACAACAACCACAACTACAAATACAAATACAACCACAACGACAATTACAAATACAACTACAACCACAACTACAAATACAAATACAACTACAACCACAACAACAACAACTACTACTACTACTACTGCTACTACTACTACTGCTACAACCACAACAACCACAACTACAAATACAAATACAACCACAACAACAACAACTACTACTACTACAACCACAACCACAACTACAAATACAACTACAACCACAACCACAACAACAACAGAAAATACTGGATTTATTGTTAAAGTGTGTCATGAAAATTGGTATAAAAGTTGTTAATATTTTGTTTAGATTGTGAAACCCCTACACTGGCATTTGTCTAGTAAGAAAAGTAAATCATGATTTGAATGAGGCTTTAGGATTGTTTTAAAGTAAAGGCCGATTGGACAAACAGCCATTTCCCTAATATCTAGTCTAATATATTTTGTATGACGGAAACTGAACAGTACCTAAACGTGCCTAAAGATTCAACTTTACTAGAGCTAAACCAGGTCTCCACGTCCAAAATCTTCCAAACTACTCAACTCCGACATCTTGCTTCGAAATTGTAGTCATTTGGGACCTTGGGATGGTAGAGTAAAAATACTATTTTATTCATAGGGTTTTCTGTGGGTGCTGTCCGTGGTGCTGAAAGAACTCACTGGCCTCTTGCATTGAAAAAATATTACACAACTATATGACGGATAGAAAGTCGACATATTCAAAGAAAATACTGGATTTGCTGTCAGGGTTTGATATGAAAATTGCTGGAAAAGTTGTTCATATTTTTGTTTAGATTGTGAAAACCTTACTCTGACATTTCTCTGCGATCTGAATGAGGCTTTGGGACTGTTTTAAAACAATTTTTGGGCACACAACCATTTTGCATCTGTCTGTTTTCATCACACAGCAACAAGTTATGTGAAGTCTAATATTTTCTTATACGACAGAAACGAACTGAACTAAACTGAAACTGGATTCAAGATGTACTGGATTAAACAGGGACTTTATCCGAACTAAACCAGGTCTTCTTCCCCAAATTCTAAAAACAACTCCATTCAGATGTCTTGCTTCTAAATGATAGTAATTTGGGACTTGGGAATGGTGGAGGGAAAAAAAAGACTATTTTAAGCAGAGGGTTTTCAGTGGGCGCTGTCCGTGGTGCTGAAGAAACTCTCAGGCTTTTTTGCGTTAAAAATCATTACACAACTGAAGTAGACAAAGATTTGTATTTTAGTCTTTTGTTTGTTTTGTTTTTTGTCTAATAATGTACCTACTGTAGCTTTAACTAGGAAGAAACAAACCAATTATCTCATCTTCACAGGGGGTAAATTGATAAAGGTGTATTGCATTTATTTTCTTTACATTACTAATTTATTTATTTGGTAACACTTTAGATTAGTAGCTAGTGCCCGACCGATATATTGGTTGGCCGATCTGGGCATTTGGAGACATATCGGCCTAATTCTTACAGATATTGGCTGATAGTCCACGAGGGCATGTTGTACGTCAATATAAAGCTTAGACTCTCTATATTATGTCCATTTAATCCAATTTACAGACAGATAAATGTCCTAATATATGGCGCCGCATCAGTATTTATCTGTGGAGTAATTTGTCTTTGTCTGTGATGCCGTACTGCCCCTGATCCCTGCTCCCCCAGAGTGTTGCTTACACACAGAGGCTTGTTTACACTCGCAGCTGCTGTCAACATACTGGATTATATTACATTTACGAACCATCGTTTTGAAGCAGGATTGAAAGGACACTTATTTGCGCAGACTTGTGATCTGAGAGGTGCCTGTGTGAGCGCTGAGTGTTACCAATGTGGGTAACACTTTATAATAACTACACCTTATTTAGCCATAATAAAGCATGAACAAAGGCTTAATTAATAATGAACAAAAACTTAATTAATAATGATTCACGCTTAGTAACTACTTAATTACTACCTTAATTAGCACTTGCACTTAATTTGCCTGTGCTGTAAATAGTTACTCATAATTATTTCATACTTAATTATTCATGGACTAACCATCTGAGCATTTATTAATCATTAGTAAGCTACGAGAGAATGATTTACTTTTTTGAAGACGCACCACCTGAAGAGCTTCGCACACTGGAGCAGCAAGTGACTATGTGCGAGTATTTGAGTATTTTCTCAAAAAAGGTATTAACATTCAACAAAACACAATATCTGCATGCCATACACTTCCAAACAGGAACGGTAAAAAAAAAACATCCATCATTGTGAGATTTACAAGCAGAAAAACACAAAATGAGCTCCTGAAACAGGCAAAAAAATTGAAAGGCACAAAGGTATATGTCAATGAGCACTTGACCAAGAAAAATGCTGAGAAATGCTGAGATTTACTAATAATGCAATGCAATGATAATTCAGACAGCTGTTATCTGTTAGTTAAGTCTTTTTGAGAGCTTTTCGAAAGTTAAGACTAATTATCCTTTATTAAGCATTTACTAAGCATGAGTCATTATTAATTAAGTCTTTGTTCAAGCTTTATTAAGGCTAAATAATGTGTAGTTATTATAAAGTGTTACCCAAATGTGTCTGTTTTGAAGCTACTTTTGGTTCTTTTTCATTATTTAGCTGCTGCCTCTGACATTGGCCTAGTGTAAAGTGACTATAGTGGCTGTATATATGTTTTTGGACCTGCATTGATATGTAAATGAGCCGTGAATAGAGGTGTGAATGATTAGTATTTACGCACATAATTAATTACATTCAACGGCGCACACACATTTACTGCTAAAGGCTGATAACGATAGTTTTTACTTTCTTTACCGGCAAGAATGTGATGCAAAAATGCCATTAGGCCGACCTACTGTCTTTAAATATGACGTAAAAAGGCAGAATATCAATAAATGTCGCCTAAACAAACCCAATTTTAAATTCTGTAGAGCCACACCTAAGTTTTATAATCAATTGAAGATTTATCAGCTTTTATATCGGCTATCGGCAGCTCCAACTTCTGTTTTATCGGCATCATATCGTGCACAAAAAAATCCATATTGGTTGGGCCCTATTTAATAGTAAAATGCTTAAAAAGGGCTTAATTAATTACATTTTTGTTAATATTTCTAAAGTATTTTCAATGCATTTTTGTCTAAGGCTGTATTTTGCGAGTACTAACCCATTAACTATTTTCTTCCCATTAAAGTAGAAGATGTTTTTGTGCATACACTGAAATCTTAATAAGCATTAATAAGTGATAACTAATAGCTAAGTAACAGCTAATTAGGAAACCAATTACTACTTAGTTAGTGAGTAACATGTGAACTAAATCTAATCCAATCCACTTTATTTAAGTAGCACATTTCACATCAAACAGTTTCCAAAGTGCTGCACAAATACATAATAATAATATTAAAATGATAAAATAAATGCTCTGATTTAACCATAGTAGCTTAAAAAAAAAAAAAAAAAAAAAAAAAAGCAAAAACCATAGAATATCAATCAATCAATGAAGTCAATAAAATACATAAAATAAAATAAAAAGACACAGAGGACCACACAACTCAGGTGTTACTATTTATTTATTTATTTATTTTCAATCAGCTTTATTTTTTTTGAACTTCTGCTCTGTAACTGGAAAAAAAAAAAAAAAAAAAAAAAGATCATAGAATATCAATCAATCCATAAAGTCAATAACATACATAAAATAAAATAAATAAAACGACACAGAGGACCACGCAACTTAAGTGTTACCATTTATTTATTTATTTGTTTGTTTATTTTCAATCAGCTTTATTTTTCTTTCTTTTTTTAACTTCTGCTCTGTAACTGAAAAAAAAAAGAAGCTCTTGGGGATGCATAAAAGTGAGTCTGACTCTGAAAATTCACTTCACTGGCTGCACTGACCCAGTATAGTTTCATGTGATGTCTTTTTGATACTTTAAAACACAAGCAGCTGCCTAAAAAAGTAATAATTAAAACATTGCACTTTTTTTGGCCATTTTTACCTTTTTTTTTTTTCTTCTTCTGGCAGACGATAATTCTCCTTACACCAAGTGGAACCAAGCAATATCAGCTCTTGGCTCGCGTGCACCACATGTAAACACCAGCTCCACATTTTACTCGTCTCTGGCTGTTTTTATCGTTGAAAATACGTGTGTGTTTGGGTCCCTTGGCTGGCTGCGTTGGCTGGGGCGGCCCGGGCTCTTCTTTGCACTAGTTTTATAGACTGCAGGCCTGAATACACTGGTTAATCAGAGCAGTGAGCCGTGAAAAGTCAAAGGCGCTGGCGAGCTTTCATGCCATCAGCGCGCGCGCTAAGTGGGACAGATGTGCGCGGCTTCATTTGTATGCGCCGGGCATTTGGACCAAACAGGACACCGTAGAGGTCTCCTGAATGCCAAGGACAGCATTAGCAACGGTATTGAGATGCTACGTGGATTACTGGACCGGCAACAGCGACGGCAATGACACAAGTCCAGTCCTACTGCCTCAGTGTTAAAGATAATTAGAGGTTTATTTACACGGGTTTTTTGCGAAATTAAGTTGTCAAAATGCAGGAAAATGTAGTAAGTAAAAGATAAAATAACAGTAAAAAATTTTAACTCGCAAATTATTTTTAAAGTTAAAGGTGCTGTACCTGATATTTATTGTCCTAAAAACGTGAAAACTTTAAGACGGTTTGCAGTGGTCCAAAGTTATTCCTCACTTACCTTTGGAATTCTGGGCATCGTAATGATTCACAGCTTTCAGAAACCAGAGGCGAATTTTGCAGTCATGGTAAACAACTTGTATGCTAACAGTGCTCTTCCTGATTCTCAGACAAGAAAACAATGTATAATTAAATGTAGACAGCGCACAAATGACCTCAAGAGATTTTTATACAATATACTGTATATGTATTGGGTCAAGACAAGTTTATATATAAAAAATAAATACCGTATTTTCCAGACTATAAGGCGCACTTAAATAAAAATACTTACATTTTCTCAAAAATTTACAGTGCGCCTTATAATCCGGTGTGCCTTATGTATTAATTCTGGTTGTGCTTTCTAACCTTGAACCAATTTTATGTGGTACACAGCGCTCAAAAATCAGTCAAAATTTTTTAGTACAACTCTGGTAAACTATGAAGCCACACCGCTTGATGGATTGTCGGAGCATTACTGCTACTGTAGTCAGTAAGTAAGTTCGACAGAAGCTGAACCGTATCAGCACACAAGGAGCGAACTGATTTTTCAGAGCTTATAATTTATGCAAATTAGCCATGTGGTTTTAAGTTTAGTTTCTCTAAAACATAAAACAAATGTGCACAAAACTGCACATTATTACTCAATGTATATTTGAGTCGTCCTCATAGGAAATAACTTAAATGATCCACCCACATTCACATTCATAATCCACATTCACCAAGACAGGGAGGCGAATTACTCCACGATCTGCCGATGGATCGTGGACACCTGGGCTAAGGATCAGTCTCAAGTGTCGTCCGTTTGTTTGGCTTAATACGCCTTATAATCCGGTGCACCTTATGTATGAAAATAGATGAGAGAATTCAACATTACTGATATTACACTTTAGAGTCTGACAAATACGGTTTGTAAATAAATAAATAAAACACTGGTACAGGCCGTTTAATAGAAAGCACGAGGCATTATCTTAAAATTTTACTTCATGCAATGAATTCAGTGATGAGTAGTTCACCTATTCATCCATTAAAGATCAAAGTTTGCTTGGATTAATGTCTTCTTTCATTGTGTCCTCGGGCAAGACATTTCACCCATCCTGACGCTATATGTGACCATAGCAGTTTGTCAAAGCCTGATTCGGTTAGATTTCAGAAACTAAGCAAGGCTGGACCTGGTTAGTACTTGGATGGGAGACCACTGGGAAAATCAGGAGCCACAGTGGGGTCAAAAACGTCGTTGTGTCTTTAGGCAAGGCACTTCAGCCACATTGCCTAGTATGAAAGTGGCGTGTGTGTGAGTGATGGTGGTCGGAGAGGTCGATGGCGTAGATTGGCAGCCTCGCTTCTGTCAGTCTGCTGTGTCTACAACAGTCGTCTGGAGTGAATGAATAATGCTTTGAGTGTCCAGAAAATCACTATATAAACTGATCCATTATTATTATTATATATGAACAGGGAGTTGGAGTGAGTATTTTATTAGTGGTCAGACTTTTGGCACAGATTGCTGTCTATATCTTAAGTGAATGTATACACTGTAAGAGAATTTAAGTAATTTATCTTCGACACACGTCTCAGTTTAACATTGACTCACAGACTAAATTGTGGCATATTGCTGACTAACCGGTGTCTACTGGCCTTCATAGTCTCACCACACTTTCTTTATAAACCTCCTTCTGTGGAAGCAGAGTCAAAGGGCTTGAACACTCAAAGATCAGACTATGTTCACTTTTGAAATCATACTATATTGACTTTAAAGTTCGTCCGGGCAGGTATTACTGATGGTAAATAAACTTCTCCTGCTTAATGCCGGGCGTACACTGTGCGATATTTTCGGTCGTGTCACTCAGCCCCAGCTTAAACTGTTCGACCAAATGGCAGGGTTTAAAATTTCACAGCTCACGAATCATGTTCTCACACTGTACGAACTTATGCTCGGATGTGACCTGCCTGCGCACACTGTATGTTCACATAACGACCGGAGTTGTTGTTCAGGAAGTAGAAAACCATGAAGAAGACAGAGACACAATGCTGATCCAGGCAAAAAACAGACTCGCTGCCTTTGCAATTTGTGCCATTCTCTGAGCAGACAAGCCCAAAAAGAAGAGGCGACGAATCTGGTCAAAGAAATGTCTGCGTAGACGTGGGCAGTACGGGTTGTCAAGTCATCAAGTTTTTCACCAAACTTGTGTTCTGTGTTGCTCGATTAGCTGCACCTCCATGTCCTGTTTCCAAAACTCTCGCCGGTGCCATCGTCTTCCACAACCTCATATCCTGCTTCCGCTTCTGTGTCCACACATGCTCAGTCTGACAGATTCTGGCAAATCGGCTCGTGGAACTACTTCAGCAGAGCGAAACCCTCACAAAAGGCGACTGGATTTAAAAACAAGTTTGATATTCTTGCGACCTACAAATGCCGATCAGGAGCTGGTCATGAGGTATTAATCGGTTCTCTTTACCCCATGTTTACTACACGAAGCGCGACACACGATGAAGCCAAAGCTTGGTCCGATCCCCCAAGACAGTCGCAAGAGTGGATAATCGGCTCAAAAAGGGTCAAAAATCGCACAGTGTACGCCCGGCTTAAGATGTCCAGTTGGTCTCCAGCCTTTTACTTCCACTCTTTCTTGGACAAGCTGAAAACTTCGACAACATACACTACCGGTCAAAAGTTTTAGAACGCCACACTTTTTCAGTTTTTTTTTACTTTTTACTGTTGACCAAAACGTATTCTAAACTTTTGATTCATGAAAGTGTCCACCTTTGGCAAATATAACAGCTGAACACACTCGTGGCTCTTTCTTTTTACAATAGAAATCAAATATTCTTCAGAAACGTCTTCCCAAGTCTGTTACAGAAGTTCCCATAAATGTGTGGCACTTTTAAGTTTCTTTTCTTTCACTCTTCTGTCCAGTTCATTTCAAACCAGCTCGACGGGGTTTAAGTCTGGACTCTGTGCTAGACACTCTATGTTTTCAAGCTTTACCATCTTGTTCTTTTTTTCCTGAGGTAGTTTTGGCAGAGCTTGGACTTGTGTTTTGTATCTTTTATCTTTTTTTTTGGCCGTTCAGTTCTTACCTTTGCGCAATTTCAAGCTCTTCATTGGACTTGCACGACGTGAATTGCAATAAATAACTGGAAAAAATGTACGCGTTCTAGTGTATCTTTGAGTGTTCATTAAAGAAACATAAAAATCCAAAACATTATTAGTCTTTGTAAACTGTAAACTGTTCTAAATAATGTACAAATGAAACTCCAATTTGCATTTTCGTTCGCGACATTAGCTCCGATCAAATACTTACAGAGTTTATGTAATGTTTACGCTTCTCGTGACAAGCAGCGTATTGAACGTGGCTTAGACTTGTTTTTCCTTTATTTATTTTTTTTAATGGACCTATTTTCCCACTTTTTAACACCATACTGAGTGGCAGCAGCATAATTAACACTGTCCCGGAAATTTGCATAAAATAAGGAATGCATAAATTCATAAACTCTCAAAGGCTATTAATTAAAATTCAAGTAATCAGCCGCAACAATACAGAGGGAAGAGAGTCACAATATTTAGAGCCGGAGCGTTCAAAAGCTGAGGAGAGATGTGGCGTGTTTTAACCTGTCAATCAAACCGGCGCAGGGTCTGTCTTTGAAATGCGAGGCTGTAATTAGCACATAAGCCAGGGCTGTTCCAGTATTATTACACTTCTCCAGCGTCTTGGCACGTTTTATGAAAATACGTTTTGACCTGTTTTTACTGTATTTGGCAGAAAACTGAAAGGAGCTATTAGTTTAAAAAAGACTTCGGGCTTCCTCTGATGGTTAAATAAATTACCTCACAGCTTGATAAGTCTGTGCAAATATTTAAAAAGTGGTATAAGATCTAACATACTGTACAGTTATTTAAATACATGTGAAAATTTTTGGAGTTTTCTGCCGTGTTATAGCGTTTTTTTCCTTATCGAAAACATGCCTGAAGTGGTTTTAGATGTCATCCGTGCATGTTTGTGGAATCTAGTGATCTCTCCTGGTCTCTATTCAACTGCTCTTTACGGTTAGTAGTACGATTCTGTGCAAAGCTCCGCCCACAAGTCTATGTCACCCAAGATCCCATGCGATAAATCTTAATAAATGTACAAAAACATGATACAAAACTGTGCGCTACAACTTCACAAACCTGGTGTGACGTGATGTGGTTAGTGCAGGTTGTGTTGTGATGGAGCTCTGAAGGGGGAGTGGCTTAGTGCAGAGAGCCAAGGGAGGGGGTATTTCAAAATATTAAAAGGTAAAAAGGTGATCTAAATATGTGTTTGCAGTTAATACCTGGTCTGGTCTCTGGTCTCTCTGGTCTTTGGCGTGTCTGGTTTTTCTGGTCTCTCTGTTTTTTTCTGGTTTGATCTGGCCTTTGGTCTGGTCTCTGGTCTGGTCTCTGGTCTGGTCTCTGATTTCTGGTCTCTGGTCTTTGGTCTCTGGTCTCTCTGGTCCCTCTCAACCCTTTGGTCCCTCCGGTTCCTCCGGTCTGGTCCGGTCTGGTCTGGTTTCTTTTCTCATTTCTGGTCTCTCTGGTCTGGTCTCTGATCTGGTCTCTGGTCTTTGGTCCCTCTGGTCTGGTCTCTCTGGTCTGGTCTCTCTGGTCTCTGGTCTCTGCGGTCTCTCTGGTCTGGTCTCTCTGGTCTCTGGTCTCTCTGCTCTGGTTTCTGGTCTGGTCTCTGGTTTGGTCTCTGGTTTGGACTCTGGTCTAGTCTCTGGTCTAGTCTGTGGTCTGGTCTCTGGTCTTTGGTCCCATCTGGTCTCTCTGGACTCTCTGATATGGATTCCCTGGTGTGAACTCTATGGTCTTTGGTCTCTCTGGTCTGGTCTCTCTGGTCTGGTCTGGTCTTTGGTCTGGTCTCCAGTCTGGTCTCTGGTCCCGCTTCTCTTGTCTCTGCCCTGGTCTGTCTGGGCTCTCTGGTCTCTCTGGTCTGGACTCTGGTCTGGTCTTTGGTCTAGTCTCTGGTCTTATCTCCAGTCTTTGATCTCTCGTCCCTCTGGTCTCTGGTCCTTCTGGTCCTTCTGGTCTGCTCTGGTCTCTGGTCTGGTCTTTGGTCTGGTCTCTTGTCTGGTCTCTTGTCTAGTCTCTCATCTAGTCTCTGGTCTGATCTCTGATCTCCAGACTTTGGACTCTGGTCCCTCTGGTCCATCTGGTCCTTCTGGTCCATCTGTTCAGGTCTGTGGTCTGGTCTCTGGTCTGGTCTGTGGTCTGGTCTCTGGTCCGGTCTGTGGTCTGGTCTCAGTGGGATTTGAAACCTTGTATTGTTGGTACATTTTTATTCCAGTCAACATTTATTTTTATATTTCTCAGTTATATTGTGTGGCATAAGGGAAAGTCCAAAACGTATATGTCCATCTTACACTGACATTATGGTATTTTACTGAACTTTTGGCTTTAAAGGTTAAATGTGTAACTTTTATTAGGAGTCAAGGAGTCCGTCGCCTGCTTGTCTCCATGGAGATGTTACTGCATTTTCCGTAATGTTCCACAAAATGGGATTAAAATTGCCAAAGAAATGTACTGGTATGCATTCTTATTGTGAGCGGGATCGCCTCTCCACAAATCTTACTCGTTCCTTGCCTCGACGGAGATTGACGAGTTTAACGCCACACTGCGGAACATTCCGGACGCACTGTATCTTCACGGAGACGGGCAGGTAGAGCGGGACATTACGTGCACGACACGCGAACACAAACGAAAAGGTAATCTGCCTATTCCGCCTCTCTCCTCTTTCTCTCTCTCCTTCATCCTCCAAGGACAGTGGTCATAAGCCCCGCCCTCTGCCTCTCTGTTGCCGCGGCGACTGTGTTATTTATGTCCAGATTGAGCTTTAATATCACTCTAAACCCACAGAGAGAGAGAGCGAGAGCGGTGTTTTGTGTCTGTAACAGAGGTCATTGTACCCTGCACTTAGAATCCATCCATCAGGACAGGACACATGTTTATGAAAAAAGAAAAAAAAAGAAGAAAAGAAAAAAAAAAAAAAACAGCTCTGTAGTGCTTTTGTCCATGTTGCTCTATTCACGGTTTAATCTCCGGTGGTAGTGACTTCTCTCGCCACAGCTGCCCTGAGGCGGAGAGACGGAGAGGTGGCCGCCGATTTGTACCAATGGCTTTTCCAAACAAATTTAAGGAGGTGACTGTGTGCATGTTTTTTTTTTGTTTTTTTTTTGTATAATGCATCATTGTTTACACTGATGTTTCCTGTTCTTCTGTCTCCTCTCTTTCTTTCTCTCTCTCTCTCCCCTTTCTCTCTTTCCCTTCACTTCATAATATGCCCTTCTCCTCTTTTTTTCCTGTCTCTTTACTTCCTTCCTCTCCCCTCTTTCTCTCTCCCTCTCACTTAACAACCTCCATCTCTCTCTCTTCTCTATACCCGGCTTTACTTCCCAATCTCTCCCTCTCATCCCCTCCTTTTGCTCCCAATCTCTCCATCTCTCCGTCTCGTTACTTCTTCTCTCTATCCATCTTTCGTTCTCTCCATCGCTCCCCTTCCTTTTACTTCCCTTCTGTATATCTCTTTCTCTTCTTCTCTTCACTTTCGCTCTCCCTCATTTCCCCTCTCTTTCCCTCCCCTCTCTGCCTCTCCACCTCTCTCTCTCTCTCTCTTTCTCTCACACTCCCACCTTCACTCTCCCTCTTTTTACCCCCTCTCCCTTCCTCTCTCTCTCTCTCTCCTCTCTTTCCCCCTCTCTCCATCTCTGTCACACCCCCACCTCTCTCTCTCTCTTTACCCTCCTCTCTCTTTGTCTATCCCTCTCTTCCCCCTTCTCTGTCTCTCTCTCCCTCCTTTCATCCCCTCTTTCCCCCTCTCTGTCTCTCCATCTCCCTCACATCCCCCTTCCTCTCTCCCTCCCTCCCCCCGTCTGTCTCTCTGCCTCCTCTCTCCCCCTTCTATCTCTCTCTCTCCTCTCTTCCCCTCTCTTTCTCTCTCCCTCTCTTTCCCCTTCTCTCTCTCTCTCTGTCTCTCTCTTCCCTCCTTTCTTCCCCTCTTTCCCCCTCTGTGTCTCTCCATCTCTCTCACACCCCCACCTTTACTCTCTCTCTACCCCCTCCTCTCTCCCCATCTTTCCCTTTGTCTGTCTCTCTCTCTCCCTCTTTTTCTCTCACACCCCCACCTTCACACTCTCTCTCTTTCCCCTCCTTTCTCTTCCACTCTCCCCCTCTTTCTCTGACATCCCCACCTTCACTCTCTCTCTCTTTCTTCTCTCTCTCTCCTCCTCTCTTTCTGTCTCTCCCTCTCTTTATCTCTTACATCCTCACCTTCACCCTCTTTCTCTTCCCCTCCTCTCTTCCTCTCTTTCCCCCTTTCTGTCTCTCTCTCTTTCTCTCACACCCCATCTCTCTCTCTCTCTCTCTCTCTGTCTGTCTCCCTCCTCTCGTTCCCTCTTTCCCCCTCTCTGTCTCTACATCTCTCTCACACCTCCACCTTCACTCTCTCTCTTTACCCCCCTTCCTCTCCCTCTCTTTCCCCCTTTGTCTCTCTCTCTCTCTCCTTTCTTCCCCTCTTTCTCTTTCTCCCTCTCTCTCCCCTTCTCTCTATCTCTCTCTCTGTCTCTCTCTTCCCTCCTTTCTTCCCCTCTTTCCCCCTCTGTGTCTCTCCATCTCTCTCACACCCGCACCTTCACTCTCTCTCTCTTTACCTACCCTCTCTCTTTCTCTCTCCCCCTCTTTCCCTCTTCTCTATCTCTCTCTTTTTCTCTCACAACCCCACCTTCACACTCTTCTTCACCCCCTCTCTCTTCCTTTCTCATCTCTTTCCATCGTTCTGTCTCTTTCTCTGACATCTCCACCTTCACTCTCTCTCTCTCTATCTATCTCCCCCTCTCTTTCTGTCTCTCTCTCTTTCTCTCACACACCCACCTTCTCTCTCTCTCTCTCTCTCACTTTCTCTGACATCCCCACCTTCACTTGCTCTCTCTCTCCCTCCTCTCTTCCCGTCTTTCCTCCTTCTCTGTCCCTCCATCTCTCACACCCCCGCACCTTCACTCTCTTTCTCTCTTCACCCCCATTTTCTTCCTCTCTTCCCCTATTTCTCCTTCTCCCTGTCTCTCTTTGTCTCTCTTCTCTTTCTCCCCCCACCTTCTCTCCTCCTCTCCTCCTCTCTTCCCTCTCTTCCCTCTCTCCACAGGTACATCTGTAGTCACCATCACTGCCACAGATGCGGACGATCAGACATACGGGAACAGTGCCAAGCTGGTCTACAGTATCCTCCAGGGACAGCCGTATTTCTCCGTCGACTCGGAAAACGGTGAGTCTCCGTCAACGCAAATCAAACACACGCTCTCTCTCACTCGCCCTCGCTCCGGTCTCACGTTAAACCGAACCGAACCGGGGCCCCCCGTGGACCACCTGCGCTCTGTTTACAAACCCACAGACGTGCGCGGAGTCGGGGGCAAACGGGCGCTCTCTCGGGGGGGCGCTCTCAAACTAATAGGCCTATATTGTTTTGAATTGGATCTGGTTTCGCAGATGGGGTCATTCTGTCCAATACGAGACTAAATATGCTCACAATCTATTTCTGCGGGTGTTTTTTTTTTTTGAGAAATAATGTAGGTCATGTCAGAACTGTAATAAATGCAAAATGCTAATGCTGTTTCCTAGGGATGTAACAATAACCGAAATATTGTGATATTGTATCGTCAAAAGTCTCACAATAATACCGTGGGCTTGCCGTCTCCGGGTGGGTGTTGGGTCCTGCCTCAAGTGGAGGAGTTCAAGTATCTCTGGGTCTTGTTCACGAGTGAGGAGAGGATGGAGCGTGAGATTGACAGGTGGATCGGTGCAGCGTCTGCAGTGATGCGGTCGCTGTATCGGAAGAGGGAGCTGAGCCGAAAGTCAAAGTTCTCGATTTACTGCTCAATCTACGTTCCTCCCCTCACCTATGGTCATGAGCTCTGGGTAATGACCAAAAGGACGAGATCGTGGATACGAAATGAGTTCCTCCGCAGGGGGGCTGGACGCTCCCTTAGAGATAAGATGAGGAGCTCAGTCACACGGGAGGAGTTTGGAGTAAAGCTACTGCTCCTCCACGTCAAGAAGAGCCAGCTGAGGCTCGGGCATCTGTTCCGGATGCCTCCTGGGCGCCTAACTCAGGAGGTGTTCAGGGTATGTCCCACCGGGAGGAAGACCCAAGACACACTGGAGGGACTATGTCTCTCGACTGGCCTGGGAACACCCACCCACAGGTTGGATGGCATGATTCCAGCTCCCACAGATGAATGCTGTTGTTGTGTCCTTGGGCAAGGCACTTAACCCACCTTGCCCCCAGTGTCTGTGTACACTGGTGTGTGAATGGGTGAGTGGTTCCTTGTTGTAAAGCGCTAGAGGTGGAAAAGCGCTATAGAAAAATGTGACCATTTAAATGTCCAGGGTGAAGGAAGTCTGGGAGTCCCTGCTTAGACTTCTGCCCCCGCGACCTGGCCCCGGAGAAGCAGAAGAAAATGGATGGATGGAGTATCGTTGGCTGTCACAATAAATGGAATTACAGAATCCTTTACTTGAATGGATGGATTTATAGTAGCAACAGCTTATAAACACAAGGATTATTACAGACCGGGACTGAGACCATTGAGACATTGAGACTGGGACCAGACCAGGACTGATACCGGGACCAGACCAGGACTGAGACCAGTTTTGTCCCTGTTTAGACCTGGTTTAGTCCTGGTGTAGTCTTGTTTTAGTCCTGGGATCAGTTCTGGTTCACTACTGGTTCAGTCGTGATTCAGACAAATAATGAAGAAAATTGTTGTTTTTCGTTTTCTTATTTTTCCTTTTATTTTGAAAAAAAAAAAACGAACAAACGAATGATACACGGATTATAAAGTCTTACTCAAACCTGTGAATGCATCAAAACTCGACTCCAGGTCTGTTTTTGAAGGGATAACCACATTATAACACGACTAAAAGCTCACAAGAGTCAATTTGTCATAATTTGGGACCTTGACAGTACGTGTGAATGAAACAAAACACACTCCAGCTCTGTTTGCGATGAGGAAACAACATAATAACACTTTTAAAAGTTTGGTTGAAATCACATAACGGTAGATGCACCCATTTTCAGATGTGTACTTGAACCAAACTTGAACTAAACCCCGGCTGCTTATTATTGCATAAGAAACTGTGACGGACACGTGTGAAAGCAGCTGTTAAGTCGTTGGCAAAAGTACAAACCGGTTATTTCAACGATGGCGACATAATGTTTCTCAAAAGCTTAAGTTGTTGCTGTCAAATCCGCCATGTTCTTCTTGTTTTGTTTTTGTTTTTTTTCTCACAAATTCGCGAGTTTCCGAATGCCGGGCCCCATTCTCAGTCTGTCTGCGAGGGGAAGGAGCTTGTTTACATTTGTTCTGGCTCTGGATGAGATAATCGATATAATCACTGGAGCTTTTTACTTCCAAACAAGATGTGCGGTCGGCATAAGAGCCTTCGATCTCATACAAATTAAAGATTCAATAGGACAGCGCATTTCCCCATCTGTAATTTGCTTTCAATTTGGAGACAGCTCTGAATATAATGTGCTGTTTCCAGGTAGTTTAAGTACCACTGAGTTTCATTTATTAGCGCGACTTTTGGAGCAATTAAACTTTTAAGACTTTTTCGGGCGCGCTAACTTCTGCTCGACGGAAAAGAAGTTCTGGTCGTAGAAAGTTAGTAGTGATTATTTACATAGCCGGGTATCGTTTAGAAGTTACATACCTCGATACATAGGCCACGATACCAAACATACCTCGATACATAGGCCACGATACAATACATACCTCAATACATAGGCCACGATACGATACGTAGGCCACGATATGATACATACCTCGATACATGAGCCACGATACGATACATACCTCGATACATAGGCCACGATACGATACATACCTCGATACATAGGATACGATACGATACATACCTCGATACATAGGCCACGATACGATACATACCTCGATACATAGGCCACGATACGATACATACCTCGATACATAGACCACGATACGATACATACCTCGATACATAGGATACGATACGATACATACCTCGATACATAGGATACGATACGATACATACCTCGATACATAGACCACGATACGATACATAGCTCGATACATAGGGCACGATACGATACATACCTCGATACATAGGCCACGATACGATACATACTTCAATACAAAGGCCACGGTACAATACATACCTTGACACAGTGAGCTTTTGATTCGATATAATATATTTCAAATCTATTCGATATGGTTGAATGAAAAATAAAGGTTAAATAATGGCTGTGATACTAAAAGTCTTCTTGTGCAAGTTCATATGAAAAACACACGATATGATACATGCCTTGATACATGAGCCACGATACCAAATATACCTTGATACATAGGCCACGATACGATACATACCTCGATACATAGACCACGATACGATACATAGCTCGATACATAGGCCACGATACGATACATACCTCGATACATAGACCACGATACGATACATACCTCGATACATAGGCCACGATACGATACATAGCTTGATACATAGGCCACGATACGATACATACCTCGATACATAGGCCACGATACGATACATATCTCGATACAAAGACCACGATATGATACGTACCTCGATACATAGGCCACGATACGATACATACTTCAATACAAAGGCCACGGTACAATACATACCTTGACACAGTGAGCTTTTGATTCGATATAATATATTTCAAATCTATTCGATATGGTTGAATGAAAAATAAAGGTTAAATCATGGCTGTGATACTAAAAGTCTTCTTGTGCAAGTTCATATGAAACACAAACATTAAAATATAAATATACCAAAAAACTATTCTTGGAGATATATCGATACATCAGCCCATGATATTGATACTGTATCATCTATCGATTAATGCAAGGAACGTCTGTCTCTGTGTTTGCCTGTTCCAAGCATAACTCTTGAACCGCTCTTCCGACCGATCTCGAATTAGGAGGGTGTCATCCTAATGGGGCGGGTGCAGTGCCAATTTTCATGTAGTTAAGACAAAAAATACCGAAGACCTGGTAAAATTTGAGATATATTTCAAATACTAGTTTGATTCACTCACAGAGCGAGAGTGCAGTGCACCCGCGGCAATGTTGTCAGTAAATATTTTGGGTCTTTATTTGAAGAATACCTATGATTAAACATGATTAATCAAAATTCTAAAGTGTGATTAATCTGATTTTTAATTTTTTTTTTTGACAGCACTAGTTTAAATGAGTGAATGAAACAAAACACAACTCCAGGGGTGTTTTTGATGAAGAAATATCATTATAACATAGATGAGAGTATGTGGAGTATTTCCTGTATTGCCACATGACATTACAAGTTGTTTTTTTACTCTCAGTCAGTAAAAATCTGTATCAGTATTTTGGTGTTTGCTTTATTGCTTCACTGACCCCTGACCTCCACCTGACCCCTCCTCCCGTCTCCGTCTCAGGCACCATAAAGACGGCGCTCCCCGGGATGGACCGCGAGGTGAGGGAGCAGTACCAGGTGGTGATCCAGGCCAAAGACATGGCGGGGCAGATGGGGGGTCTGTCCGGGACCACCACCGTCAGCATCACCCTCACCGACGTCAACGACAGCCCGCCGAGATTCGCCAACCGTGAGTCTACATCGTCTTTTTACGGATTAAATTAGAGGAAAAGTTTGGGGTTTTTTTTGCTTGTTTTTTTCAACATCTGGCAACCATACTCAAAAAAAGGGGAGAAATAGAGGTTAGACACATTGAATTACTTATGTTTTTTGAGTATTTGCTTATTTACTAATTATTGAAATGTTCCACAATATGACTTTTAACATTTCTGAATTAACTGAATTAAGACTCGCAAGTTGAGCCACCAGGACAAGTGCTGTTTTATTTATTTTTGCAATAAAAACACAAATCTCACCTGTAATCACCTCTGCCTAGTGAATGTCTCCATGGTGATAGGTATAATGTCATATTGAGGAACATTCCTGACAAAACAGCAACATCGCCAAGACAATCAACTGGAGGAGCTTCCACAAAAAAATTACACTGGAGAAACAAAAAAAACAGCCTCTTCACAAGACGAGAGAGCAACACAGGACCTGAGTCTGCTGTACATCTCCACATAAAAGACTCGGCCAACTCCTTTGAGGACAGTGAGGTACAGATCTTAGCCAGAGAAAATAATTAGTTTGAGAGGGGAGTTAAAGAAGATATTTTTGTTAGGAAAGACGAACAGAACTTTGAACAGAAATGGGGGACTCAGACACCACCTACAGTACCTCCTATTTACAACTCCATCCTCAACCTAAATCAAAACAAACAAAGAGAACAACATGTATAGCCAGGTCAGGTCCAGAGGTGTGAAAGCTCCATCGTGTCCCTGAATGATTCTGCAAAAATGACCCCACACTCAAGTTCAAGTTCAACAGGCCAAGCTAACTAACAGAAACTGGGTCATTCCACACCAAATCTCCGAATGCCCCTGCCTGACCATCCCAGATTTGACTGAAAAAATTCTAGCAAGTTTACACGCTTCCTAATGGGAAAAGTCACAAATTTTAGCTCCCAACTCCTTATAGTTTTGTCATTAAAAGATATTTTGTCGACTCTGCCTTGACCTGTTTTGAGCAGATTTTTCCAAGGAGCCACTTTCAGATTGCTGTATTTAAAAAAAAAAAAAAAAAAACTATTTAATGTAGGTCCTTCAAATTTTCAAGGTTTAAAATTTGTCAGATGTACTTGTAGAATATGGACATTCGGAGATTTGGCGTGGACTGACCCAACTGTAAACAAGTAGGTGTGTTAGTTTCAGAGTAGTTTCAGTGTAGTTAGCTCCTCCCTGCAGACAGATATAAGGAACTGAAGAAGCAAGAAACGTTTGTCCAGTTGACAAATTTACTTTCTCCTTTTGCCACAAAAGTTACACGATGCACATTTAACAGTTTTATTGTAATGTAGTAATAAGAAGTGACTAGTATGAATAGTTTATATCGCAAATTTCTGTCAGTGTTTGTCTCAGATTGTATTTATTTGGAAAAAAATATATATATTAAAAAATACAAACTTTGCATTAAACATCATTTATTACCTCTAATAACAAATATAACAGACTGATTAAATAAAGCGAAGATTAAATAAAGGTACTTGTATATATTTATGATTATACAAACATCAAAAAGTGCTTGAAATGTGCTTTTATACCAATTTATTGTTCAGTTTCATTTAGTTTAGTTTATTTACTTTATTTTTACAGGGACCATGTACAGGAGCATTAATCAAACAAACACTGATGAAATGTTTTAGGGGAGCCGGAATAATCTCACTATGAATGGAAAACATTATCACTATCTATGAAAAATGTGTTTGTGTTTCTAGATTTTAATCAAATTTAACAAACAGTGGAAGAAAGCTGGTTCTGAACAGTCGGATTATATGTTTTTTTTTGGTAAAGACAACAATTAACAGATGAATTACATTTAGCCAATGTGGTCCCTCTTCTGTAGTGGAAGAGTTGGAGAATTCTAACACTTTGTTTGAGCAGATAAACCTAAGCCAAGGAGAGTTTTTGAGCCGCGTTTTCCCATCGCCCCATCATCTTTTTGCCATTTCAAAAGTCACACAAACGTTATCTTATTTATTCTTTGCATTTGGGTTCAGATCTGGGTTTAGCTCTGTCCTCGCGTAGCCTCGTTGTAGATTTCGCCGCGAAAACAAAGCGTAATGAGAAAAACATTGCTGCTTTCTTATCTGCAATAAAACAGGACACCATGTTTCAGTGTAGTCCTTATTAAGTCCAGTCTTATCACAATCCAATTATGGCCCGAGCTGATGTCGATGTGGACGGAGATAACATGTGACACAGTGGATATTGTTTTGTAAAGTTTTCTAATTAGATTACACTGTTTTCAATGTTTATACTCCTCTTTTCATTCATTTATTCCTCATGTATTCCCAGTCTGATCGCGTGCGGATAACAGTGTGTCAATAAATTTGTCAGTAGCGGAGTAATTAAGAAGTGAACCGCAGATGCTACCTGCTCGTGTCGTTGAGGATGTTGCTGCTGTAACTGGAATGTTTCACAGTACAGCATTATTGACACCTTCAAACATACTATAAATTAAAGATAATGTATTCTACTGAAGTCGGCTAATAAGATAGTGAAGTCATTAGCTGAACTGTTATCGTTTCCTGATAAAAGACCATTGTTTTCTCTGTTCTAGTGTAGATATCTGATGGTCTTTAAAGTAAAACTAAACACTGAATCAGTTTTATTTGCTACTAAACTGTGTATAGGGTGTTTTAATAGCATTGTCTACTAGGAGTGTAAGGGTACACAAAAATCATGGTTCGGTACGTACTTCGGTTTTGAGGTCACAGTTCGGTTCATTTTCGGTACAGTATTGGAACAAAATACAAAACCATTTGCTTGTTGTTTATTTGTGTTTTAATTAAACCAACAATTTGTTTTGACATTATACAAACAGGAAAATAAAATAAATGCAATGTGCTGCTTGGTAATACTAATAAGTTAAATAAAATATTCTCAAATAAGCAACAAATGTATGAAATATTATAAAAAATACATTCTTTGTAAACCGTAAACAAAAAATTTCAATAATTAATGCAGCACTAACAGTTCTAGCATGAAGTTTTACTCAATCTTCATATTTTTGGTCAGAAAAAACAATTTATCCACATAGTCTGCAGTAAGTGCCGATCTGCTGCAGTTACAATGTCCCCAGAGGCTGAAAATACACTTTCAATTCATGTGGTTCAGAGGGACGTTGTCAAGGCGGGGGTCAATTGTTGTCACGGTAGTCGCCCTAAGTATAAAGCTCTGCAGGAAACACTACCACCCCAATCACAAGTTCCCTCATGAATATTAAAGAGCCCAGTCTTCTGTGTAGCTGCACATGTAGTGGCGGAATGTAAAAACACACCAATTGCGCAAATTCACTTGCCTGCACAGCCCTGCACCGAAATGAACGTCCTGTACCAAAACGGTTCGGCATTAATACATGTACCATTACACCCCTACTGTCTACTGATCCTGGTTGTTTTGGGGGGCAATTTTAACACAAACTAGGTAAATTTGCAGCTTTCTGGTCAAAAATGCCTAAGTTTGTGCTGCCTTCAGTGGCCTCTGCAATTTCAAGTACTATGTGACATCACACAAGACTGCCCTGCCCTATAATACATTGTTTACTGGTACTACAGTAACAGTTTGAGAGCTTTTGCCACACCCCGATTTTAGTCGACTAATCAATCGGCAGGACATGTCTTCAATCAATCAATCAATCAACAACTTTATTAATCCCAAAGGGCAATTCAGTTCGCACATCTCTGGTCATGCACAATATATAAATATAAATAATAAAGAGAAAGAAAGACAGACACTAGACGTTCGAACCACAGTGCATCAGGGACACAGCAACAAATTCACTTTCCGTTTAAAATCCTTATGGCAGAAGGAATAAAAGATTTGGCGTAGCGGTTAGTCCTTTGCTGTGGGGTGACATAGCGCCTCCCGGAGGGCATCTTCACGAACTGTGAGCGCAGCACATGGCTAGGCTGGCTCAATATGGCCTTAGTCCTTTGTAACACCCGATGTCTCCACACAGAGGCCAAATCCTCCGTCTGAACACCACTGATTTTGCTGCAAACTTTTACAATCTGGTTCAGACTGTTCTTGTCTTTCACAGATAATCCATAAAACCAACAGATAAAAGAAAAGGTCAGCAAACTTTCAATAAAAGACTGATAAAAATTATTTAAAATATTAGACGATACATTAAAAGAGCTGAGCTTCCGCATCAAGTGAAGCCGCTGCTGTTATTTAGTCGACCGGTACTTGCTTTAGTCAACACAGCCCTGACTAAGGCTAACACAAACATAAATGCTAACACGGATGCTAAAACTAATGCTAACACAAATGCTAACACTGATCTAACCCCTCCTTGTTTGTGTGTCTATGTGTCCAGACTCGTTCCGTGTGACGGCGGCGGAGTCCACGGATGTGGGCGGGGCCATCGGGCGGATCAAAGCCGACGACCGCGACATCGGGAGAAACGCTCAGATGGAGTACACCATCGTGGGCGGCCATGACACCTTCAACATCATCACCGACCAGACCACTCAGGAGGGAGTGGTCATCATCAAGAAGGTACAACAACACTCAAAGTAGTAATAGGTAGTAGGCAGTAGTAGTATAAATGGTGTAGTAGTAGTATAAATGGTGTAGTAGTAGTAGTAGTAGTAGTAGTAGTAGTAGCAGTAGCAGCAGTGGTGGTAGTAACAGTAGCAGTAGAATTGTAATTTTCATCACAAAACTTAAGCTACAACCTTCCAAAAAAGATATTTGAATCCAATGAACAGCTTCATATAAAAAAAAAAAATAATAATAATAAAAATTGACTTTCATATTGGTATATTCAGTGGCAAACTTACACTGATTTGCTCACTGGGCAAGACCCCAACCCTCCCAGCGAACACACACACACAAAAGTTCTAGCCTTCATGCCTCCCCCCACGAAATGCCACCACGGGTGACAGCCTTGTCCGCCCGTGCCTAGGACCTTGTGTGGTTTCTTGTGTTCCTTTTTCCTTATATTACCATCTCTTGGTATTGCGATGTCCACCACCACGGCTCTGCTCTGTTTTTATCCACCATCACTCTGTCTTGTTGGTTCACCATCTGTCAACATCCTGTCCGTCTGTATCTGGAAGTCCCACAGGATCTTGGCTTGGTCGTTCTCCACGACCTTTCGAGGTTTTTCCCACCTTGACCCTGGGGTCTCCAGCCCGTACTCTGCACAGATGTTTCTGTCTGTATATATACACAATCTACTTTTCAACATTAAATGGTAGTACATTCTTTTATATTACCATCTGGTCTTATATCTGTGGTCCCTGGGTGTATGTGCTCTTATACTTGTTCTGACACAGCTCAAGATTATTCTAAAACTATTCAGGAATGCTTCATTTCTGTCTTGTTAACTCTTTCCCCCCTGGACGCCGACTAGGAACAACCCATACATATGTTACTAGGGCTACACCCATAGAGCATAATTGCATAAAAGAAAACAGACTTCCACGAGTGATTATAAATGATTTTTACACTCATGAACTTAATTGTAACACAGACATATTTGTATCTCTGGAAACCTTAGACTCTGAACTCTTCATTTATGGATGTTTAAATGTGATTCAACTCATTTATAGGTGTATAACAGCTCACTGAAAATGAGAGTTTACCTGGTCAGGTGCAAACTCGAAAACAAAAAACTACATTCAGCATCTGATATCTGCATGTTCTGAGTACTATATTCATAAAAAAATAAAAAATATACTTTGTCAAAGTATTTAAACAGATTTCATATCACCAGATACAGTATAGCCAAGTGTGCACCTGTTTTTACCTGTTGTTCACCTGTGTGCACCCAATACATTTTTTTCCATTTAACTTATTCAACTCATTTAGCTTATTCAACTTATTTTATTTATTCAACTCATTTAGCTTATTCAACTAATTTAGCTTATTTTATAATAATGATAATATAATAATAAAACTCTTCCCCGTCAGTTTGTGTCCAGTATTTGTCATCTTGGTTATTTTGCTCGTGTGCAGAGCTCCGCATAAGCGTTTTTTTCTGTAGTGATTCTGTTATAAACATCGCATCTTGGAAAAAAAGACTGAAATATTTTAAAGGACTGGCCTGGAGCAACATCCAGATTTCAGGGCAATTTTGGTTCATAATCGAGTATAAAGCTCAGATAGTTTGTTCGGACATCGCAGGACTCCACACAGACGCATCAGCGGCATCTCACCTTCTCCCCGAAAGTCCGTCGCTATCGCTGTTTTCCACTTTATAATCAACTTCAACATCATCACTTTGAAATCTATAAAAGTCACTTTCTCTAAACTTATCCATAAAATACGTCCGCTCCTCATTATTTCTAAAACTGTGCGCCGCAGCGCCGCGATCTTTCCATTGCACGTGTTTTGTGTTGTGTTTTTTCCGGAAGCTACCATCGTCACTATTTCGATTAACTTCGGAAAAAAAATCGGCGAAAACATATCCTTGAATCCTATTGGTCAGTCTAGTGTGGGTTGTAGTGGCCCCGACCTGTCACAGTCTCTGTTTAAATGTGAAAAACCGAGCCATTTCTAAAGGTCGTCAAATCTCGTCTTTAGTGATACGGCGGAGGTGTCAAAAGTCGTCATTAAGGGTTCAGGGGGGTCGTCAAATGTCGTCTTCATGGGGGAAAGAGTTAATGTGATTTTAGTATAGATACCTGCTCAAATAAGTGTCTAGCTTCGATACTATAGTTTTAGTATCGATTAGTATCTGATTTTTTATCTTTTTGACAGCCCTATATCCACTCTCAGTAACTTCTGTTGGTATTTCTTGCTGCTAATTGCGTGCATTGTGTTTTATAGAGCGGTGCCAGGCAGTGCTAGCAGCCAGGTCGCTAATTAAGAATGAATAGGCAATCAGAGGCTGCTTGAGAGAAGTGACATGTTTTCACACATCGCCACGGAAACAGACGCTATAGTGTTAGTGGAGAGATCCCTCTGGAGTGGCTCTGATGCTTTTCATTTTCACCAAACAAAACAAACACAGCAGTTAGTTAATATGAAGACTTTAACAGCCCACGAGTATTGGCGCATTAAGTGAAGCTAGGCATTGTTGACGGCACGAGAAGAAGAAGTTACAATTCCAACAATTTATTTTCTGGCGCTGGGGCCGCCGCCTACTTTTATGTATGTATTTGCAAGAAATGTTCCACAGTATGACATTAAAATAAACATATGTAGCTTGGGTTTAATAACTTTAGGGTGTTTTTTTTTTTTTTTTCAAGAATGCGTAGAATCCCTCAGTCATCCAAGTAGAATCACCTAGTGCCTCCGCTCAATTTAATTTCTCTCCAGCGACTAGGTCAGGAATCAGAATATGCAAAAAGTCCCGGAAGTTGTAGACCAATCAGCGAAGAGGTGTGAAGCCATAACGTCAAACTCAAGCGTCTGTCTGGGTCCCTTTTGTGGAACAGCACAACAGTAAACAAAACGGCCGAGATGGATGTAGACGAAGACAGACATTCTGTGTTGGCGACGATTCCCGAGATCGAGGATTTAAAGCCGGAACAAAGAGAATGTTTGGTGAATTTTATCAAGGGGAAAGACGTTATTGCCCTTCTTCCTACGGGATTTGGCACATTACATATGTCACAACTAAACAGCAGAGATTGGTTAAATTAAAAAAGTACCCACCTACCGTCGAGCGAACGAATCGTAATGCTGCGAGGTCTGACGGTTTCCACAAAGTGAAACGTCTGATGAATCAGGTTAGTAGAATCCGTGGCAAAGGAGAAATGGAACACCTGGAAAACCTCTTGTATTACAACTAGGGATGTAACGATATCCAAATCTCTCGGTACGATATTATCATGATATACATCTCGATATTTTGAAGAGGCTGATAGAATTGTAGATATGACACTTTTTTTGCTTTTAAAATACCTTGACAAGATTTTGGTGTGAATTATTTCCATCATAATCCCAAGAATTAAAGTAAACAACATGGTTTTCCATTGTCTGCACTGAAATGAATCATGGGATATGTAGTTCCCAATGTTTATAAGCTGTTGCTACTATAAAACCATGCATATAAGCAAAGGAACTTGTGATTTGATATATTGTGACAGCCCACGGTATTATTGTGAGACTTTTGACGACTCGACATAACGATATTTTGGTTATTGTTACATCCTTAATTACAACATATCACAAGGTGGAACCGAGTGTTTTCTGTCTGAGAGAATAACTCAGCCTAAACATGCAGCGTTTGTGCGTTAAACATGTGTTCAGGTCTCTTTGTGATGAGCAAACAACATTTTAACAGAAAATTAGAAAATAACACAATATGGTCCTGATAGCTTAAAATGTCTCCATGAAGAAAAATAATGCCCTATCATGGATAATTTTAGGCAAAGCAATAAAATCACACTGTAAACCCAAATAAGTTACCAGAATGATGAACTTAAAAGTCACATATTTGCAGTTAATAACAAAAAAAAAAACAAACAATACAAATTAAATAAAATAATACATTTAGTCCATGTGCATTTCAGACCATTTACCTTGATCTAATTATTATGTTGTTTGATTGCAATTTGTTTTGTTATGATAGATTTTAGTACTTCGTCGGTGAAGCGCTTTGAAATTATATTGTTTTTTAGCATGTACAGTATAGTTTATTTTTAAATCATACCTATTTTAAAACAATAGAAATAACAAGAGTTTATCATTCTCGGCATTTAATTACTTAATTCTTCTAAGTTATACCTCATCTATTTTTTTGAGTTACGTTCACTTATACTCACAATCGTTCCATTAATTAAAAAAAATATATATACATGTAGTTAAAATTACTCAAAAAGAAGAACATGTTACAGCAACTTGACATAATTAAGTCAGTAGGATATTTCTAAAACTTTGAGTAAACACAACTCAACAAAACAAACGTGTCAGAAATTACGTATCTTATCTTTAACAATATATTACAGACCACATTTAAAGTTTAAACATGTTTTAGACTCGTCCTGTGAACATTTTTGTTTAGTTGAGTTTTCCATTCTGTAAAAGAGTCTCTCAATCCAAGACACCAAACGAAGAAGAAGAAGAAGAAGAAAAAAAAAAAGTAAGTTACGAAAAAGCAATTTCCACTTAGATGTTTTAAAGTGGCGAATTTGTTTGGTAAAAATGCATTTCCTTTCAGTGGAAATTGGAGTGGTTTGAATACAGCCAGCAAAACATTTTACATTTTACATTGCACTGCAGAACTATACGACAAAACGGGAGCGGGAAGTGTTCATAAAACGACTGAAAAACTCGCTTTTCACATTGTGGGAATAAAACTGGACAGATGAATTATTGTCAGACATGATTAAACACATCAAAATGAAACATACCGAGTTAAAAGTTTCTGAATTTAAGTCAGTTCAGCTCACCTCAAGAACTACTTTTTTGTCAAATATCTTACTTTATTTTATTTTCAACCTGGTAAACAATGTCTCCAAGTTTTTTTTTGCTTTATATTATTCTATCTTTCTATTTAAAATGTACAAGTTTTATCATAACATCCAATATAATCAGATTTATTTACTGTATATAGCACGTTTTATGAACATGACAGTTTCCGAAGTGCTGCACAGACAAATTAATACAATAAAAGACAGTCAATCATAAATTAAAACAATAAATAAAAAAGGGTTAAAATGCATAAAGCTAAAATTATATATTTTTTTTAATGAATGAGCTCAAATTTCAAATCAAAAGTGGGTCATAAAACGAGATGTAAAACCAGGACAAAATAAGCTCTAAGCCAGGTCTAAACCAGAACTGAACCAGGTCTAAACCAGGTCTAAACCAGAACTGAACCAGGTCTAAACCAGGTCTAAACCAGAACTGAACCAGGTCTAAACCAGGGTCTAAAAAACCAGAAACTGAACCAGGACTAAACCAGAACTGAACCAGGTCTAAATCAGGTCTAAACCAGAACTGACTAAACCAGATCTAAACCAGGACTAAACCAAGACTAAAAGACTAAACCAGGTCTAAACCAGAACTGAACCAGGGATAAACCAGGACTAACCCAGAACTGAACCAGGACTAAAACAGGTCTAAACCAGGATTAAACCAGAACTGAACCAGGCCTAAACCAGGTCTAAACCAATACTGACTAAACCAGGTCAAAACCAGGACTAAACCAGGACTAAACCAGAACTAAACCAGGTCTAAACCAGGTCTAAACCAAAAATAAATCAGGTCTAAACCAAGACTAAACCAAGGACTAAACCAGTTCTAAACCAGGTCTAAACCAGGACTAAACCAAGACTAAACCGAGACTAAACCAGGTCTAAACCAGGACTAATCTTGGACTTGAGAGCGAGAGAGAGAACCCTGAAGTCCGTGGAGCAGGGTGTCTGCAAAGACAGCACTCAGTCAGTCATGGTTTAGTCCTGGTTTAGTCCTGGTTTAGTCCTGGTTTAGACCTGGTTCAGTCAGTCCCTCATGTCTCAGTCCTGCACATTTCATGAGCCTAAGCAGTTTGTTTTCACCGTTGCCAATCGCTGCGGTTTGACATTTAAATTGTAGCTTTTTTATATTTGTTTTGTTTTTTTAAAATCTCACGTCGGGAAAAGTGGGTGGACGCGAACCCCCTCGTCCAACGCCCACCGCACTGTCTCACTCTCTGCCCGTCCCTAATCCTCATAAAACATATCTGTACTAGGGCGAGACACATTTTCTTCAAATACACAGAAAAAAAAAAAGAAAAAAAAGAATCTGGTTCAGACTCTTAAGTTTCATTTGAGACAGAAGATGAACTTTGGTGGCTTTTCTGAACTAAAAGTGTGGAAAATCTCATCTAACTTTCAGCAGGAGGTTAATTTTAGGCACAGTTGGACTTGTCTGGCCCAGTTCTCTAAACCACAGCGAGCTTCAATAAAACAAGAGTACAACTTATGACCTGACATGCTCCCGCTCACAGCGCCATCGCTCACTAAAGACAAGACCAGTCTGTCTCCACATCCAATAACATCTGCTCTGTGGTTTTTACTAAAGTACTGGAGGTCTCGCTGAGTTCGGGCGTTTGTTTCAGAGAGGAGACGTAGAAAAGGCGCGGTGTGGTTACGTTTTGTAATTTGGCAGCTTTGCATAATTTGAATGGATTTCCACACATTTACAACAATTAATACTAGTGCTTTTTACTGTGTTTTTTTTCTTTTTTACAGATTTGTTAGATTCTAGCCGGTACTTCCTCTGTTTCTCGTTGCGTTTCAATACTGTTTACTGCAAATTATAACGCAACATTTATGGGTTGATGGGTGAAATTATCTCAATTAGGAGAGTTACTGAGAAAAAAAATGTGACTCGATATCACTTTTACTCACTGTAGGAAATAGAAATTAAATAAATAAATAAATAAAATAAAGATAACAATTTGTTTTTGTTTTTTTTCAATTTTCAGTTTTGTGTCTAAATGAATACTGGAAAAAAAAAAAACGGATTACGGCCGCATACGAACTGATCCAGGAATGATCCCAGGACTAAACCAAGATTAAACCAGGTCTAAACTAGTACTGAACCAGGACTAAACTGACTAAACTACATCTAAACTAGAACTGAACTTGGAATAAACCAGGTCTAAACCAGGTCTAAAGGCCAGGTCTAAACCAGGACTAAAACTAAACCAGGATCTAAACCAGGTCTAAACCAGCCGGGTCTAAACCAGGACTAAACCAGGACTAAACCAGATCTAAACCAGGTCTAAAGGCAGGATTAAACCAGGTCCAATAAACCAGATCTAAACCAGGTCTAAACCAGGACTAAACCAGGTCTAAACCAGGACTACACCAGATCTAAACCAGGTCTAAACCAGGATTAAACCAGGTCTAAACCAGGTCTAAACCAGTTCTAAACTAGTCTCAGTCCCTGTCTCAGTCCTGGTCTCAGTCCTGGTCTGGTCCCGGTCTCAGTCCCGAACGAATCGTTATCAGTTTTTTTCATTTTGGTTTTGGAGACAAATAATGAAGAAAATTGTTCTTTTTTTTTTCATTTTCTTTTTTTTTTTTTTTGGTTTTATTTTGAAAAACGAATGAATGAACGAATGATACACGGATTTGTTTTCAATGGCAAATTTTTAGATGTTAAACCCTGTTGTCCCCTTCCCCCTCACCTGTGCCCTCTGGTCTTCTTCTGTCAGGCCAAAGCTGTCACACTCTCAGACAGCAGTAACATAGGCAGCATCTAGTGGTCATATGTGAGAATACAACCATTTATTTACAAACGGCAGCTTTAATGCGGCATATTTTGACACTTGCACTCTGAAATCTCCACATTCTGGAACAAATATCTCTCTTATCTTATTGAACTACTTTCAAAAGGTCTAAAAATAAATAAATAAATAAATAAAACTCAAATAAAATGATCAAAACGTGGGGCACATGAGGTGTTTTTTGTAGATGGGGCAGATGCTTTAACGGTTCAGTTTTGGTATTGTTATTTCCGTTGAATATTTTCGATACGTTCCGTTCTGTTGTTGTTCTTGTACTTTGGCGTTGCAACACTGAAATCTCCACAAAATACTGTCTGTTTTATCTTACATAACTACTTTCCAAAACGACCACAAGTTCAAAACCACGGTGTTTTTTTTGTTTGTTGTTGTTGCAGAGACTGGACTACGAGACGAAGCGCGATTACGAGTTCCGCGTGGAGGTGAAGAACACGTACCTGGACATGCGCTTCATCCAGGGGGTGGAGTTTAAGGACTACGCCACGGTGAGGGTGACGGTGGAGGACGTGGACGAGCCCCCCGTGTTCATGAGGAGCCCCTACGTCATCGAGGTGCACGAGGACACGGCGTCCGGCAGCTCCGTGGGCGTGGTCTCCGCCAGGGACCCCGACGCGGAGAACAAACCTGTCAAGTGAGTACGAAACACACTTAATATTTCAATTAGTGCCGTCATGCGATTAAAAAAATTGAGAGATTAATTAATTATGATCTGTAATTAATTAATCTAATTAATCTAATTTTAATCTCACCTAAAAATTGCTGAGAAAAGCCTTCAATTTGAGGTATTTTCATTTAAATTCATTATTACATTATTGTGGCAGATCAAAAGACTGATATAGAACAAAAAAAGTGACTTTATAAAGTCATTTATTGTTTAACAAATCTCTCCAAATTGGCTGTTGAGCCCAAGTCTCCATGAATAAGAAACTGTTTGCTGTAAAGTAGCAAAGACGAGGAAATCTGAACATAATAACTTTTGTTTACTTAAAGACAATAAAAAGTCCAGTCTTTCCTTAACCATATTAAAAATATTATTGATAGAGAAATGTTTTATATATGAGATCACTGGTTTTAGTCCTTGTTTTAGTCCTGGTTTAGACCTGCTTAAGTCCAACTTTAGTCCTAGTTTAGTCCTGGAATGGGCTTGTCCTGGTTTTAGTCCTGGTGTTAGTTCCGGTTTAGTCCTGGTTCAGTCCTGGTTTAAACCTGGTTTAGACCTGGTTTTAGTTCTGGTTTTAGTTCTGGTTTAGTCCTGTTTAGTCCTGGTTTAGACCTGGTTTAGTCCTGGACTGGGTTAGTCCTAGTTTTAGTCTTGGTGTTAGTTCTGGTTTAGAGGCGCACAGGAGGAAGCGCAGTTTACGCAGCGTACGCGAGAAAACACGATCCACACGCGGCTCACGGGATCAGGTCAGTGTCCACGCAGTAACTACGGAAGGAAACGTGGTCCGCGCGTTCTCAGGTTAATGACGATGATGAAGGTGTGTGTTTGTGTGTGTTTGTGTTTGTGTTTGTGTGTGTGTGTGTGTGTTTGTTTGTGTTTGTGTTTGTGTGTGTTGTGTGTGTTTGTGTTTGTGTTTGTGTTTGTGTGTGTTTGTGTGCGTGTCCCCTCATGTGGCAGGTCACTATAGGACAGTAGTGCAGACATCATGAGCCTATGCAGGTTGTTTTCACCAGTGACATTTAAGTTGTAGGCGATTTTATATTTGTTATTTTCTTTTATATTTCACTTCGGGAGAATAATTTCCAAGACACGAATGTGTTTTTCCCTGTGCACTGCTGCTCTCTGTTCTACTGGCTCTTCCACCTCGTCCATTGTGCGACTGACGCCGCGAACGTGAACATGACGTTTGCATCGCTCTTACTGCGCGCGTTTTGTGTGGGTTTCCGGCAATGAGTGGAATTACCGAAATAAAAAAAATTATAAATATGTTTTTTGTGTGTGTTGTTGTCCCAACAACACATAAAAACAGGTTTTATAATAAAGCAAATCGCATACAGAAACACTAAAGTTAGAGATTAAAAATGAGATTAACGCGATTAAAAAACATAACGCGCTAAATATGACTGTAATTAATTAATGGCAATTAACGCGATAATCTGACACCCCTAATTTCAATATCTGGTTGCAATATAATCTTTTTTTTTTTTTTGAGTAAATTAAAAGTATATGTGAAAACAAAATAAAATAAATCTAGTTGTTTAATTCAAATTGAAGAGTTAATTTGCAAAAACAGATAAGTGCCATTTGAAAAAGTCATCGGACGCTCTTAGTATAGTGATATTTTTAAAAGCCAAATGTATTTTAGTGGAATTGAAATATTATTCTAACCGTTCTGTGTTATCGTATTTCTGGAAGATGGTAATGAAATTAAAAGAAAAGAAAAAAAATGTGGCAACTTTTCAAAACAGATATCAGTTTTTGCTTGTGCTCTTCATTTATTTGGATTTGGGAGTCTTGAACAAAAGGTCTGGGTTCGGACTGCGAACTGTAAGGAAGGTCGAAATAGTGCATGAGAGAGATCACTAGATTACTGAAACATGCACGGATGGCATCTAAAACCTCTTCAGACATGTTTTTGATGAAGGAATGACGTTAAAACATGTTAGAAATCTTTTTATTGTTGTTTATCGCTACATGCGTTATTGGTCTCAGATCATTTGGATGCATTTACTTTGTGTGTCTGTGTGTTTAGGGCTGGGGAATTAATCAAATTTTTGTCAAACCGTGATCCAGCTGTTTCAAAATCTCAATGGTCAACTTGGTTTTTTGTTTTTTTTTAATGGAGAGTCTACAGTCAATCCTCTGTCAGTGTTTTTTTAACAAAGTCATTGTGTCAGATCTGGCAACGCAGTGGTCCTGGTCCTGGATGGGGTATGGTGGGGTAAATGGAGTAAAGGGGTGGATGAGGTATGTTGGGGTAAATGGAGTAAAGGGGTGGAAGGGGTATGGTGGGGTAAATGGAGTAAAGGGGTGGAAGGGGTAATTGGTGGGGTAAATGGAGTAAGGGGTGGATGGGGTATGGTGAATGGGTAAATGGTAAGGGGATGGGGGGTATGGTGGGGTAAATGGAGTAAAGGGGTGGATGGGGTATGGTGGGGTAAATGGAGTAAAGGGGTGGAAGGGGTATGGTGGGGTAAATGGAGTAAAGGGGTGGGGTATGGGGTATGGTGGGGTAAATGGTAAAGGGGTAAAGGGGTGGAAGGGGTATGGTGGGGTAAATGGTAGGGGGGTAAAGGGGTGGAAGGGGTATGGTGGGGTAAATGGAGTAAAGGGGTGGAAGGGGTATGGTGGGGTAAATGGAGTAAAGGGGTGGATGGGGTATGGTGGGGTAAATGGAATAAAGGGGTGGAAGGGGTATGGTGGGGTAAATGGAGTAAAGGGGTGGAAGGGGTATGGTGGGGTAAATGGAGTAAAGGGGTGGATGGGGTATGGTGGGGTAAATGGAAGTAAAGGGGTGGAGGGGTAATGGTGGGGGTAAATGGAGTAAAGGGGTGGATGGGGTATGGTGGGGTAAATGGAGTAAAGGGGTGGAAGGGGTATGGTGGGGTAAATGGAGTAAAGGGGTGGAAGGGGTATGGTGGGTAAATGGAGTAAAGGGGTGGAAGGGGTATGGGTGGGGGTAAATGGAAGTAAAGGGGTGGAAAGGGGTATGGTGGGGTAAATGGAGTAAAGGGGTGGAAGGGGTATGGTGGGGTAAATGGAGTAAAGGGGTGGAAGGGGTATGGTGGGGTAAATGGAGTAAAGGGGTGGATGGGGTATGGTGGGGTAAATGGAGTAAAGGGGTGGAAGGGGTATGGTGGGGTAAATGGAGTAAAGGGGTGGATGGGGTATGGTGGGGTAAATGGAGTAAAGGGGTGGATGGGGTATGGTGGGGTAAATGGAGTAAAGGGGTGGAAGGGGTATGGTGGGGTAAATGGAGTAAAGGGGTGGATGGGGTATGGTGGGGTAAATGGAGTAAAGGGGTGGAAGGGGTATGGTGGGGTAAATGGAGTAAAGGGGTGGATGGGGTATGGTGGGGTAAATGGAGTAAAGGGGTGGAAGGGGTATGGTGGGGTAAATGGAGTAAAGGGGTGGAAGGGGTATGGTGGGGTAAATGGAGTAAAGGGGTGGAAAGGGGTATGGTGGGGTAAATGGAGTAAAGGGTGGGATGAGGGGTATGGTGGGGTAAATGGAATAAAGGGGTGGAAGGGGTATGGTGGGGTAAATGGAGTAAAGGGGTGGAAGGGGTATGGTGGGGTAAATGGAGTAAAGGGGTGGGTGGAAGGGGTATGGTGGGGTAAATGGAGTAAAGGGGATGGATGGGGGTATGGGTGGGGATAAATGGAGTAAAGGGTGGAAGGGGTATGGTGGGGTAAATGGAGTAAAGGGGTGGATGGGGTATGGTGGGGTAAATGGAAGTAAAGGGGTGGAAGGGGTATGGATGGGGGTAAATGGAAGTAAAGGGGTGGAAGGGGTATGGTGGGTAAATGGAGTAAAGGGGTGGAAGGGGTATGGTGGGGGGGTAAATGGGGTAAAGGGGTGGATGGGGTATGGTGGGGTAAATGGAGTAAAGGGTGGAAGGGGGTATGGTGGGGTAAATGGAGTAAAGGGGTGGAATGGGGTATGGTGGGGTAAATGGAGTAAAGGGGTGGAAGGGGTATGGTGGGGTAAATGGAGTAAAGGGGTGGATGGGGTATGGTGGGGTAAATGGAGTAAAGGGGTGGATGGGGTAGATTTTGTCGATGGTATACAGTAGAGTAGACAGGGTAGATGGGGGCAGGTGTTTACGAGCTGATTTAAAATCAGAAACCAATAATAACAAATTTAAAAGTGAATTAAAATTATTGTATGTTTCCAATCAAAATGTAGAGTTTATCTGTAGGGCAAAGGAGAAATTCAATTTGTCAAGTGGACAAAAGTTTATTTGGTTGAAAACGTTTGAAAACAGCTCATCCAAGCTGATTCTTCAGTCATTGAAGAAGCAGCTTGCTTCATTATTTGTCTCCAAAACCAAAATGAAAAAAAAGGATAATGATTCATTTTTTTCAGCTTTCAGTTTTGTGTTTAAATGAATAATGGGGAAAAAAAAAAAAAAAAAACAAAAAAAAAAACGGAGGATAACGGCTGTTTCCCATTTCTGTGATTTAAACTGCAATGCCAAACTTTTGTGCCACGTATGGACTAAACCAGGACTAAACCAGAACTAAAACAGGACTTAAACAGGACTAAACCAGGTCTAAACCAGGACTGAACCTGGACTGAACAGGACTGAACAAGGTCTAAACCAGGACTGAACCAAGACTAAAACAGAACTAAACCAGGTCTAAACCAGGACTTAAACAGGCCTGGTTTAGACCTGGTCAGTTCGTAGGCGGTGCAAAAGTCTGGCATCACAGTTTAAGTCACAGAAACTGGAAACGGTGATTATCTGTTTGTTTTTTTGGTTTTTGTTTTTTTTCCAGTATTCATTTAAGACACAAAATCAAAAACTGTACTTTTTTTTTTTTTGGTTTTAGAGACAAATAATAAAGACAATATTTGTATTTTCTTTTTTCTTATTTTTGTTTTTATTTTGAAAAGCACATGAACGAATGACACACGGATTATTAACCAACACTAGGAAAATATTTCAGTTATTATTATTATTTTTTTTTTTCCACATTACCTCACCTTGCCTTTATGTAAGCACAGTACCGTAAGCAGCAAAGGCAAAAAATAAAAATAAAGTCACATATTTATGGATTTCCTTTGGTAAAAACCGACATTGACAAAGAGCAAAGAGACAAAGATCTAGCAAAGCAATTTAGTCGTGAGCAGAAGTGGAAAGAGAGATTCAAGTCAGATTATGTCAAAAGCGTTCCATCTCAACAGGCCTGATGTGAAGTAATACCACTTTGAAATCTTACAAATTCATTTCTACCACTTCGTATGAAAAACAATCTCCTTCAAAAACCCCGAACTTTATCTAATGGGAAGCGTCTCTTTGTTTTGTGCCGTCTCCGTCCTTAATTACACTGCGGCTAAATCAATACAAACAGCGAGCGCGCGAGAATACCGGCTCCGCTCTTATCGGCTCGCAAATGAAAAGTGTGCAAACCTAATCCATCAAAGGAGCAAGGCATCATGGGAGCTTCAGGGTTTCGGGGATGCTCGCCGTCTGGAGCGGCGGAAGAGGAGCGTCCGCCGTTCAGTTTTGCGATGCGGAGGACTAATCAAGGACTAAACCAGGACTAAATCAGGACTGATCAAGGACTAAACCAGGACTAAATCAGGACCTAAACTGGAGCTAAAACCAGGTCTAAACCAGGTCTAACCCAGGACCTAAACTGGAGCTAAAACCAGGTCTAAACCAGGACTAAACCAGGTCTAAACCAGGTCTAACCCAGAACTAAAATCAGGATTAAACCAGAGCTAAAATCAGGTCTAAACCAGGACTAAACCAGGTCTAAACCAGGTCTAACCCAGAACTAAAACCAGGACTAAACCAGAGCTAAAATCAGGGCTAAACCAGGACTAAACCAGGTCTAAACCAGGTCTAACCCAGAACTAAAACCAGGACTAAACCAGAGCTAAAATCAGTGCTAAAACCAGGACTAAATCAGGACTAAAATCAGGTCTAAACCAGGAATAAACCCGGGCTAAACCAGAGCTAAAAGCAGGACTAAACCAGGACTAAAATCAGGACTAAACCAGGACTAAATCAGGTCTAAAACCAGAACTAAACCAGAACTAAACCAGGACTAAACCAGGTCTAAACCAGGACTAAGCCGAGGCTAAACCAAAGTGAAAACCAGGACTAAAATAAAAATAAACCAGGTCTAAACCAGGACTAAACCAGGTCTAAACCAGGTTTAAACCAGGACTGAAAAACCATAAACCAAAAACCATACCACGGAGTTCAGTGACATTTGATAAAAAATGAAAATCCTGACCTCACTCCGACAATCAGACGTCAATGTCGGAGTGGAGGTATGTCGGACATCCACTGATGTCATGAAGCGGTAGTTTTCAAATGAACTCCTACCTTTTACTTTTAGTTCAGTAGAGATTGGGAATTCCAAGAGCTGAAATCCTCCAAATATTTCTAGTGAAGGTGTATGGAGTTTAAAAACACAGTGGAGCCCTTCCTGTATTACCACATGACATCACAAGGTGGACCAGTGTTTTATTTATTTATTCATTTTTTGTTTTGTTTTGTTTTTAGAGAGAACTGAGCTAAACATGCAGGATTTCTGTGTTAAAAAATGTGCGAATGAAAAAAAACACAACTCTGGGTCTGTTTGCGATGAAGAAAATAACATTATAACTTAAAAAAAAAAAAGCGTAACACGGACACTTTAAAGATGCTCTGTGGAACCTTTCTGGTCGTGGGTCTGAGCTATGCCACCTTTTTACGTTTTTTTTTTTTTTAGTGTAACTTTAAGAAACAATAAAAAAAGTAATACAAAACGCAATATCTGAAATGCAGAAAAAAAAAAAAAAAAAAAAAAAGACTATAGTACGGAAGCCGAGAGGGGTCACAATAAACGCTGCAACAAATAAAAATGCGACAACACAACAAAAAGCCACAACACACCAAAAAAAGTCACAACGGAAATGACCGCGGGACTCTATTTTAATGCAAACGCCGCAGCAAATACAAACGCCACAACACAAACGAAAATACCGCAACGCATTAAAAAGCCACAACGGAAGTGACCGCGGGACTCTATTTTCCGACGGACCGATCAAGCGGCAAGTGAAGAAGAAGAACTACAACGTGAAACGAATAATGATAAAAGAATAAATTACTTTTACTTACGTTTCCAACTTCTCTGTTCCTTTACTTTTCACCTTGTCCCGTGGTCACTTCCGTTGTGGCTTTTTGATGTGTTGTGGCTTTTTTTGGTTTGTTGTGGCTTTTTAATGTGTTGTGGCTTTTTAATGTGTTGTGGCTTTTTTTGGTTTGTTGTGGCTTTTTCTTGTGTTGTGGCTTTTTGATGTGTTGTGGCTTTTTAATGTGTTGTGGCTTTTTAATGTGTTGTGGCTTTTTAATGCGTTGTGGATTTTTTTGGTTTGTTGTGGCTTTTTGTTGTGTTGTGGCTTTTTAATGTGTTGTGGCTTTTTAATGTGTTGTGGAATTTTTTGGTTTGTTGTGGCTTTTTGTTGTGTTGTGGCTTTTTTGTTATGTTGTGGCTTTTTTGTTGTGTTGTGGCTTTTTTTGTTGTGTTGTGGCTTTTTTGTTTTTGGTTTGTCATGGCTTTTTGTTGTGTTGTGGCTTTTTTTGTGTGTTGTGGCTTTTTTTGGTTTGTTGTGGCTTTTTGTTGTGTTGTGGCTTTTTTTTTGGTGTGTTGTGTTGTTTTTTTGTTGTGTTGTGGCTTTTTTTGTTGTGTTGTGGCTTTTTTTGGTTTGTTGTGGCTTTTTGTTGTGTTGTGGCTTTTTTTTGTTGTGTTGTGGCTTTTTTTTGGTGTGTTGTGGCTTTTTTTGGTGTGTTGTGGCTTTTTTGTTGTTGTGGCTTTTTTGTTTGTTGTGGCTTTTTGTTTGTTGTGGCTTTTTTTGGTGTGTTGTGGCTTTTTTTGGTTTGTTGTGGCTTTTTTGTGTTTTGTGGCTTTTTTTGGTGTGTTGTGGCTTTTTTTGGTGTGTTGTGGCTTTTTGTTGTGTTGTCTCGGCTTCCGTACCATAGGGCATAATTGACTTTTATGCTTTACATGGGCTTAAATTCTCTGAGTCGACTTCAGCTTCCGATTCGTAAAAGTGGTTTTGGATATTTTACCTGGATTAGGAAAAAGAAAAAAAAAAAAAAGAATTTGCACAGAATTATGTAAAATCAGAGTAAAATGAACATGGATCCGTCTCTGCCCAAATGACATAATCCCAGAGAAGCAGCGCTCTCATTCAGAGTGTGAGTGTGAGTCATTTTGTCAGATCTGGCAACGCACTGGTGCTGGTCCCACATGCAGAACTCGACTGTCTCCAGCTCCAGGGGCAAACGGGGTAAAAGGGCATGGTGGGGTAAATGGGGCAGATGGAGTAGATGGGGTATAGGGGCAGACAGGATAAATGGGGCAGATGGACTGGGTAATGTAGACAAGAGTGGGGTAGGTGGAGTAGATTTTGTAGATGGTTCTAGATTCTGTACATGGGGTAGATGGGGCAGATGGGGCAGATGGAGTAGGTAATGTAGACAGGGTGGGGTATATAGAGTAAGTGGGGTAAATGGGATAGGTGGGGTAGAGTTTGTAGATAATATATAGTGGGGTAGATAGGATACATCGGGGCAGATGCTGGAGATGGGGCAGATGGAGTAGATAATGTAGATGGGGTAGGTGGGGCAAATGGGGCAGATGGGGTAGGTAAGGTAGACAGGGTGGGGTATATAGAGTAGGTGGGGTAAATGGGATAGGTGGGGTAGAGTTTGTAGATAATATATAGTGGGGTAGATAGGATACATCGGGGCAGATGCTGGAGATGGGGCAGATGTTCTAGATTCTGTAGATGGGGTAGATATTGTAGATGGGGCAGAAACTGGAGACAGGGTAGATGTGGTAGGTGGGGTAAATGATTAGTAATGTAGACAGTGATGGAGTAGATGGTCGGTGGGGTAAATGGAGTAGATGGGGCAGGTGGGGTAGATTGTGTAGATGGTATATAGTGGGGCAGACAGGATAGATGGGGCAGATGTTGGAGATGGGGCGGGTGAGGTAGATGGAGTGGGTAGGGCAAACGGGGCAGATGTTCTAGATGGAGAAGATGGAGTAGAGGGGGCAGATGTTGGAGACATGGTAGATGTGGTAGCTGGGGTATGGTGGGGTAAATGGGGCAGATGTTTGAGATTCTGTAGACAGGGTAGATGTTGTAGATGGGGCAGATATTGGAGATGAGGCAGCTGGGGTAGGTAGGTGGGGTATGGTGGGGTAAATGGGGCAGATGTTCTAGATGTTGAAGATGGAGTAGATGGGTAGATGTCATAGATAGGCAGATGTTGGAGATGGGGCAGATATTGGAGGCAGGGTAGATGTGGTAGGTGGGGTATGGTGGGGTAAATATCTTGGATAAGGCAGACGTTGGAGATGGGGTACGGTGAGCGGCGATAGTGGGGTAGGCAGGTAGGTGGGGTATAGTGGGGTAGATGCGGGCCACGAGGTAGATGGGGTAGGTAGGAAAGGATCGATGGGGCAGACGCTGTAGATGTAGGTTTTGTAGGGCAAATACAAAGGTAGGTAAGGTAGGTAGATCATATGGAGTAGGTGGGGCAGATGTCGCGGATGGGGCAGTTGTCGCAGATGGGGCAGATGGGGGTAAATGGATTAGGTGGGGTACATGTAGTAGTTTTTGTCGATGACACGGACGAGGAACAGCGAGGTTGGTGAAGAACTGTGGGGTAGATGTTGGCGTAGGTAGGACACATGGGGCATTGTGGGGTAGATGGGGCAGATGTCGGAGATGGGGCAGATGGAAGTAGACAGAAGTGGTGAGATACATGGAGTAGTTTTTGTAGATGAGACAGACGAGGAACGGTGACATAGTTGAGGTATCACAGCTTAGGTGTTGGCGTAGGTAGGACATATTGGGCATTTGTGGGGTATTTGAGGGGGCAGATGGGGCGGATGGAGGTAGACGGAGGACGCGAGTTTATACATGGGGTAGTTTTTGTAGATGAGACAGACGGGAAACAGTGAAGTAGTCGAGGTATTGCGGTGTAAATATTGGCGTAGGTAGGACATATGGGGTATTTGTGGAGTATTTGTGGGCAGATGGGGCAGATGTTGCATATTCAAATCCAGTGTAAATATCGGCGGTGACGGTGACAAATGAGCAGCAGCTGGAGGCCTGTGTCATCGCCGTGACAACAGGGAGCAAAGGAGCGACGTGAGCTCGGAGATACAGAGTGATGGAGTGAACCAGCGCGACATTCATCACACAGATATTTGTTATTAAATGTACTACAAGCTCCCGTATTATGATTTATGTAGTGTTTTAAAGCCCCACGGTGTAACTTTTCTTTCAGTTTATCGTTGTATGCGATTTTGCCAAATACTGTGTCAAATTTCATTCAAGATAAACCAGGATGAAAATAGGACTAAACCAGGACTAAACCAGGGATAAACCAGGATTTAACCAGGACTAATCCAGGACTGAACCAGGAAGAAAATAGGACTAAACCAGGACTAATCCAGGACTGAATCAGGCCTGAACTAGGATTCAACTAGGATGAAAACAGGACTAAACCCGGACTAAACCATGACTAAATCAGGACTAAACCAAAACTAAAACCAGGACTGAACCTGGACTAAACCAAAACTAAAACCAGGTCTAAACCAAAACTAAACCAGGACTAAACCAGAGCTGAACCAGGACTGAACCAGGACTGAACCAGGACTGAACCAGGACTGAACCAGAATGAACATAGGACTAAACCCGGACTAAACCAGGACTAAACCAGGACTGAACCAGGACTGAACCAGGACTGAACCAGGACTGAACCAGGACTAAACCAGGCTTAAACCGGGATTTAACCAGGACCAAACCAGGACCAAACCAGGCCTAAACCAGGACTAAATCAGGTTTAATCCAGGATGAAAAGAGGACTAAACCAGGACTAAACCAGGACTAAACTAGGGCTGAACCGGAACTGAACCAGGAGTGAACTAGGCCTAAACCAGGATTAAACCAGAACTGAACCAGGACAAAACCAGGACTAATCCAGGCCTAAACCAGGACTAAACCTGGACAAGGAAAATTTTATATTTTAGGAAAAAACCTCTGACGCCTAAAGGCTTAACTAGACATGTAGGTGACGTCACAGCTCAGATCTGTGGAGAACAGAGTGTGATTTTTCTGTTTTTTGAGTCCATGGAGACGTGATATTGCATGTAATGTTCCATGGAGACCAAGATATAGATCAGATCTGTGGAGAGGGAAGCCCAAATCAGAATGTTTTCAATGCAGTAATACAAAATAAAATAAAACTTTGAACTTTAATCGAGTAAATGTCATGTAGAGAGCTTTAATGCCACACTTTGGGACATTCCAGGCAAAGAAATAAGATCTCCGTCGTCGAGGCAAACAGGCGTCTGACCCCACATCAAAAAAAGTGACTTACTGCACCTTTAAAATACCACGTTTGATCCGAGCGTGCACAATGTCACGGCGCCCACTGATATTTTTGACTTTCCGCTCGTCTCCGCACGACGCGTTCACTCGAGTCAGGATTTTCTAGCGTTTTATCCAAATGTGACGATGACAAACGATCTGTCGCCAGGGGCCTGTGTGGTTGCTCTGACAACAGGGAGCGGAGGAGCGACGTGAGCGGAGATAGAGAGTGATGGAGAGGAGGAGAGCTACCCTTCATCAGAAAGAGGAGAGTGGTACAATATGGCAGAGCAGTAGGTTCGGGCGGCGGGGGGTTTCATTCAGGCCCGTGTCCCTCATCTCACGTATTTAGAGAAGGTCAAAATCGTTAAGTGATGCCATATGAATTATAAAAAGTGAGATTAGAAAACAAAAAAGGATGGAAATTTGTTTTACATAGTCCTGCATATTTACAAGTATTTTTATTTTTTATTTTTTGTTAGTTTTTTTTTTTTTTTTTTTTTTTGCCTTTATTAAAATAAAAATAAATACAATAATAATAATAATAATAATAATAATAATAATAATAATAATAATAAACAATAGTCAATCCAAAAATGTTAAAATAAATTAATTAATAAATTGATTAAAATATTACAGAAAAGGAATGAATACAATAAATAAATAAATGAATAAATAAATAAGTAAATACATAAATAAGTAAATAAATACATAAATATATACATAAATCAATAAAAATTACATATAAAAATTAAAAACAAATTAAATTTAATTAAACTTTAAATATTATTTGAAAGTGGGACATTATCACTCTCTTGTCTGAAAACAAGCAATTTAAATACTAATAATAATAAAAAATCTATAAATCTATTTAAAATATAAAAAAATATAGATGGAGGAGGTGGAGTAATATGCATTTTAATATCCATTGTCCATTTAATAAAATAAATACAAAGGCAATAAATAAATAAATAAACTAATAAATAAATAAATAAAAGAAAAGAAAATGCAATAGTCAGTCCAAAATGTTAAAATAAACAGATACAAATATTACAAAAAATGAAAAAAAGAATAAATAAATAAAAATACTAATACAATGAAAATCCACAAATAAAATGTAATTAAAATTAAAATAATATTGCCTGAAAACAACCTTTTTTAAAATATTAACAAAATAATTATGCATAAAGAACAGCGTGACTGGTCTAACGGGTCTCCACACTTCAAACTCCGTCCTTTCAGCCAGATGTTTGTGCTCAGAAACACCTGGATGCATTACGGGCAGTCTTGTGTGATGTCATGTAGTACTTGAAATCGCAGCGACCACTGTAGGCAGCACACACTCAGTTTTTGACCAGAAAACTGCTAAAACACACAATTTAGACGTAAAACTAAAGTGGATTTAGTGTTTAATTGAATGAATTTGAACAGATGCAAGATAAAGGCATACTCTCATTTAGAAAAGTTACATAGTGCAGCTTTAAATACATACATATGAAAATGCGGAGTTTATAATGGTAAATCTGTAAAAGTTTTGCGTTTCAGCCAGTCCACCTGCAGTTTTAGTCCCGGGTGTGAGTGAGACAGAGCCTTAGAGTGGACATTTGGACACTCGAGGACACTAGAAGTCAAATCCCTCAGAAGAGCCATCATTACCGCCCATTTAACCAAACAGTCTCGAAGCGGCCAACATAAGAACTGACACAAGTGCCTAAAGCTGTCCCTGAAGTTTCTCAAGTGATTAAACTTCAGAACCGAGAACCATTCACACACTCCCCACCTGCTTTCAACGCCGCAGCTCAACAACTGCACATTTAGGCTGTTTAAACGCCCTCCAGACCAGTTTGTCCCTCGTATTTGAGCAACGTTTTTCAGCACAGATGTCGGTAAATGTGTTTATCGGAGAATCAGGAGGTGCACTGTTAAAATGCTAGTTGTTTGTTACTACGTATACGTCGCACGAGCAGATTTTGAGGTCAAACTGTGTCAGCTAAACAAAAATAAATACATAAAAGTGCGTCCGGGGATCAGGAAGTACACTGTTAGCATGCTAGTTGTTTGTCTATACAGATTATTATTATGTGTAAGCAACTCCTAACGTCAAAACTAAATCCACTATATAAGAAAAGAAACATGTTAATTGCCTGATGTGAAATATGTTTAGTGTGTGAAAATCAGGAAGTGCACTGTTAACATGCTAGTTGTTTATTAGTACAGATATGTTCCTGCTGTTGTCGTTGCGGTTGCTTAAGCAGCTCTTAAGGTCAAAATAAGACTGCTACATAAAAACAAATAAAGGTGTTCATGGTCAAAGAATCAGGATGTGCACTGTTAACATGCTAGTTGTTTATTCTCTACAGAGTTGTTGTTGCTGTTGCTCTTGCTGTTGTTTAAGCAGGTCTTAAGGTCAAAATAAGTCTGCGAGTTAAAAATAAATAAAGGTGTTTATTGTCAAAGAATCAGGACGTGCACTGTTAACATGCTAGTTGAGTGTATATATATATATATATATATATATATATATATATATATATATATTATTTTTTTTTTTTTTTTTTATATTTTTTTTTTATAAAAGAAAAAAGAAAGAAATAAGTGTGTAGAACTGTTCTCCCCTACAAAAAAAAAAAAAAAAATAATCATTAACTCTCCAGAGTGTGAAACTGAAAAAAATGACTTTAAAGTTTCTGTTTTGTCCAGACAAAAGTATAACAGGTCAGGCTCCCAAAATTTGACAGTTAGTTGCTCTAATGAAGAAATATTTGTATGCGAAAAATCTTGAACTCAAAATTGCCCTTTGACTCTTATTTTTCAGTTCCCGTTCTCTGATTTTGTATCATGAGACAAAAATAAGGAGTCGTGCAAAGACAAAAAGCAGAAACTGACATGATCATTATTATTTGCTTGATTTGATTATGTTGTTTGAAATGATACAGAAGAGCTTTGGATTTCCTGTTTAGTGCTGATCAGGATCGTGCAGCGACACTTACACAGTTAAACAGTTTGACACAAGTGACTCTGCAGTATAGTGTGTACAGTATGAATAAATACACCAAATACTTTCATGTTAAAGATAATTTAAGTATATTTGAATACAAAGGTTTATTTATTGAATGTGTTAAGACTCTGTGCAAAGGTCGCAACAAAAAGAAAAAGGCGAGAGGTTGGATTTTAAAATACAATAATGAACTAAATCACAAACAAAACACACACTGTTTCTGCCTTTTGCTTTTGCACGAAAACTTATTTTTGACTCATGATGCAAAAGCAGAGAACAGGAACTGACAAATAAAGGTCAAAGGTCAATTTTGAGCTCAATATTTTTCACGATATTTATTCACATGATAAACGAGATCTCAAAAACAAACAAAATGACTAATTTTCTTTAAAAAGAAAAAAAAAAAAAAAAAAAACCCAACAACTTAAAAACCGAGAATAATGAATTGGACTGTTAGCATGCTAGTTGTTTGTCTATACCACGGGTGTCAAACTCAAATTCACAGAGGCCAAAATTAAAAACTAGGATTAAGTCGTGGGCCAAACTAAATATTTATTGAAACATTTCAACAACGTCTGCATGTTTTCTCTTCTTTGGAGATATGTAATGTTAAACCTTTTCTTATTAAAATAAATGCTTAATTATAGTTTTGCTTAAACGCTGAATCCAGAATAAGGAAAATATAAAATAATAACAACATTTTAAATAAATAATGTCTCTATAGTCTATCTGTAGCCAGCAGGCAGCTCTAAGGCTACGTTCAGACTGCAGGGCTTAATGCTCAATTCTGATTTTTTTGTGAAATCTGATGTTTTTGTGAGGTTGTTCACATTTCCAATTAAATGTGACCTGTATGTGATCTCCACTGTGAAGAGTAAACGTCCCGAAAGTGTCCCGCATGTGCACTGGAGACACGACGACGTCAACCGCAGCGAGCGTGCTCTGTGTTTACGGAAGTTGTCCAAACATGGACGCGAGCACCTGGAGATTTTAAAGTTCCTCTCGCCAGAACATGAACAACTTACTTGTTGTAAGGAGGAGATTGAGAAGGACGAGGTTTTTGGTCGTGGCGTTTTGTGGGACAGTCCGTTGAAAGGAACATGTGGATGCGGAGACGTAGCCGAGAGTGGTGAGTGGTGATGTGCTTCGCTTCAGTGACACGGAGTTCATTAACAATTTTCGCCGACTTCAGCGCAGAATAGTGACGTTTGTGTCTTGTTGATAACGTGTAGGTGGGATAAATGCACTTTGGCCGTTCACACGGAAGTCACATGTCAAAAGATCAGATATGTATCGGTTTCAGGAGCACATATCCAAGTGTCCTGGGTCGCATTAGAAAAAATCGGATCTGATCATTAAAAGATCGGATACAGGTCACATAGAAGCCAAAAAATCAGATTTGGGTCACTTCAGGCTGCAGTCTGAACGCAGCCTTATACATATTTGATCTCGTGGGCCAAATATAATTATATCGTGGGCCAAATTTGGTCCCCGGGCCTGAGTTTGACATGTCTGGTCTATACCAATATTATGTATCAGCAGCTCTTGAGGTCAAAATAAGTCTACTACATATATATGAAAAAAAGAAATAAATGTATAGCAGCGTTTATTTTCCAGTAATCAGGAAGCGCACGGTTATCCTTCTCGCTGTTGTCCGGCTCAGTTCAGTTTTCACATTTTAAGGAAGTAAAAATCAGGTACAGCTCCTTTAAATCTCAACGCTTCTGGCAACAGGCAAAAACACATGTCGCTCCATCCACTTGTCCATCAAGATTTCACAATATTTACGCATAATTTGTAGCAACGAGAAATTAATTAAACCGAAAACGCCCATTAAACTGTCAAAGGAGAAGCCCGGCACTGTAAACATGTATTTTTCAGTGGTAAACATTAGTTGCTTTGGGATTTAGTCAATTATGAAGCCGGTCCAAAATGTGCAGTACTGACTCAGAGGTTCTGTCTCAGTGGGATTACGACAGGACCCTTTAAGCTGGAAATGGCAGGGTCAGACCGGCTAATTTGGGAGTCTACTTAATTTGTTGTACGCTGCATTTTTCAAACTTCTGGTTCAAAATGTGGTGAAAGTGCAGTTTGGATTTACACGGCTTTAATTATTTTTGTCATACTCGACGGCTTGAACAGGGGCGGACAAGGCAAACTTTTATTTTTAATAGTTGTTGCCGTCGGGTTTTTAGATGACGTCATAACACTTTATAAGGGATAAGCGGAATTAAGAGTTATAAAAAGGTAAAGAAGAGATAGAGAGAGACAACATAACTTCATAAAATCTGAAAATAACTTAATAATTAGTCAGAGCGGCTGATGTAACCAAAGAGTCGTGTCGGAGATTTAAATTACAGCTTAATGTTGATCAAATGTAATAACGTTCATTCACAGTTGCGTAAATTGCGCGTCCAAAAGTGCTTCAAGTAGCTTCTTAATTTAACTTGATTACTTTTTATTTCTAAATTTAAATGCGACTCTGTGAATGATAGATGCGTTTCTGCCAGCTCAGTCGTTGTTATCTTGGCATATATCAGAGGTATAATACTCCCTACAACCGAATCGAGGCAAGGTTGGACTGTGACTGTGATCAAACTGGACTGGACTAAAATTTTAAGGTTTAAGGTAATTGGATTTGTAGTTACAACTCTAGTCTCATGTCTCTTCTTACGCATTACCACTATTTTTTCTACGACAGTGACACTTATAATTGGAATTATCGATTAAACAAATAATCGTTTTCATCCTACTATTGTCTGTTACCGTATTTTCCACACTATAGGATGTGCTCATAAGCCTCCAACCCCATCAAAAAAACGGCTGCGCGTCCCACAAACCGGAGCGCCCTATACACGAATTCACTCGGGTGTCCCAGCACGACTTCAGTAAACTACAAAGCCACACCACCCGCAGCGCACGCAAACACACACGGAGCAGACGGCGACCGCACGGCGATAAACACCCACAGACACAATCATCGCTCCACGCCGACGAGGAACAGAACGGAGGAACAAACCGAAAAAGCGAGCGCAATGTGCCACTTCTAGGCACAACTGAACAACTGAGTCACCGCGAACACGCCGAAAATCCAGCGGTTCCAGACAGCACCCTCCCTACACGCCACAACTGAACAAAGCCCAGAGTCACCGTGAACAAAGTCCCACTCACCCATCCAACTGTTGTGTTTCCTTTAAAGTCCGGTGCAGTTTATTTGTGAAAAAAGGTTCGGAAATAGACCATTTAATGACAGTGAGCCTTATAATCCAGAGCGCCTTATTGTGCGGAAAATATGGTACTTTTTGTTATTACTCTGCATCAGACTGGAACATATTTCTAGTGTAATATTTGATAGGGGTGTAACTTTACAAAAATCACAGTTCAGTACGTACCTTGGTTTTAAGGTCACGGTTCGGTTCATTTTTGGCACAGTATGAGAACAAAATGCAAAACCTTTTGTATGTCTATAAAACCAACAATTTGTTTTACATTATACAAACGATAAAATAAATGCAAAGTGTTGCTTAGTAATACTAATAAGTTAAATAAAATATTCTCAAATAAGCAACAAATGTATGAAATATTATAAAAAAAATGTATTCCTTGTAAACAGTAAACAAAACTTTTCAGAAACTAAAGTGCAGTACTCACAGTTCCAGCATGAAGTTTTACTCGAGTTGTCCACATTGTCTGCAGTAAGTGCAAATCTGCTGCAGTTACAATTTCAATAGGTGGAGGGACGTAGTCAAAGCAGGGGGGCAATTGTTGTCGAGGTGGCCGCTCTAACTATAAAGCACTGCGAGAAACACTGACCCCAATCACGGACGAGTCCCCTCATGAATATTAAAGGTTCGACACAAATACATGTGCCGTTACACCCTTAGTATTTGGTATTATTAGTGGACAGATAGTGTGAAGTAGTCATGTCACTGCCAGTGCTTCCTCAGAATGTTTAATGAGACCAAATGGAAGTTATGTCCATTGTTTATTATGTGGTTGTTTTGAATGTGTTACTGGGGAATTTGAGCTTTTGGTACAATGTGATTCAACTATAAATGAAGTAAAACTGAACTGTGCTCTTCTCCTCAGATACTCCATAGACCGACACACAGACCTGGAGAGACTGTTCAACATCGACTCGTCAAACGGAACCATCATCACGCTGAAGAACCTGGACCGAGAGATGTCCAAGTGGCACAACATCTCCGTGGTGGCCACCGAAATCAGTGAGTCCATGAAAACACTCTGTACTCCTCTCAAACGATGTTAAAATGTTCAAAACGGTTTTACAAGTTGGGTTCCCTTAACACTAACGTCACGACATTGTAGAATCCTTATCTATACATTGCAGTCACATTGCACTGGGGATGTTCTACATGTATCTCTATGGTGGAATGTTTGTCACATTCCACCATATGTTGCCATAGTGATGCAATGCACATATGAGCAAATAGTGTCAAAAAAAATTTCAACAGTCTGAAAGCTCTGAAAAATGTTGGTTTGGTAAGGTTGGTCCTCTTTACCTTTTGGTCCTGTTTTTTTGTTTTTTTTTGTTTAGTTTTTTTCAGTATGGCTCTTTCTTTGGTATTTTTTGTTAAATATTATTATTGTTTATTATTTAATTTGTTGTGTTGATGTCTGTCTGGTTGTTGAAGACTGTTATATCACAGAGACTATGAATAAAAGAATAAAAAAAAGAGGTAACAAAAAATGGATTTACACAACTTCAGGAGTTTAGATCAATACAATGTTTAGGAGTTTGATTTTCAACAAAAAATGTAAGAGTAACTAAATTAGCATTTGATTGCAAAGTCATTTGAGGGGTCTTTTTTTAACTGCAAAAATCAGGACACCTCCTGTAGTTCCAACTAAACTTCCTTGCAGATCAGATTGTGTTAAAATTAAACTCAGATTAAAGTCCAACAAACCTCAGATCAGAGGTGGGATCAAATCGTTCTTTCACGAGTCTCAAGTAAGTTTCAAGTTTTTGACCTTAAGTCCGAGTCAAGTCCCAAGTCGTCTGCTTTGAGCTTCAAGTCATTTCAAGATTTGTTGACCCTGTTTATAGTTAATATCTTGGTAATTACTGGGACTATCCACGTGAAACAAAAACTGGCACAAAGTTCAGTGTCTTCTCTATCACTGTAAATCAGGGGTGCTCAATACGTCGATCGCGATCTACCAGTCGATCGCCAAGGTCGTGTGGGTAGATCGCCGTGTCTCGTCTTGGACTCGCGTTTAGACTCGGTCTTGTCTCTCACTCGAGGTCTGACACTCAACAAGTGCGATCATATTTCATTACGGCCGCTGCTGTTGGTAATAAACTTGTAGCGGGTGCAGGAGCGTGTGGGGCGTCTCAGTTCGGCCTGTGCGCTCATTTGAAACCCGCGGAGACTCTACGGCGCATCACAAACACACACGCTCCCTATGCACGGCTCGTCCGCGACAGCGTGTGCCCTCGTGTACCAGCGTGCATCACAGGGCAGGTTCAACTTCCTAAACATCCTACCTGTCCATCTGCCTCACGTCAGCACGCCGCCCCTCGCCTTTTCACGCTCTCGCTCCTTCCTGCGTACAGCCAACACAAGCCCCTCCTACAGTTCGCGCTGATTAGAAGAGCAAGACCAAACGTGAGGCAAAAATGAGTCTAAATTTGTGTTCCAGTGTTGGCACAAAGCAGGTCTACAGCATAGAGCGGATCTACAGAACAGACCTACTGCCACATTTGGCTGAAGTTTGCCTCACAAAAGTGCACAAATGCATCTGTGTTTGTCACGATGTGCGTTTGGTTTGGTAAACGTGCAGAGGCTGGTAAATATCACTGCAAAACCACAAAAGAATGCAACTCCAGTTTGGAATAAAAAAAAAAAAAACAGGTTTAAAAATCTTCCTTCACTTTTTTCACAGTTTTGTGTAAAGTGCCAGAGGAAGTTCTCTTAAAGAAGGGGTTCTCAAACTGTGGGTGAGGATCCAAAAAAGGGGCACAGAGTGTTTCAGTGCAGTTTGCTTGGCTTTGTATTAGGTAGATCATTATGACTTGGTCAGTTTGTAAGTAGCTCACATGCTGAAAAAGTGTGAACACCCCTGCTGTAAATAAACAAAAGGGAAATACATGTTTGTAATAGTCATATTTAGAGCAGGTCACTTTTGTGTTCTGTTTTATGCTGTGTTCCTTAATGATGACATGTGAGGCAGTATAAATGGGGCTAAAACAATATCTGCTCTGTTCGAAGTTAAATTACACGTTCGCCGAAAAAATGTGAGAGCTGAAAGAATCAAAATCTTGTAAACTCAAACTCGTGTGACTGAAACAAGGCAAAATTCCCGGTGTGTTAGTCGTGCTATTATTACTGTTGTCATAGAAAGAACATGTGTAACAAGATTTCAATTTCATGGAAGTAAATCAGGTTCAACATTTGTGGATTTTCAATTTGGAAATTACTTTTTGAAAACGGTGCCTCGCATGTTTAGTAATAAGATGATTCATGCCCTCAAAAATCCCAGTGTAGTAAGTTTGAAATGGTTTGGCGTAATGAGTTTGTTTTCTTTGTTTTTCTATTTTTTAATATTTGTTATTTTTTTCTTCCAGATAATCCGAGACAGACGACCCGAGTTCCAGTTTTCATAAAGGTTTTAGACGTGAATGACAATGCCCCAGAGTTCGCCATGTCCTACGATACGTTTGTGTGCGAGAACGTCAAAGCTGGACAGGTAAGGAGACTTAAAAATCTATTTAAAGATGCACTGTGGAACTTTTTTTAGATAGTTTATTCCACGGTATAATGACAAGCAGGTGAGATCATTAGGGCAGTGTTTCCCAATTTTTTTTTCTGGGGATACATATTTTAAAAGTCACAATTCTTCGCCACCCATGTCCATAGACATTATTCGTAAATCACAAAATACATTTGTGATAATTGTTGAACATTAATAAGGATATTTTATTTTTGACTTAGTGATCGTGTCTCTCTGAACAATTAGTATTTTCGTATTTTTTTTAATTAAAGGCGCAATATCAGTAACATTGAATTTTCTCGTCTTTTTTACATACATACATAAGACACATTAAACAAATGGATGACACTTGAACTAGACTTGAAACTTTTTTATTTCCCACAAGGATGACGCAAATATACATTGAGTAATAATGGGTTTAATGCAGCTATGAGCACATTTGTTTACGTTTTACAGAAACAAAACTTAAAACCACATGACTCATTTGCATAAACTATAAGCACTGACAAAACAGTTTATTTCTTGTGCTGCTGATGTGGTTCAGCTTCTGTCGGACTAAAGGACACGATTCAGTGGAATAAGTGTGAAAATCAGTTTGAGGTCAGTAAGAACAACCAGAATTAATACATAAGGCGTACCGGATTGTAAGATGCGCTGTCAATTTTGCAGGGATTGCAGGGAAGTGTGCCTTATAGTCCGAAAAATCTGGTACTCAAAGTTTTAAACAAGTAAAAACAGTAATTAATGTTTCCCACAGAAAATAGTTTAGGCAAGGAGGTTCTGCTGAAAAAGTGAGGTGCGGGAGTGCACAGAGATGTATGCAAAGGTGGAGTTAGCAATTTGGGGGCCCTAGGCGAACTTGTGTTTGGGGCCCTCACTATAATGCACCATTTTTTATTTTTTTTTTTAATACATATTTATTGTTTTTTTTCCCATTGTACTTGAAACATGTACATCTCTATTTATTTTATTATGTTGGATTGGATTGCCTACTAGATAATCAGAATTGAAAGTAGTTTTTTCTTCTTTTTTTCCCCCTTATGATTATTGGTTAAACGTAAACTACTCTCATTTAATGTCATATTGAGAGAAAATCAAATTGCTCTGAGGCCTCGGTCATTAGTGGCACTGAGGGAAATTGTTTGGGGGCCCCTCCAGGTTTGGGGGCCCTAAGAAGCCACCTACTTTTGCCTAATGGTAGCACCACCTCTGGATCTATGTATATGTATATTTTAGACCTACATGCAGATCATGACAAGGCGACCCAAAAAAAAAATCTCTTGCGACCCACCAAAAAGTCACGACACAGTCTTTGGGAAACAATGCATTAGGGCAAGTTACAGGTCAGATCGGTGGAGAGACCATACCGTTCACAATAAGAATGCATGTTCAAGTTTTATTTATTTTTGTATTTATTTATTTTGTATGTATTTATTTTTTTGATCAACATCTGTACTTGAATAACTACAACCACAACCACATTTAATGCTATACTGTGGAACATTTCAGGCAAATCAATAAAGAGACACTGGTAGCACAGTCTCGCACTGAAAAAGGTTACACCGTGCAGCTTTAAAATAAAATAAAACATGACCCGACCCTTTATAAGTGGAAGAAAATAGATGGATGGATGGATGGATGAAAAAATGTATTTATAATTCCACGTTTTCTCTTTCAGCTGATTCAGACCATCAGCGCGGTGGACACAGACGAGCCTCTGGTTGGACATAAGTTCGTCTTCAGTATAAGTCCCACCAACCCGAACTTCACCATTGACGATAAAGAAGGTAAGACCCGTGTGCAGTTATATAAGGTTCAGTCACGTTGTAACCTTGGTTCTATGAGTCACGGAATAGCTCAATAAAATATAAAAGGAATGGGCTCTCTTCACGCTTACGTCACAAACCAAGAAGACGTTTGGAAAGATGCGATGAGAACTTCTAGCGGGCTCTGTTCGTGGTAGTAAGTCTGAGAAAATCTAGGTAAAATTAGAAAATGGTTCAGTTTTCTTCATCTCCATGTCACTGTAGCGTTCAGTTATGTTGGGCAAATCAACAATTTCAACCATACCTCAGTTTTTATCATTTCCCCGCTGACTCACAACTCCGAGTGCACTGGGTACATGCGGTTTCTTCTTCTCTTTCAAATTGAAGATGATTCCAAACAGCACATACGTACGCAGTCTTCATTTTAGCACAATTGTTTTCGCATGTTTCCAAATGTCTCCCTGGTTTGTGACATAAGTAGAGTAAAGTCTATAACTGCTGCCGAGATTTCCTTTTCAGAGAGCGCGGATTCAAAAGAATTTGGTCTCATTTTGTGTGAAAGCAAAATATGTTGGTAAAAGAATTTCAAATTTCAATATTTACATAAAAAGTCAGTAATGAAGTGATTCGGTTATGAGGGTCATTTCAAATTTGATTAGAAGTCATCACAAAAACAACTTTTTTTGCACAATTTTTCTGTTCAAATCTTTATAAATATTCACTTTCTGTGCTAATTCAAAGGCGCACTGCATAACTTTCCTGGTGGGAAGTAGACCGCCTGATGAGGTTCATGGAAATGTTGTATTTTTTGCTTTTGGTTTTGTTTTTTTGTTTGAATGTTCCACACTCACTAACTGTTTGTTTGGTTTTTTTTGTTTTTTTGAGAAACTGTACTTATCACTTTTTTAAGAATGCACTATAGGGGAACATGGAAAATCACAGTTACATACTGTACGGTTGGGGATGTAACTGTACACAAAAATCACGGGTCGGTTTTAAAGGGCACGGTTCATTTTCTGTACAGTATGAGAACAAAATGCAAAACCATTTCCTTGTTGTTTATTTGTGTTTTTTATTAAACCAACAGTTTGTTTTAACATTATACAAACTAATAAAAATAAAATAAATGCAAAGTGCTGCTTGGTAACACTAATTATGTGCCAGTGAAAGACAAAAATGAGACCCGGGGCGCAATGACTGTAGTTTTGTGAGAATTCACGCGGTTCGGAGGGACGTAGTCAAGGTGGGGGGCAATTGTTGTCAAGGTGGCTGCCTTAACTATAAAGCGCTGCGAGAAACACTGCCACCCCAATCACGGACGAGTTCCTTCGTGAATATTAAGGAGCCAAGTCTTCTGTGTAGCTGCACATGTAGTGGTGGAATGTAAACAAACTCAAAATGCACAAACTCGCTCGTCCAATCCAATTAAATCCAACTTTGTCTAGCACGTTTTATAAACAAGACAGTTTCCAAAGTGCTTTACTCAGCAATGTAAACCATTTTACTTAAAAATTAAATCAGCAGAATTATGTTTCAACCATGATGAAACTAATAGAATCAATAAATAAAATAACAACATCCAAAAGCAGTGTGAAAAAAAAAAAAGTAAAATAAAATAAAAAATATCTATATAATAACATAAAAAAATTTATAAAAAAAAAAAAAAAAAAAAAAAAAAAAAAATTATAAAAAAAAAAAATGAACAATTAAATCAAATTAATTTATTAATTTAAAAAAATAAATAAAGAAAGAAAGAAATACACAGAGGACCATACAACTCATGCGGTGTTAAAAAGCCAGAGAATAAAAGTGAGTCAGACGAGACTTAAAACTCTCACAGAGTAACAGAGAAGGTCCGGTCCCACTGGTTTTAAGTCTTGTTTTAGGCCCCATGAGCTGGAGCTGGACCTCGGACCTCAGAGAGCATGTGCAGGGGAGTAAATCTAGATGAGGTCTTAGACGTATTGTGGGGCCAGTCCATTTAAAGCTTTAAAAACAAATAATAAAATTGTGTACATGTACAGTTACACCTCTACTGTATATTCTAGTACATTTCTGTAATATGCAAATTTGTTTCTACTTTTCGTTGCACTTTTGTTTACAAGTTTGTGTAATCTTGAACTGAATCACATCTTAATCCTATACTGTGGAACATTCTATTCTGTTTAAAGCTATATTATGTGTGGAAATAAGCAGGTGGTGTAATCTCTAGTAACAAAGTTGGCATCGCTGTGAATCTAATTTCTCACTTCCTCTCTCAGATAACACGGCCAACATCCTGACTCGGAGGGGGGGCTTCAGTCGCCGGTGAGATGAGCGTCTACTTTTTACCCATCGTCATCTCGGACAACGACTACCCCATCCAGAGCAGCACGAGCACGCTGGTGATCCGAGTGTGCGCGTGCGACAGCCGCGGGAACATGCAGACCTGCAGCCCCGAGGTCCTGCCCTTCTCCGACGGACTCACCACCGGGGCCCTGGTCGCCATCCTCCTCTGCGTCTGCATCCTGCTCAGTGAGTGGAACGACTATTGGCATACGACCGCCAGGAACTAATATCTAGGGCTGTTATCGACTAAACTATCTCTTGGTGGAGTAAAGACATGTCCTACAGTTTGATTAGTCAGTTAAAAAGGCGGTGTGCCTACAGGGGCGTCGGGCATTAATCTGTTTTATTTAAAACAAGGACAGTGCGCAGAAAACATTAATCTCAGAGAATCTCAGCGCCCGATTTAGCTACAAGCTCCTTTCCATCTGCAGAGCTTGGGCTTAAAGAAACTATTTACATTAGGCCAGACGTGGGCATTGTACAACTCCCAAGAATTATAAAATAAACATGTTTTATAATTTTACCTCATGCACGGACTCAAGCTGCATTACTTTTATTTTAGAGGTGTTTTTTTAATGACATTTTTTGTAGGGCGGTCTCACTTTTTCATAACATAAACTCTCACTCGCTCGTCAAAACAATGTTATTTACTGCTTTTTATAAAGAAATACAATATACTGTATGATATTATGTAGAATTGGCCCAGTCCTCCACAAAATGTTCTGTTTCTCATGTGAATCCCATGAAAAAAGAGCAACAGTTATTCATTTGGAGAGAGATGGAGAGACAGAGAAAAACAGACAGACAGAGAGAGAGAGAAAGAGACAGAGATAGACACAGAGAGAGAAAGACAGCCAGAGAGAGATATAGAGACAGAGAGAGAGAGAGAGAGAGACAGACAGAGGGAGAGAGAGACACAGAGAGAGAGAAAGGACAAAACCGGAACAAGAATATAGCTCCCAAACAGGTGTTTCTCATGACATTTTCTAAAGCGGTTATCACTTTTTTGATATAAGACACGATCACAGAGCTTAGATAGCCACAGACAGAGAGAGAAGAAGAGAGTAACTGAGACAAGATATGAAAGAAGAGAGTGAGAATTTTGAGCCAGGAGAGAGGAGAGACAAAGGATGACAAACAGAGAAGAGAGAGACAGAGATAGAAGAGACAGGAGTGAGAGAGAGCAAATAAAGAAGACAGAGAGACAGTATTTACACACAGACGAGAAAGAGCCAGGAGAGAACAGCAGAAGACGAGAGAAGAAGAGAGAGAGAGAGAGAGAGAGACAGACAAAGAGAAGAGAGATAAAGAGACAGAGAGAAGAAGAGAGAGAAGAGAGACGAGAGAGAGAGACAGAGAAGAGAGACAGAGAGAAAGACAGCCAGAGAGAGACGAGAGATAAAGAGACAAGAGAGAAGAGAGAACAGAGAGAGAGAACAGGAGAGAGACAGAGAGACACAGAGAGAGAGAGAGAGAAGATAGAAAAGAGAGCAGAGACAGAGAGAGACAAGAGAGACAGAGAGAAGAGAGAGAGAGAGAGAGAGAGAGAGAGAGATAAAGAGACAGAGAGAGGACAGAGAGAGAGAGAGAGAGAGAGAGAGAAAGAGAGAAAGAGGAGAGAGAGAAAGAGAGCGAGAGAGAAGAGAGAGAGAGAAGAGAGGAAGAGAGAGAGAGAGCGAGCAAGAGAGAGAGGAGAGACAGAAAGAGAAGAGACAGAGAGAGGAGAAAGAGAGAGAAGAGAGGAGAGAGATGACAGAGAGAGAGAGAGACAGAGAGAGAGAGAGAGACAGAGAGAGAGAGAGAGAGAGAGAGAGAGAGAGAGAGAAGAGAAAGAGAGAGAGAGAGACAGAAGAGAGAAAGAGAGACAGAGAGAGACAGAGAGAAAAAAGAGAGAGAGAGAGAGAAGAGACAGAGAGAGAGAGAGAGAGAGAGAGAGAGAAGAGAGAGAGAGAGACAGAGAGAGAGAGAGACACAGAGAGAGAAAAGCAGAGAGAGAGAGAGAGACAGAGAGAGACAGAGAGAGAGAAGAGAGAGAGAGACAGAGAGAGAGAGACAGAGAGACAGAGAGAGAGAAGAGAGAGAGACAGAGAGAGAGAGAGAGAGAGAGAAACGTGTACGCAAAGTCTGAATACCACAACATCAATTATCGGTGTTAATCGAACAAGAACCGTGAGTATTTCCTCCGAGCCCGGCTGCATTCTGCTGCTCTGCCTTTGAGCAAGACACTGCGTCCATATTGCCCACTCCGCTCTCCGTGTGAGGCCGGAGCGTCACAGCGAGGCCGTCTGTCTTTAGAAACGTGCCAAAACACAACACGAGACTCACTACAGCCACCGCGACCAACACGTACCTGACCAACGCTCATGCACACTGAGAGTATTACGAGTACCAAAGAAGTAAAAGTACGTGTTTTGGAAGTATTTGGAGTTTTATTATTTACTTCTGCCTAGTTTAGAGGCTCAGAGTAAAAATAAAGTCCTCTTAAAGTCCTCTCTAGTTCGAAATATTACGTTTATTTACTGTAGTAGCCTTCACTCTCCCTCTCTTTTAGCTTCTCTCTCCTTCTTTTCCTCCCCCTCTTCCTCTTTTGTATCTCTTCTCCTCTCTTTCTCTCCGCTCTCTTAACCCTTCCATTTTCCTTTCTGCCTCTTCGTCTTCGTCCTCTTCACCTGTCACTCCTCTACCTCCGTCTTATCTTCCTCTCTCTCTCTCTCCTCCTATCTCTCCGTCTTCTCTCTTACGCCTCTCCGTCTCTCTCCATCCGTCCGTCTTCGTCACTCGCTCTCCTCCTGAAAGCTCGCGTCAGTTTGCTCGTGTCGGTAAAGCCGCCCGCTGTCCTCTCCTCTTCCTCTTCTCTTTCTCCTCTCACTCTCTCTCTCTCTCTCTCTTTCCTTGAGTCAGTTTGCTGTGTCACTCTCTCTCTCTCTCTCCTCTCTCTTTCTCTCTCTTCTCTTAAAAGCTCGTGTCAGTTCTTTGCCTAGTAATTCTCCTCTCCTCTCTTCTCCTCATCTTCCATATCTCCCTCTACTCTGTCGCTCACTCCTTCCTCCTCTCCTCTCTCCTCCCTCCCTCTCTTCTTCCTCTCTCCTCCTTCTGTCCTCTCCTCTTTCCTGTTGAACGCTCATGTTAGTTTGCAGTGGAGTAATGCCCCCACACTATCCCCCTCCGTCTCTCCTCTCTCTCTCTCTCTCTCTTCCTCTCTCCTCTCTTCCCTCCTTCCATCTCTTCTCTCCTCTCTTCCCTCTTGAAAGCTTGTCTCCCTCTATCTCTTTCTCTCTCCTGTTGAAAGCTCATGTCAGTGTGCAGCGTAGTAAGTAATGCTGCCTCTCTCCTCCGCTCTCTCCTCTCTCTCCTCTCTCTCTCTCTCCCCTCTCTCCCCCTCTCTCCTCTTCTCCTCTCCTCCCCTCTCCTTCTCCTTCTCTCTCCTCTCTCTCTCCTCTCTCCCTCTCCTCCTCCTCTCTCCTCTCATTCTCTCTCCCTCTCCCCTCTCCTGTCTCTCCATTTCATCCCTCTCTCCTCTCCCTCTCTTCACTCTTTCCTGTCAACCTCGTGTCAGTTGCAGTGTAGTAGTGCCTCCTCTCTCTCCCTCCTCCCCCTCTCCCTCCTCTCTCCTCTCCTCCTCTCTCCTCCTCTCTCCTCTCTCCTCTCTCTCCTCCCTCCCTCTCTCCTCTCTCTCTCCTCTCCTCTCCTCTCTCTCCCTCTCTCCCTCTCTCTCTCCTCTCCTCTCTCTCTCTCTCCTCTCCTCCTTCCTCTTCCTCTCCCTCTCTCTCTCTCCTCTCCCCTCCCTCCTCTCTCTCCCTCTCTCCTCTCCTCTCTCCTCTCTCCCTCTCCTCTCTCCTCTCCTCTCCCCTCTTCTCTCTCTCTCTCCTCTCTCTCCCTTCCTCCTCCTCCTCTCCTCTCCTCCCTCTCTCCTCTCCTCTCTCTCTCTCTCTCTCTCTCTCTCCTCTCTCCTCTCTCTCTCTCTCTCCTCTCTCCTCTTCCTTCTCTCTCTCCTGTAAAACTCCTGTCAGTGTGCAGTGCAGTCTCCCCCTCTCTCTCTCCTCTCTCTCCTCTCTCTCTCTCTCTCTCTCTCTCTCCTCTCCTCTCTCTCCTCTCCTCTCTCTCTCTCTCCTCTCTCTCTTCTCTCCTCTTCCTCTCTCTTCTCTCTCCTCCCTCTCCTCCTCCTCTCTCTCCTCTCCTCCTCTCCTCTCTCTCCTCTCCCCTCTCTCCTCTCTCTCTCTCTCTCCTCTCTCTCCTCTCTCTCTCTCTCTCTCCTCTCTCTCTCTCCTCTCTCCTCTCTCTCTTCTCTCTCTTCCTCTCTCTCCTCTCTTCCTCTCTTCTCCTGTCTCTCTCTCTCTCTCTCTCTCTCTCCCCTCTCCTCTCCTCTCTCCTCTCTCTCCTCTCTCCTCCTCTTCCTCTCGCTTGTCTCCTGTAGAAACCTGGTGTCAGTGTGCAGTGCAGTAATGCTCTCTCTCTCTCTCTCTCTCTCTCTCTCTCTCTCTCCTCTCTCCTCTTCCTCTCGTGTCTCTCCTAGAAACCTGGTGTCAGTCTCTGCAGTGCAGTAATCTCTCTCTCTCTCTCTCTCTCTCCTCTCTCTCCTCTCTCTCCTCTCCTCCTCTTCCTCTCGTGTCTCCTGTAGAAACCTGGTGTCAGTGTGCAGTGCAGTAATGCTCCCTCTCTCCTCTCTCTCTCTCTCTCCTCTCTCTCTCTCTCTCTCCTCTCTCCTCTCCTCTTCCTCTCGCGTCTCCTGTAGAAACCTGGTGTCAGTGTGCAGTGCAGTAATGCGCCGCATCGGGCCTGTCAGGATTTGGACGTGTTTGGAGCCAGAAAAGAGCATTAGCTTTTGGAGAAGTGCTGCTTATTATTCAAACAGACAGGGGGCGCTTCAGGTCACCCCGGGACACAAAAACTACACGTTTAAAATCACACCGTTTTATTACGTCCGAGTGATATTTATTCTGTCGTTATTTGAGCTTTTTTTTGGGAAAGTGACATGCTTTATTAAAACCGTTTGTGCCGGTGTGACAGCTGCTACGAGTCCAGCAGCACGCGGGACGTTTTTACACATTTTTACAGAAAATCCACTTCATTCTGTTGCAAATCTAGTAATATTTTATTTTTTTAGTGCTTCTCCGTGTTGGTAAAATTTAGTCGCAAAAGTTTTCACCTTGTCTGAGATCTAAAATACAAACTTCTCCAATCCTTTACGACGACGTGAGTCCGGTCACTGGTGAATGAGTTCAGATCGGTGTGATTGACAGATGGATTAGCCAATCAATTGCTTTATAAAAATGTGGAGATTTGGAGGATTTTTTGTCAATATTTGAGCTGTAAAAGGTTGAATAAGTGTTTTCTACAGCTATTTATCGGCTCTTTGGAAACATGCGGATGGCGATAGAGAAAATGTCATTGTATTCTTTCTTTTTTAACTTTTATAAATTGTTCAAGGGGTGTGATTGACAGCTGGATTAGCCAATCAGGGACACTCTTGGTCCTTCTGTATCGAAACAAACATAGCTGCTCATGAAGGGGTCACATTACACGGGTTGAATATATTTTGGAGGACAATATTTATCCTGTGCACAATTTCTTTAGAAGAATTTGGAGATTTGGGGTATTTTTTTTGTCAAGATTTGAGCTGTGAAAGACTGAATTGGCATTATTGTTATTGAGTCATCTGGACAAAGTAGTTTCAGTTTCATTTTCATTATCATTTATTGCTGTGTATCTCGAGAATGAATATTAACTTTGTCAAAAAACATAACACACACTTTACAAAAACGTCCCATGAATGAAACAATGACTCGAGGAAGAATAGATGCGCTTCAGTCGCTAACGGAGGTCAAAATAAATACAAATAATCCAAGGTGAGAGAAATGTGACTTCAAAACCTTCAAAATGTTGTAACCCCAGTTTAGACCTGGAATAGTCCTCTTATAGACCTGGAATAGTTCTGTTATAGACCTGTTTAGACATGGAATAGTCCTGTTATAGACCTGGTTTAGACCTGGAATAGTCCTGTTATAGACCTGGATAGTTCTGTTATAGACCTGGAATAGTCCTGTTATAGACCTGGAATAGTTCTGTTATAGACCCTGTTTAGACCATGGAATAGTCCTGTTATAGACCTGGAATAGTCCTGTTATAGACCTGGAATAGTCCTGTTATAGACCTGGAATAGTCCTGTTATAGACCTGGAATAGTCCTGTTATAGACCTGGAATAGTCTTGTTATAGACCAGGTTTAGACCTGGAATAGTCCTGTTATAGACCTGGAATAGTTCTGTTATAGACCTGGAATAGTCCTGGAATAGTCCTGTTATAGACCTGGAATAGTCTTGTTATAGACCTGGTTTAGACCTGGAATAGTCCTGTTATAGACCTGGAATAGTCCTTGTTATAGACCTGGTTTAGACCTGGAATAGTCCTGTGATAGACCTGGCTTAGACCTGGAATAGTCCTGTTATAGACCTGGAATAGTCCTGTTATAGACCTGGAATAGTCCTGTTATAAACCTGGTTTAGACCTGGAATAGTCCTGTGATAGACCTGGCTTAGACCTGGAATAGTCCTGTTATAGACCTGGAATAGTCCTGTTATAGACCTGGAATAGTCCTTTATAGACCTGTTATAGACCTGGAATAGTCCTGTTATAGACCTGGAATAGTCCTGTTATAGACCTGGAATAGTCCTGTTATAGACCTGGTTTAGATCTGGTGGAGCTCTCAAAGCCTTATCTTAGGTTATACTTGATGTAAAAAGTTTGAAAAGAACTGCATTATACCACGTTTCCGCCGCTTTTATATTAAAACAGACGCTCTTGACACACCAGGCAACCAAGTATTACAAGTACTAGAACTTTAAGAGCGTAATTGTATACTTGTACACCTTTTACCTTGTTTTTTATCCGTGAAAAGAGCTCTATAAAAGTCTTTCTTACTTATCTTTTACTATTACGAACACTACTATTCCTCCTGCTTGACAATAATATTCAGATAATGTGCACAGCTGCTTTTCCTTTTTCCTTTACCCAGTTTTTCCTCCATGTTGCAAAAATCACGGCTTTTTACGATCCAAAAATTAACTACGAGGTCTGAAATCTTTGTGGGCCTTGTACTGTAATGATCCGTGCCCACACAAAAACACAGACCTTGGAAAAAGTGAATGGTTTTCTCTGAGAAAAACAATATTGATCAATGAGGTAACATCACAGAAAGACCAGATAAAAGACAGAAGACTTTTGTTTATGTTTTGTATCTAGGGCATAAAGCCTCGAGAATACAGTTGAAGTGAATTGTAAATAGGTCGGTTGGAATGAACTAAATCCTTACAGCGGCTAATCCAAAATATCAGAACAGATTTTAGCCAATGAAGAGGCTGAAAACCACAAAAAACCTTGAAAACATCACAGTTTCTGTCTTTTATTTCTCCTAAACCTGACATAACTTCGTGAGAGGTCAATCATCGACTTCTCTATATGGGGAATGTTCCAAACTCTGGCTTTAAGTGTCCATCTCCGCTGGGGTCACATAAAGATAAAATATGATAAGATAATCCTTTATTGACAAGACAACACAACAACAAAAGCACCAAACATCCACCGCAGAACCATAGGACATTGTGAAATCAAATTTTTTTAGCGAGGTCGTTCACATTTCCAATTAGAAAAGCACTCAGAGAGCGCAGACCTCCGCCAAGGACTAGCCCCATTTTTTATATAAATTGTGATAAAATCAGTCTTGTGGATCAGAGCTGGATCAGCCTTTGGAATATGAAAGAGGATCCCACTGTCCATCCCTGAGTCAAATTTCATGGGGTTTGGTCAATAATTAACCCAGATATTGAGAAACAAAATTTTTGGCCCCATTTACCACAATGTTAACTAAAATTTCAAAGTGATCCAGAATCCAGGATTTCTTCCGGATCACCCCCAAAATGAAATCAGTTCTTCCTTTTCACATTTCCAACAAATCCTGAAAATTTCATCAAAATCGGTCCATAACTTTTTGAGTTATGTTGCTAACAGAGACAAACAAACAAACAAACAAAACAGACAAACGCCGGCAATTGGTGGAGGTAATTAAATACGACTTTAATGCGATCTCCAGTGTGAACTCTAAACGCCCCAAAAGTGTCCCGCATAAGCATTGGAGGACACGACGACAGCACGTGTTTATGGAAGTCGCCTAAACGTTTGGGCTTTTCTCCCAAAATACGGCTCTTCCAGTTCGTCGTAAAATGGACAGGTTACATGTCCACAGTCGCTTTGTTTGTTTGAGTCTTTAGCCTCCTTGTGTTTGACTCGCAGGCTCTTTATTTTTCATTGACATTGGAGCCAGGACCAACTGTAACCATGCTCGGACATTTCAGAAAACGCCCGGTTCATACCTCTTCAATTTGTCCTGAATACAGCGATCCCCCCAAATGTTAATAAACTCACTAACCTCACTTTCCCTCCATTGGCCAGACTCCGAGCCTGATGTGTAGATGGAATAAATGTGACCCGACCGTTCAGACTGAAGTCGCGTGTCAAAAGATCGGATAAGTAAGAGCACATATCCAAGTGGCCTGGGTCACATTTGAACAAATCTGATCTGCGTCGCTCAGTCATTAAAAGATCAGATACAGGAGCATAGTAATAAAAAAAAATCAGATTTGGGTCACTTCAGGCTGCAGTCTGAACATAGCCTAAGTTAATAATAATAATAATATTACATTTTATTTATATTGCACTTTACATAAAATAATCTCAAAGTGCTACAGGTAAAAACAATGAGTAAAAAAGTGCTCAGCAAACAGATCAAGCTAAAACTACAGGAATTAATACGATAAAACAAGAATAAAAACAATTAAAGCTTTAGTAAAAAGTGCTTATATAAACTTCATAAAGACAAGCAGTAAAGTGTATTTACCTTGTTGACATGTTTCGGCTGCTAGCTGCAAGTCATCTTCAGAACTGAGAAAGAGACACCGGGCGACGGGAGGCGTGGTCAGTCCGAGCGACCTGCCAGGTCCATCAGGTTGACCACGCCTACAGGAAGTAACAACAGCTGATATACGACACGTCACCACCAACACCGGTGACAGTTCTGAAATGGCTTGCAGCAGCAGCCGAAAATGTCAACAAGGTAAATACACTTTACTGCATTGTCTTTAAAAAGAACTAAGAAGTTAAAAAGGCTTTAGTAAAAAGGTACGTTTTAAGATTTTGTTTAAAAACAGAAATAGACTGTGGGGCTCTCAAGTGGTCGGGGAGAGGATTCCAAAGCCTTGGAGCTGCAGAGGAGAAGGCCCGATCACCCATGGTGCAAAGTTTGGTTCTGGGGGGTTGGAGAGTGTTGGTGGCTGCAGAGCGGAGGGAGCGTGAGGGGGTCTGGGGAGTGAGGAGCTCCTTAACTCTTTCCCCCATGAAGACGACATTTGACGATCCCCCCTGAACCCTTAATGACGACTTTTGACTCCTCCGCTGTATCACTAAAGACGAGATTTGACGACCTTTAGAAACGTCTCGGTTTTTCACATTTAAACAGAGACTGTGACAGGTGGGGGCCACTACAACCCACACTAGACTGACCAATAGGATTCAAGGATATGTTTTCACAGATTTTTTCCAAAGTTAATCGAAATAGTGACGATGGTAGCTTCCGGAAAAAAACACAACACGAAACACGTGCAATGGAAAGATCGCGGCGCTGCGGCGCACAGTTTTAGAAATAATGAGGAGCGGACGTATTTTATGGATAAGTTTAGAGAAAGTGACTTTTATAGATTTCAAAGTGATGATGTTGAAGTTGATTATAAAGTGGAAAACAGCGATAGCGACGGACTTTCGGGGAGAAGGTGAGATGCCGCTGATGCGTCTGTGTGGAGTCCTGCGAGATCCGAACAAACTATCTGAGCTTTATACTCGATTATGAACCAAAATTGCCCTGAAATCTGGATGTTGCCCAGGCCAGTCCTTTAAAATATTTCAGTCTTTTTTTTCCAAGATGCGATGTATAACAGAATCGCTACAGAAAAAACGCTCTTATGTGGAGCTCTGCACATGAGAAAATAACCAAGATGACAAATACTGGACACACACTGACGGGGAAGAGTTTTATTATTATATTATTATATTATAATAAGCTAAATGAGTTGAATAAATAAGTTGAATAAGCTAAATGAGTTGAATAAGTTAAATGGAAAAAAATGAATTGGGTGCACACAGGTGAACAACAGGTAAAAACAGGTGCACACTTGGCTATACTGTATCTGGTGATATGAAATCTGTTTAAATACTTTGACAAAGTATATTTTTTTATTTTTTTTATGAATATAGTACTCAGAACATGCAGATATCAGATGCTGAATGTAGTTTTTTGTTTTCGAGTTTGCACCTGACCAGGTAAACTCTCATTTTCAGTGAGCTGTTATACACCTATAAATGAGTTGAATCACATTTAAACATCCATAAATGAATAGTTCAGAGTCTAAGGTTTCCAGAGATACAAATATGTCTGTGTTACAATTAAGTTCATGAGTGTAAAAATCATTTATAATCACTCGTGGAAGTCTGTTTTCTTTTATGCAGTTATGCTCTATGGGTGTAGCCCTAGTAACATATGTATGGGTTGTTCCTAGTCGGCGTCCAGGGGGGAAAGAGTTAAGGTACTGGGGGGAGTGACCGTGGATGCACTGGTGAGTGAGGAGGGAGACCTTATACTCAATCCTGAGTGTGATAGGGAACCAGTGAAGGGATTTCAGGATGGGGGTGATGTGGTCAAATTTGGTTAGAGACCAAGTAGGACCACAAGAGTTTCTCCCTGTTTCAAAGTCCAGAGTGAACTGGTCCACGTTGGATTATTGTGGCTGTCGGTCAGCTGTCAATCATCGCTCTAGAGCCCGGCCCAACCCGCCAGGCCCCTCACACTCTGGAGGATTTTTCAGATTTTGCTTAGGGATGGATTACCGCTTCGGGAGGGTGTTTAATGGTTCTTTAAGCATCAAACCTTTCTCAAATTCTCTCAAATATTAAAATAAATTGGATCCTCATCTAACCTGGAGTGGCACCACAAGAGGGCGCTGTTGAGGAGCGTTTAGAGACAAAAGTGGGGCAGAAAAAGTGTCACAAAGCGAGACAATGTGGGGGTTTTCACTGGGCCTGACTGTGTTTTCTTAATCGTATTATTAACTTTTGGAGTTTTAATTGCACATTTCCTTGACCTATGCACAGTTTTGATTTGATTTGATACCAAGAATCACACACAACGCTGCTTTTACAAGTCTCATTTTAGGACCTGATTTAATTGTGAAATTCTGTATCTGACTGTAAAACTGTAGAAAGTCTTAAAAACGTGAAAAAAACAAAACTAGTTCGTTCAATTCAAATGGTTTGCCGTGGTCCTAAGTTATTCCTGATTTACCGTCTCCATTCTGAGCTTCCTAATTATTCACCGCGATGACTTTATAAGCGCTTTATGAAACTTTCAGAGACCAGAGCGGAGTCTTGCAGTCATATAAATGCTGACAACTAGCATGCTAACACACACTTCCTGATTATCGAACAATAAAACGCTTTCTTTATTCAACGCATCTGTAATGGGGCTGGGAAAATGTCGCTCAAATCCACTGGGGAAAAACTTGAGTCAAGTTTTGTTTAGTTTTTTTTATATTAATTGAAATTTGTGTTAAAATTCTCTGGAAAAAAAAGAACAGTATCACCATTTCCCACGTCATTTTCAGATCTTTGTCTCGGTTGCCGTCTTGCGTCTTGATCACCTCATCACGGTAATGTTCTCGGACACATTACAAGTCCTTCAGTTCATTTGCGGCTCCGTTTGCGACAGCTGTCACCGCGCCGTCCGACCGGATTTGTCCAGTTTTAGATGAAGACGTTGCCGTGGTGATTATCTGGTCTTGTGTCACCGCTGTGAGGCTCGCGGTCGATATCCCGGCGGCGCGGGGAACAAAGAGCTGCGTGTTTCGGCCTCTGTAGGATTTGTACAACGACCGGGCGATTTCGAACGAGAGAATTCAGTCAATTAGTGATGTACAGACATCCTCTGCTCCTTCTGACCCTCTCCTTCTGCATCATCTGCCCCATCTGACCTTCTCCTCTACTTCATCTGCCCCTCTTCTCTAAATCCTTTGCTTCTCTGCTCTGTGTGACCCTCTCCTCAACTTCCTCTGCTCCATCTCGTCCTCTCCTCTGTTTCCTCTGCTCCATCTTAGCCTCTTCTCTGCTCTACCTGCCCCTCTTTTCTAAATCCTCTGCTCCACCTGAACCTCTCCTCTGCTCCGTCGGCCCCTTGTTTCTACATCCTCTGTCCCTTCTGACCCTGTCCTCTACTCTTCTGCATCCTCTGATCCTCTCCTCTGTTTCCTCTGCTCCTCTAGCCTCTTCTCTGCTCTACCTGCCCCTCTTTTCTAAATCCTCTGCTCCACCTGAACCTCTCCTCTGCTCCGTCGGCCCCTTGTTTCTACATCCTCTGTCCCTTCTGACCCTGTCCTCTACCCTTCTGCATCCTCTGACCCTCTCGTCTTCTTCCTCTGCTCCGTCTAACCCACACTTACGCATCCTTTGCTCCTTCTGACCCTCTCTTCGACTCTTCTGCATCCTCTGAGTCTCTCGTCTCCATCTTCTGTTCCATCTGACCCTCTCCTCTTCTCTATCGGACCCTCTCCTCTGCATCTTCTGCTCAATCCGACATTCTTCTCTGCTTCATTTGTCCTTCGTTGTTGTTGAAGCAGTTCAGGTCTTTTACGCGACTAGATTTACATTTATTTATTTGATCCCAGAGGAGAAATTCTGCTGCAGCTTAAAAAAAAAACTTTCACAGAAGAACATCAGGCAAGAACCAGAAGTACACAAAAACACAACTGCAAATACTACCACTACCACTATTACTACTATTGCAACTTCAGTGTTACTTCTATTATTGCTACTACTTCAACTAGTACTACCACCACCACCTCAGCTACTACTACTACAACTACAACTACGACTACTGTTACTACCACTACTACTGCGACTAATACTACCACCGCCTCTACTGCTGGTGGTGCTACTACTACTACTACTACTACTACTACTACTGCTATTACTACTACAACTATTACTGCTACTACTACTACTACTGCTACTACTGCTATTACTACTACAACTGCTACTACTACTACAACTACTACTACTGCTGCAACTGCTACTGTTAAAACTGCAACTACTACTATTACTACTGCTACTATTACTCTACCACCACTGCTACTAGAAGTACTACTACTACAGCTACTACTACTACTTCTATTAGTACTACTACTACAGCTACTACTACTACTGCTACTAGTACTACTACTACAGCTACTACTATTACTGCTACTACCACTACTACTGCTGCTACAGCTACTACTACTACTACTACTACTAGTACTTCTACTATTACTACTATTACTACTACTATTACTACAACTGCTACTTACTACTACTACTACTACTACTACTAGCTACTACTACTACTACTACTACTACTACTACTACTACTACTACTACTACTACTGCAACGACTATTATTACTACCACTCCTACCTCTACTACTACTACTACTACTACTACTACTACTACTACTTCTACTATTATAACTACTATTACTACTACTATGTACTATGTTACTACAATTGTCAATATTTGTACTCTGAGTATTTAGTTATGTCCCGGTCCCTACTACTACTACTACTACTACTACTACTACTACTACTACTACTACTATACTACACTACTACTACTACTACTACTACTACTACTACTACTACTACAGTTACTACTATTACTACTACTACAACTACTACTACTAATCTTATATTACAGCTAGTACTACTACTACTACTACTGCTATTACTACTACAGCTACAGCTACTTCCTCCAGTACTTGTGTTCCCACAGTTGTCAGTACTTGTACTTTTAGAGTAGAGTACTTCGCGGTGTCCGTGTGCACAAATGGAGCTGTCACTCTCTGGACGCTCGCTCAAGTGGAAAACAGTCCGATACATTATTTACCGACGCGCCCTTGACCGTGAACGACGTCGCTCGCTCCGGCTTTTCCCCGGTAAAACGATCGGGGCGTTCGCGTGGGCGAGCGTACGAACGGAAGAGAGCGAATAAAAGCGAAGCGAATAAAAGCGAGTGAATAAAAGCGAGTGAATAGAGGAGTGTGTGGAGGAGTGTGGAGGTCTGGAGTGGCGCTTTGGTCAAACAGAACGTCTTCTCTCAGACCTGAGCCGCGCACGAGCCATTTTGTTAAGTGCAGCTATTTCTTCACTGAGAACGGAGAGGGTACGGAGAAATGATGGAAAGAAAGAGAGATGGAGGGAGAGAGAGAGAGAGAGAAAGGGAGGGATATACCTACAGATATATTATGCATGAGAGAAAGAAAAGAGAGAAAGTCACGTAGAGAGAAAGAGAAAGAGTGCATTCAAGATTTAAGACTTTGTCGTAGAAAAACAACGAAGAGAGAGACGGAGAGAGAGAGAAAGGAAGAGACAGAGGCAGAAAGATGGAGAGCGAAAGAGAGAGAAGAGAGGGAGGGAGGAAGAGAGATGGAGGGAGCGAGAGAAGAGAAGAGAGGGAGAGAAGAAGCGGAGTCATTGTCAGAAAAAAACAACGCAGAGAGAGATGAAGAAAGAGAGAGAGAGAGAAGGGAGGGTAGAAGACAAACAGAGCAACAAATGGAGAGAGAGAAAGAGGTAATTGTGGGAGGGATGGAAAAACAACAAAGAGAGAGAGAGAGAGAGAGTGAGGGAGAAAGAAAGACTAAGAGACAAGGAGAGCGAAAGAGAAGGGAGGGAGAGGTGTGGGGAGAGAGAAGTATGGGAGGGAGGAAGAGAAATAGAGAGCGAGAAAGCGAGAGAAGAGGGAAAGGACGGATGGAGAGAGAGAGGAGGAGAAAGGGAGGGATATACCTATAGATATATTATACATGAGAGAAAGAAAAGAGAGAGAGAAAGTCACGTAGAGAGAAAGAAAGAGAGTGGATTCAAGATTTAAGGCTTTGTCGCAGAAAAACACTGAAAAGAGAGAGGGAAGAAAGACAAAGAGAGATGGAGAGCGAAAAAGAAGGGAGGGAGAAACAGAGAGAGAGAGAGACAGAGAGAAAGAGAGAGAAAGAGAGAGAGATTCAACAACGAAGAGAGAGGGGGAGTGAAAAGAGAAAATAGAGGGAGAGGTGTGGGGAGAGAGAAATATTGGAGGGAGGAAGAGATAAAGAGAGGAAAAAAGAGAGAGGAGAGGGGAAGGACGGGTGGAGAGAGAGAAAGGGAAAACAGAGAGAGAAAGAGAGAGAGTGGGTTCAAGATTCAAGTTGTTGTCACAGAAAAACAACGAAGAGAGAGAGAGGGAGGGAGAGAGGGAAAGGGAGAGAAGAGTCGGAGAAGGTGGGGAGAGAGAAGAAAGGGAGGAAGAGATGCAGATAGTGAGAAAAGGAAAAGGAGGGAAGGATGGAGAGAGAGAGAGAGAGAGAGACAGTGAGAAAGGTAGAGAGGGAGGAAGAAAGACTAAGAGAGACGGAGAGCGAGAGAGAAGGGAGAGGTATGGAAGGAAGGAAGAGAGACAGAATGAGAAAAAGAGGAGGGAGCAAGAGAAGGGAGGGAGAGGAAAGACAAAGAGAAAGTGACAGAGAGAGAGAGAGAAAAGAGAGACGGAGGCAGAGAGACTAATACGAAGCGAGAGAGAAGACAGCGAAGGGAGGAAGAGACATAGAGAGTGAGAAAGAGAGAGAAGAGAAAGGAGGGATGGAGGAGCGAGAGAAGGGAGGTGTTATACATAGAAAGAAAGGGAAGACGGAGAGAAAGTCACAGAGAGAAGAGACGGAGAGACAGAGTGGATTCAAGGTTTAAGATCACTGTCAGAGAAAAACAACAAAAAGAGGAGGGGAGAGAGAGACGGAAGAAAGGGAGAGGAGAGGAAGAAAGACTGAGAGGGATAGCGAGAGATAGAGAAGAGAGGAGAGGGGTGGGGAGAGAAGAAAGGGAGGAAGGGAGGGAGAGAAGAAGCAGATTCAAGATTCAAGTCATTGTCAGAAAAAAACAACGCAGAGAGAGAGAGACGGAGAGAGGGATTGAGAAAGAGAGAGAGAGGAGTGAGGGAGAAAAAAAGGACTAAGAGACAAGGAGAGCGAAAGAGAAGGGAGGGAGAGGTGTGGGAGAGAGAGAAGTATGGGAGGGAGGAAGAGAAAATAGAGAGCGAGAAAGCGAGAGAGGGAGGGAAAGGACGGATGAGAGAGAGAGAGGAGGAGAAAGGGAGGGATATACTATAGATATATTATACATGAGAGAAAGAAAAGAGAGAGAGAAAGTCACGTAGGAGAGAAAGAAAGGAGAGTGGATTCAAGATTTAAGGCTTTGTCGCAGAAAAAACACTGAAAAGAGAGAGGGAAGAAAGACAAAGAGAGATGGAGAGAGAAAAAGAAGGGAGGGAGAGGTGTGAGAGAGAGACAGAGAGAAAGCAGAGAGAAAGAGAGAGAGAGAAAGAAGAGAGAGAGATTCAACAACGAAGAGAGAGGTGGAGTGAAAAGAGAAAATAGAGGGAGAGGTGTGGGGAGAGAGAAATATTGGAGGGAGAAGAGATAAAGAGAGAAAAAAGAGAGAGGAGAGGGAAGGACGGGTGGAGAGAGAGAAAGGGAAAACAGAGAGAGAAAGAGAAGAGAGTGGGTTCAAGATTCAAGTCGGTTGTCGTAGAAAAACAACGAAGAGAGAGAGAGGGAGAGAGAGGGAAAGGGAGAGAAGAGTCGGAGAGGTGGGGAGAGAGAAGAAAGGGAGGAAGAGATGCAGATAGTGAGAAAAGGAAAAGGAGGAAGGATGGAGAGAGAGAGAGAGAGAGAGAGAGAGAGTGAGAAAGGTAGAAGAGGGAGGAAGAAAGACTAGAGAGACGGAGAGCGAGAGAGAGAGAGAAGGAGGGAGAGGTGTGGGGAGCAAAACGTATGGAAGGAAGAGAGACAGAATGAGAAAAAGAGGAGGGAGCAAGAGAAGGGAGGAGAGGAAAGACAAAGAGAAAGTGACAGAGAGAGAGAGAAAGAGAGAGACGGAGGCAGAGAGACTAAGACGAAGCGAGAGAGAGACAGCGAAGGGAGGAAGAGACATAGAGAGTGAGAAAGAGAGAAAAGAGAGAAAGAAGGGGTAGAGAGAGAGGAAGGGTGTGAGAGAAGAAGGAGAGGGAGAGACAGAGAGAAGGGGGAGAGGGAGGAAGAAAGACTAAATGGTCGGAGAGGGAGAGAGAAGGGAGAGCGGCGGGAAGAGAGAAGTATGGGAGGGAGAGAGACGGAGAACAAGAGAGAAGAGGGAGGGGCGGAGCGTAGGGAGAGACGGGAGCGAGGAGTGCGAGAAGGAGAGAGAAAGGTGACAGGGAGGAAGAAAGACTAAGAGGATGAGAGGGAGCGAGAGAGGAGAGAGGGAGAGGTGTGGGGAGAGAGAAGAAAGAGAGGGAGGGGGGAAGAGGTACAGAGAGTGAGAAAGAGAGAGAAGAAGGAGGGAGGGATGAAGGGTCTAAAACAGGACTAAAACAGGACTAAAACAGGACTAAACCAGGACTAAACCAGGACTAAAACCAGGTCTAAAACAGGTCTAAAACAGGTCTAAAACAGAACTAAAACAGGACTAAAACCAGGACTAAACCAGGTCTAAAACAGGACTAAAACAGGACTAAAACCAGGACTAAACCAGGTCTAAAACAGGACTAAAACAGGACTAAAACAGGACTAAAACAGGACTAAAACAGGAAACTAAACAGGGACTTAAAACAGGACCTAAAACCAGTCTAAACAACAGGACTAAAACAGGACTAAAAACAACTAAAACCAGGTCTAAAACAGGGAACTAAAACAGGTCTAAAAACAGGACTAAAACAAAAAAACAACTAAAAATGGGACTAAAACAGGACTAAAACCAGGACTAAACCAGGTCTAAAACAGGTCTAAAATGGGACTAAAACAGGTCTAAAATGGGACTAAAACAGGTCTAAAATGGGACTAAAACGGGACTAAAACAGGGGAAGAGGTACAGAGAGTGAGAAAGAGAGAGAAAAAGGAGGGAGGGGTGAAGGGTCTAAAACAGGACTAAAACAGGTTTAAAACAGGTCTACAACAGGTTTAAAACAGGACTAAAACCGAGCTAAAACAGGACTAAAACAGAACTAAAATGGGACTAAAACAGGACTAAAACCAGGACTAAACCAGGTCTAAAACAGGACTAAAACAGGTCTAAAACAGGACTAAAACCGAGCTAAAACAGGACTAAAACCAGGACTAAAACAGGACTAAAACAGGACTAAAACAGGTCTAAAATGGGACTAAAACCGAGCTAAAACAGGTCTAAAACAGGACTAAAACAGGACTAAAATGGGACTAAAACAGGTCTAAAACGGGACTAAAACAGGACTAAAACAGGGGAAGAGGTACAGAGAGTGAGAAAGAGAGAGAAGAAGGAGGGAGGGGTGAAGAGGTGGAGAGAGGGCGGGAACGAGCAGTGGGAGAGAACGAGAGACGGAGAGAAAGAGAAAGAAAGACTAAGCGAGATGGAGAGCGAGAGAGAGAGAAGAGAAGTAGGAAGGGAGGAAGAGAGACAGAATGTGAAAAAGAGAGAAGAGGGAAAGAGCGGGAGAAGGGAGAGAAAGAGGGAAAAGACGATGAGAGATGGAGAACGAGAGAGAGAGAAGGGAAGGGAAGGGGTGGGGAGAAAGAAGTATGGGAGAGAGGAAGAGACACAGAACATGAAAAAGAGAGAGAAGAGGAAGAGGGAGGGGAGCGAGAGAAGCGAGGGAGGGAGGGAGGAGAGAAAGAGAGAGATGAGAATGGGCGTGAAACGTGTATGTAAAATTGATAAGTCGTCCTGAAACATGCATGGAGGTAACAAAGGAGGGAATCTGTCAGTGTCTCCAGGAGGATAATTGAACGAGGCTCCATCATTTTGGTTTACGTGGACGATTACGCCGAAGCACAATGAGCCGTCCGTCAAAAACCTGCGTCGGGAAGGTTACCTTGAACTAATTCTGCCCGGTTACTACATCATACAGAAAAAAAACAAATCAATCAAAAACACACATGTAACAGCAGAGTGTCTGAAAACATCGCTGGTCTTGGTTGGTTTTGCATTTTGTAACGTTTGTGTTGGAGGGTTCGTCAGATACTTTTCACCGAGGAGATACTTTAACTTTATTTCAGGGGTCTCCAACCTTTTTTCTTCGGGTGAGCGACTTTTACAAATTGGAAATGCTAAAAAAGTACTAATTTTAGCTGTCACAAGAAAATGAGCATGTAGAAGAGCCATGGCGAGTCTAAGATGACGTACAGTTTGATGTTTATAAAACATAAACCATTATCAATTTATTACAAAGTGTACAAAGTTAGACTAAAACAAGACTAAAACGGGACTAAAACAGGACTAAAACAGGTTTAAAACAGGTTTAAAACAAGACTAAAACAGGTCTAAAACAGGTCTAAAACAGGTTTAAAATGGGATTAAAACAGGACTAAAACAGGTCTAAAACAGGACTAAAACAGGTCTAAAACAGGACTAAAACAGGTCTAAAATGGGATTAAAACAGGACTAAAACAGGACTAAAACAGGTTTAAACCAGGTCTAAAACGGGACTAAAACAGGACTAAAACAGAACTAAAACAGGACTAAAATTAGGACTAAACCAGGTCTAAAACAGGACTAAAACAGGTTTAAAACAGGTCTAAAACAGAACTAAAACAGGACTAAAATGGGACTAAACCCAGGACTAAAACAGGTCTAAAACAGGACTAAAACAGGACTAAAACCAGGACTAAACCAGGTCTAAAACAGGACTAAAACAGGTTTAAAACAGGTCTAAAACAGAACTAAAACAGGACTAAAATGGGACTAAAACAGGACTAAAACCAGGACTAAACCAGGACTAAACCAGGTCTAAAACAGGACTAAAACAGGTCTAAAACAGGACTAAAACCGAACTAAAACAGGTTTAAAACAGGACTAAAACAGAACTAAAACAGGACTAAAATGAGGACTAAAACAGGTCTAAAACAGGACTAAAACGGGACTAAAACAGGACAAAAACAGGACTAAAACAGAACTAAAACAGAACTAAAACAGGACTAAAATGGGACTAAAACAAGTCTAAAACAGGACAAAAACAGGACTAAAACAGAACTAAAACAGAACTAAAACAGAACTAAAACAGGACTAAAATGGGACTAAAACAAGTCTAAAACAGGACTAAAACAGGACTTACAAAGTGTACAATGTTGGGGATCAAAATAATACATGGACAATGGTAAAAGACATTTAATGAATCTAATTTTACTTCAGTACAATATGTGTAATTCAGAAATCCCTTGGTGAGCTGCTTGGAAGAGACTGGAGAGCTTCAACTTTTCTATCTTCATGGAGACCAAACTGGACCAAGTTACAGCTACAGGTCAGATCTGCAGAGAGGCAAGCCCACGACAGTCAGAATGTGTGTTTTTCTAGGTATTTCTGAGCTATAAAACCACCTGTAATTGAATAAATGCAAGGTAGAGCTGTTTAATGTCACACTGTGGAACATTGTAGGCAGAGAAATGTCCACGGCATCCAGGTGATGGCAGAGTCCTGCGTCGGATTGGGAACCCGCAAATAGTTGGTGAAATGGGCAGGTTTTCGCGTTCTGGGATTTTACGGGTGAGTAGTGATCAAACACGAGCGCGTCAGGTGAATCTAATGAGCAAAGAACGGGAGAAAAACACCTGAAGAGCTTCCAGGACGTCCGTTGCCCTGGAAACAAGTGGGATTTTCCTGGTTCAGTCCTGGTCCAGTCCTGGTGTAGTTCTGGTCTAGAACTCCATGGTTCAGTCCTCGTGTAGTCCTGGTGTAGTTCTGGTGTAGTTCTTGTCCAGTCCTGGTGTAGTCCTGGTGTAGTTCTTGTCCAGTCCTGGTGTAGTTCTGGTGTAGTTCTGGTGTAGTTCTGGTGTAGTCCTGGTCCAGTCCTGGTGTAGTCCTGGTGTAGTCCTGGTGTAGTTCTGGTGGTCAGTCCTTGGTGTAGTCCTGGTGTAGTCCTGGTTCAGTCCTGGTGTAGTTCTGGTCCAGTCCTGGTGTAGTCCTGGTGTAGTCCTGGTCCAGTTCTGGTGTAGTTCTGGTCCAGTCCTGGTCCAGTCCTGGTGTAGTTCTGGTCCAGTCCTGGTTCAGTCCTGGTGTAGTTCTGGTCCAGTCCTGGTGTAGTCCTGGTGTAGTTCTGGTCCAGTCCTGGTGTAGTTCTGGTCCAGTCCTGGTGTAGTCCTGGTCCAGTCCTGGTGTAGTCCTGGTGTAGTTCTGGTCCAGTCCTGGTGTAGTTCTGGTCCAGTCCTGGTGTAGTTCTGGTGTAGTTCTGGTCCAGTCCTGGTGTAGTTCTGGTCCAGTCCTGGTGTTGTTCTGATCCAGAACTCCATGGTACAGTCCTGGTGTAGTTCTGATTCAGTTCTGGTCCAGTCCTGGTCCAGTCCTGGTGTAGTTCTGGTCCAGTCCTGGTGTAGTTCTGGTCCAGTCCTGGTGTAGTTCTGGTGTAGTTCTGGTCCAGTCCTGGTGTAGTTCTGGTGTAGTCCTGGTCCAGTCCTGGTGTAGTCCTGGTCCAGTCTTGGTCCAGTCCTGGTGTAGTCCTGGTCCAGTCCTGGTCCAGTCCTGGTTTAGTCCTGGTGATCATCTCTTCAGTTGTGGCTTGTATACATTTATAATCCACTAACGACTCGGCGTAGGTTCAGTCCTGGTTTAGTCCTGGTCTCCAAAAACGGACTCGTGCAGGACTCTGGGTGATGGACCGAAAACATTCTGACATCTCCAACACAACACGACTGCACCGACTGTACTTGCAACAAATCGGTCTTTTCCATAATTTCATGTCTGTAATGTAGTTTGTGATTAAACAGATCGTCGTGTTGAATTTGGGATTCTGGGCCGTTTTAAAAATGCACATAATCTGCGCTCGTATAGAATCAGGACACGTGGGAGGGTTTAAGAGAGACAGTTTTAGAGCTTATCTCCCTTGTGAATCAATAAAGTCTTAAGTCCTACAGGAGAAAACGGGAACAGGGGCTTTAAAGACGCCGTGTCTGAGTTTTACCATTTCAAAAAAAACATGAAAAACAAAGACTGGAGTGGACTGAAGTTATCGCTCACTTATATAAAGACTGAGGAGCCTAATTATTCACTGTGATGAGATTAAAACACACTTGACAATTTGTTTTTATTATTATTATTATTTTTTTTATTGTGAAAAACAGAAGAACCATATTTTTTGGACTAGGCACAGTATCAATAATGTTGAATTCTCTCATCTATTTTCATACATAAGGTGCATCGGATTATAAGGAGCATTAAGCAAAACAAACGGTCGACACTTGAGACTGACCCTTAGCCCAGGCGTCCATGATCCATTGGCAGATCGCGATTAATGGCCTGTTATACGCAAAACCAATTAATGAACTAAAAAGTAGAGTA
>NW_026571070.1:5414903-5459903 GCF_026225935.1 Boleophthalmus pectinirostris
GGGCACCATTCAAGACACAAGAAAGAGAAAAAGCCTTTGCTCTGAATCTTTAATAAAAGGAGGTGAGCCCCAGGCAGAGATGGAGAGAGAGAGAGAAGAGGAGGAGGAAGAGGAGGAAGAACAGAGGCGGAGGGAGGTTTTATCACTGTAGAAAACGTATCCTCGCCGCCGTGCTTTTAAATCTACGACATATGTTCAACATCGGTCCACGCTGCCCTCGCCGCGCGCTCTGTTTTTATCGGAGTTTTAAATGCCGAGCCAACGAGAAAAGAAAGCGGGCGGAAGAATCGGACGAATGTTGATCAGTTTGTTATTGACGTTTTATTTTAAAAAAAAAAAAAAAAAAAAAAAGAACAGCGGGATTTTCCTGTTTTCATGTTTTGGGCTTTGTCCCTTAAAAAAATAAATAAATAAATTGGTAATTCCTAAACCAGAACTAACACCAGGGCTAAAACAGTCCAGGACTAAACCGGGACTAAACCAGGTCTAAACCAGGAATAAAGCAGGAATAAAGCAGGACTAAACTAGGATTAAAACAGGACTAAAACAGGATTAAAATAGGATTTAACAGACTAAACCAAGATTAAACCAGGACTAAACTTGGACTAAAAGCAGGTCTAAAACCAGGACCAAAACAGGACTAAAACAGGACTAAACCAGGTCCGGGACCAGACCGGAACCAGACTGGGACTGAGACCAGGACTGAGACCGGGACCAGACCAGGACTGAAACCAGGACGGACTGGGACCCAGGACTGACAGGACTGGACGGGACTAGACCGGACCAGACCAGGACTGAAACCAGACTGAGACCGGGACTGAGACCAGGACTGAGACCGGACCAGACCAGGACTGAGACCAGGACTGAGACTGGACCAGACCAGGACTGAACCAGACTGAGACGGGACTGAGACCGGGACCAGACCAGGACTGAAACCAGGACTAGACTGGGACTGAGACTGGGACCAGACCAAGACTGAAAATGGTTTAATCCTGGAAACAAATAATGAAGAAAATAGTTTTTTTTTTTTTTGTTTGTCTGTTTTTTTTTTGTTTTTGTTTTCTTCTTTTTGGTTTTATACTGAAAAATGAATGAACAAATGATTAATTTGCGATGCCTACTTTTTTTTTTTTTTCCAGACTATAAGCCCTGATGTTGGAGCCAGTGTCACACATTTTATTAATAAAGAAACTTATTCATTAAACATAATAGAAGTTAAAGTTATTTCTTGTTGTTTTCTTGTCTTGTGGTAGAACTTAATTAACCTTTCATTCAGACGGTGGCATCATCCTGTCTGTCTGTGTTTCTTATAAAACCTTTTTAAAGCAGAGTCATAGTGTTTTATGCATATATTTATTTTCCTTAGACAGTTTTGAGGGGCGGGGGATGAACATTCAATACAAGTTTTTACATGAATTATGGTAATAATGAAACCAGATACAAGAGGTTATGAGGAAGGGAACCTGATGTTAAAGTGTGTATACCTTTTTTTTTTTTTTTTTTTTTTTTTTTTGAAGACTCTCCAATTTTGACTGAATGTCGCAGGACACGGGTCCCCAACCCCCGCCAGCCGTGGAGCAGTGGGGTCGTTTGCGTGCGTTACCTCCTCCCGTGCACCGTGCGTCTTTAAACCAGGACTAAAACCAGGGCTAAACCAGGACTAAAACCAGAACTAGAACCAGAACTAAAATCAGGTCTAAAGCAGGACTAAACCAGGTCTAAACCAGGACTAAAACTAGAACTAAAACCAGGACTAAACCAGGACTAAAATCAGGTCTAAACCAGAACTAAAATCAGAACTAACACCAGGACTAAAACCAGGACTAAAACTAAACCAGAACTAAAATCAGAACTAAACCAGGACTAAACCAGGAACTAAACCAGGACTAAACCAGGACTAACTAAAACCAGGACTAAACAGAACTAAACAGAACTAAAACCAGGACTAAACCAGAACTAAAATAAACTAGAACAGGACCAGGACTAAACTAGAACAAACAGGACTAAACCAGGACTAAAACTAAACTAAAAGACTAAACAGGACTAAAATCAGGACTAAACCAGAACCAAGACTAAAACTAAACAGAACTAAAATCAGAACTAAAACCAACTAAAGAACTAAACCAGGACTAAACTAGAACTAAAACCAGGACTAAACCAGGACTAAAACCAGAACTAAAATCAGAACTAAAACCAGGACTAAACCAGGACTAAACTAGAACTAAAACCAGGACTAAACTAGAACTAAAAGCAGGACTAAACAGGAACTAAACCAGGACTAAACCAGAACTAAACTAACTAAACCAGGACTAAAAGAAAACCAGAACTAAAAACTACTAACCAGGACTAACTAAACCAGACTAAAACTAGAACTAAAACCAGCAGAACTAAAAGAAAAACTACCAGGACTAAACTAGAACTAAAAGCAGGACTAAACCAGGACTGAAATCAGGTCTAAACCAGAACTAAAACCAGGACTAAAACCAGAACTAAAACAGAACTAAAATCAGAACTATAAGCAGGACTAAACCAGAACTAAAACCTGGACTAAACCGCGTCTCCTAATATTCGCGGCTGATCCGTGAAAATATTGTTGGACATAAAATCAGTCTGTGGGGCAAAAAAGCTTGGGGACCACAGTAGTAGGATAATACCTGTAGTAAAAGTAAATGATAGTTTTACTCCTTTTACACATCAAGAAGCAATTTGTGAAAATATGTTGTAAAAAGTTTGTATTATTTTTGAGAGTTCTGTATGGATCACATCAGGACTAGGGAGACTTTTTCCCAAAAGTTCAGCACATTTTGCCAACATTTTGAATAACATTTTAAATATAATGATTGTAACGATGTTGTGCTAAAATGACTAGTATATCACTGGGTCCTTAACCCCATAAAACCCTTTTAAAACACTTCCATATATGCCCCAAAAACAAAGTTATAAACCTTATAATTTATTTTTATGACTCAGTCCATCACTGCACTCTATATTCATCTAACCACACCAAAAGTATACACTGCCCGCCTCTCAGTTCAACGCTACGTGCCTATAGAAAACTGCGATTCAAATCTGAAACCTTATAATTATTCGGACGCCCTGCTTTGCTCGCTAAAATGCTTTCTCTTGTTCTTTTGTGCAGTGATCGTGGTGCTTTTCGCCGCTCTGAGGAGGCAGAGGAAGAAGGAACCGCTCATCATCTCCAAAGAGGACGTGCGCGACAACGTGGTGAGCTACAACGACGAGGGCGGCGGAGAAGAAGACACCCAGGCCTTCGACATCGGCACGCTGCGCAACCCCGAGGTCATGGACGCCAACAAACTCCGGCGAGACATCATCCCGGAGATGCTGTTCCCGTTCCGTAGGACCTCGCCCATTAAGGATAACACGGACGTGAGGGACTTCATCAACAGCAGGTTGCAGGAGAACGACTCGGACCCGACGGCGCCCCCTTACGACTCGCTGGCCACGTACGCCTACGAGGGAAGCGGCTCGTTGGCGGAGTCGTTGAGTTCGCTGGAGTCCACGGCGACGGAAGGAGACCAAGAGTACGATTACCTTAGCAACTGGGGGCCGCACTTCAAGAAGCTGGCGGAAATGTACATAGGGAAAACCGCGGAACTTGACACCTAGAAGAGACTTTTTTAATGTTTTTAACTATCGTGGCGCCAGCTATTACTGACTCGCGCGAGCTCGCCCACCGTCCGTCTACCTATCTATCGAAATATATCTGTTTTTATGTCTAGTTGACCGGCTTTGCGCTGGCCGACCATTTGTTGATTCTCGTTAGGGCGCTAGCACACCGAACGGACTCGACGAATCCAGCGATGGATGTAATAGACTTGAACTCAGTTTTACAGAGGATTAATGTATTCTTGAAGTTTTGCCATTTTTTTGGTCATAATCAGTGAAGATGCCTTTGAATTTTAGGGTTTTGTGAACAATAATGTGGACATGTGTTTTGTATCGAGAGATAGTTGTATTATCGTCCAGCGGGAGCAAACTTGGGTAGTTTGGGAGTTTGCGTAGGAGCCACTCAACAGTATATGTACAAAGTGTTTTTATGGACATCCTATAATATTCTATTTGCTATCTTCGTTGACCACGTGAATGGTTGGTGCAGTTGATTTGTCAAACTGTGAATTCATGATCTCATGTACTCGGTGTAAAATGTAATGGAAAAGTGTATGTGTTAGGAAAATTGTCATACACTGGATTCATGCTGTTTGAATGCGGCGTCATAGTGTTTTATATTTATATTTTTATACTTATTTTCTTAATAAAATTGCGAGAAAAAAAATTGTATTTCATAGTTATGTTTATTGACATTGTCTATTGCGGGGGTGTCCAACCTTTTACTACTTTAGCTACTTTCACAAAACAAAACTGCCAGAAAAGCTACTCATTTTAGCGATCACAAGAAATTTAGTACTGCATGTTGCGGTCTATAAGTCGCACTTTTTTCATAGTTTGGGTTAGGGAAAGGCATGATTAATCCATTAATCGATAATTGATTGTTAAGAATTTCATCGATTACGTTAATTTTAATCGACAAACCGAATGCAGGTTGCTGTGCGTAGCGTGACCAAACAGGGGTCTGTACATGTGTCTCTGCACTCAGAAGGAGCGAGACACAAACAGTCGAGTTGAGTCTGCAACGTACCGAAGCACAAATGCGTATTTAACGATGACTTGTACAAGAAATTCCACGCTTTCCGTTGCGTTCGGGACAAGTGTGAGTCCATGTGCACAGTGTATAAAGCAGGTACATATGTTTCGGTGTCCAGTGGGAAAAAGATTTACCAGGTGAGAGTCGCTCAATGCTGATGACGAGTCCCAACCTCCCTCCCCCCGTACGATGTCCTGGTTTTGAAAACCGCAAATATGGTCACACTAACCTGTATTTCATTGAGTCGTGTCTTTTAATCCGACAGAAATTTAACCGCATCAGCCACACAAGTGCTGTAGTTTTATCTTCGCTTAGTTTATGCAAATTAGCGATGCGGTTTTAAGTTTTGTTTCTGTGGGAGTTGCGCAAAACTGAATTAAACACATTATAATCTCAAACGGGCTGATGTGGCTCTAGAGTCGTTACGGTTTATATGTCGTAAAGTTGAATTTATTTATGCAGTTTAGTAGTGCAGATAGTAATAATAATGATGATCATTTTAATATAAAAACGTTAATGATTAATCGATAATCGATCGTTAATTCTTCCGACGATCGATTAAGAAAATTTCATCAAATGCCCATCCCTAGTTTGGGTGTTTCCTTCTTATACTTATATACTTATACTTCCTTATACTCTGGTGCGACTTATATATTAAAATTTTCAGACTGACAGTCACAAGAGGCTCTAGTCTTGTGTGTGAGTATCTGCTGCTCCTGTTCCTCCTGTACCACTGTCACTTGGCTCTACTGCACATGTCTCCTGCAGAAAGAGCCTCTGTCCTGTTGCAAGTCATGAAATCTGTAGCTGAAAACGGTAACTGAGCAGCAGAAAGAAAGTTTGGAGTGAGCAAGAAACTTGTGAGGGACTGGCGACCGGGAGGATGCACCATGAAACTTTCCTGAAGTCACTGGATGGATGGACAAAATCTGGACTTCAGTGACACCGAAACCATCCTGTCGGGATTCAGAAAGACCCGAATAATTCTAACTGGAACTGATGCTGGGTTTGATGACAGCGACACAGAAGAGGAAGCGGCGCTCTGTTTACCTCCGGAGGTCGCGGAGTTGCTCAGAAGTGACACCGAGGACGAAGAATCGAATGGATTTAGTGATTTGGAGTGAGATGGAGAGTTTGGTAAACATGGAGCGAGACGGTATTGTGGAACAACTTATAGTCCAAAAATGCAGTGTATAAAAGAGAAACAGCGAGGCTTAGATGAGGTACAGTTAGATGTCTATAAAACATAAATCATCATCCAGTTAGGCATCAAAATGATACATGTGCAACGGCAAAAGGAATTTAATTAATCAAATATTACTTATTCAGCACAATATGTGTTATTCAAAAATTCCTTGATGAGCTACTTGGAAGAGGGTGGAAAGTTACAGGTTGGAGACTCCTGGTCTTTGGTGTATTTTGCAAAGGAATTTTAACATTTCATAACACGGTAACACTTTATAATAACTACACCTTACTTAGCCTTAATAAAGCATTAACAAAGACTTAATTAATAATGAACAAAGATTTAATTATATAATGATTCACGCTTAGTAAATGTTTAATAAAGCATAATTTGTCTTCACTTTAGAAAATCTCTCAAAAAGACTTAACAGATAACAGCTGCCTGAATTATCATTGCATTGTATTATTAGTAAATCATTCTCTCATGGCTTATTAATCATTAATAAATGCTCAAATGATTAGTCCATGAGTAATTAAGTATGAAATAATTATGAGTAACTATTTACAGCACAGGCAAATTAAGTGCAAGTGCTAATTAAGGTAGTAATTGAGTAGTTACTAAGCGTGAATCATTATTAATAAAGTCTTTGTTCATTATTAATTAAGTCTTTGTTCATGCTTTATTAAGGCTAAATAAGGTGTAGTTATTATAAAGTGTTACCCATAACATTAGGCAGACTAATGAAAGGACCCGTATTACTCTATTTTTTAATCTACGACATAATGTTTCCTCATCAAAAACAGACCTGGAGTTGTATTATTGTGTTTCATTCACACACCAAACCCGCATGTTCTTCTCACTTACGGAAAACACTCTGTTCCACCGTGTGATGTCATGTGGTGATACAAGAACTGCTCAACTGTGTTTTTTTAAACTCTATAAACCTTCACTAGAATCATTTGGATGATTTCAGTCCTGTAATTACCAAATATCTTCTGAAGAAAAGTTAATAAGTAGTTGTTAACTTGAACATCAGGAGGGAGAACAGAGCATTCTGAGTTTGGAGATGTAGACAGACTAATAAAAAAAAGATTACTCCAACGTACGCAAGTGAAACAAAACACTTCTGGGCATGTTTTTCATAAGGTAACAACATTATAACATGACTTAAAGCTCACAAAAGTCAATTTTGTGTAAAACAGGATCTTGAAAAATATTTATCAAATCAGAGAAACAAGGTTACGTTAGGAGAGCATCTGTTGTAATAATGTTATAAAATATTAAAACCCAGAAAAGAAGATATAAAAGATGCAAACACTAATAAACTAGTGTAATTGAACATGTATTATGCCTTAAAATGTATTTGTAAAGTAACACATTTTTGAGTTTCAATCCATTTTAAAAAAGAAAATAAACATGTTTCATTTTCTTCAACATCATTTAACACGAAGTTTAACTAAAAAAACCTAAATGAACTACTTTGAAACACCAAACACCTAAACAAACATCTTCTACATACAATTCAGAACTCGGGATAACACATAATTACAAAATGTGAGGGAAGAAGAGCTGTGGACGTTGTCTTCAGAAAACAATACAAAGTGGTGATGTGAAGCACTTTGAGCCCCTCGCTGAGAGCTGCGGTTGTTCTGTTTTGTGTAAAATCCCTCAGTCGTCCAGGTAGAATCCAAAGGAGAAATTCAATTTGTCAACTGGACAAACGTTTATTTTGCTCAAATTTGTTTCGCAGCTCATCCAAGCTTCTTCTTCAGTTCTGTTCTTCAGTTGTTCTGTTCTTTATGGGGTCTATCACAGGCAAAGCAAGGTGAGCGGTGGACCTTCAATTCAATTTTCAATTCAATTCAAGTTTATTTATATAGCACATTTAAAACAACTACAGCTGACCAAAGTGCTTCACATCCAACTCAACAAAACCTTGGACCTTGCCCATGGACACAATGGATGCATTGAAATGACAAAAACTGGGATTCAAACATCAACTCATCAGTTCATCAACTTGTTAATAAGTAGAAGTTAAGAACGAAGTATGAGCTTTATCTTTATGTGTTAGGGATAAGGGCCACAGGCAAGGCAAGTTTATTTGTACAGCACAATTCGTACACAAAGTAATTCAAAGTGCTTTACAGAATAAGAAATACATTAAAATCATAATAAAAACAAATCAAAACATAAATAATCATGAAGATAAAATTAAAAAAGAGAGACATAAATTGGAGAGAAGAGTGCGGAATGAAAACCTTTCAGTCATTTGCACAGTTAAACAGAAATGTTTTGAGTCTGGATTTAAACAGCGTCACAGAAGAGTCTGTCTCACATGTTCAGACTGTTCCAGGTTTTAGCTGCATGAACCTGAAACTCTGACTCCCCTTGTTTAGTCGTGACTCTGGGCACCAGCAGGAGGTCGGTCCCTGAGGTCCTCAGAGTGTGAGATGTTCATATGACACTAACATGTCACAGATGGACTTTGGTGCTCGGCCATGGAGACACTTGTACACAAGCAGAGCTGCTTTAAAGTCTCTGAGGCACAGGAAGCCAGTGCAGAGACCTGAGCACAGGACTTATGTGCTCGTACTTCCTAGTTCGAGTAAGGACCCGACCTGCAGCGTTCTGGATGTTCTGCAGCGTCTCACATCTGGTTTTGAGAGACCAGTGAGCAGAACATTACAGTATCTAACCTACTGGAGACAAACGCATGGATAAGTTTCTCCAAGTCTGATTTAGACAGTAAACCTTTGATTTTCGCTATGTTTTTTAGATGGTAAAAGGCTGCAGATGTTATTGACTTGATGTGGCTGTTAAAGTTCAAGTCTGAGTCCATTATTACCCCTAGATTTCTTGCCTGATTTGAAGGTTTTAGAGAGACTATTACCATATTTTAAGGCACACCAGATTATAAGGCGCACTATCAATAATGTTGAATTTCTTGTCTATTTTCATACACAAGTCACACCGTATTATAAGGCGCATTAAGCAAAACAAACAGATGACACTTGACACTGATCACTCAGCCCAGGCGTCCACGATCCATTGGCAGATCGTGGTGTAATTCGCCCGGCGTTGTCTCCCTGTCTTGGTGAATGTGTGTTATGAATGTGAATGTAGGTGGACCATTAAATTTTATTTTTTATTTTTTCCTACGAGGACGACTCAAATATACATTGAGTAATAATGTGTTTAATTCAGCTTTACACACATTTGTTTACATTTTACAGAAACAACATGGCTTTCAGAAACTTTCAGCTTCTGTCGGACTAAAGGACATGACTCGGTGGAATATGTATGCGAGGCTCCTGACTACAGTAGCCGTAATGCTCCGACAATCCATCAAGTGGTGCGGCTTTGTAGTTTACCAAAGTCGTACTAAAACCTTTTGACAGATTTTTGAGCGCCGTGTACCACATAAAATCGGTTCGAGGTCAGTAAGCACAACCAGAATGAATACATAAGGCGCACTGTTGATTTTTGAGAAAATTTAAGGATTTTAAGTGCGCCTTATAGTCCAAAACATACGGTAATCTCTTTAAACTGACAACAATCACGCATTTAGATTTGAATATTGAAGTTATTGCAAAAAATCATTTCACTTTGGCTGAAAAAAAGATGATAGGCCCAGTAATTACAGAGATACGAACCATAAACTAAGCCAAGAAATCTGCAATCTGACAGTTACACAACAAACCACCTGAGAACGCCGATCAGTCCTCCAGCTCGGAAATTTTACAATATTGTGGTGTCAAATGAACCCAACAAGATTAATATTCATCCTTTTATTGTTGAAAATCAATCTGAGTATTAATTAGGAAACATTTAATCTAGAAACTGACATTGCTCTGTCCCTTTATTGAAAATCCCGTATTTATTCTGTAAAATAATATCTGAAAAGTCAAACATTTTGTCCCCTCGGTCCCGGCAGAGGACAGACTGTATTTCTGTGTAAGTGCAAAAGCTGAACGTGCTGAGCGGAGAGGTGTAGATTTCAGTACAATGTGAAAACGATGGACACAGCACAATGCAACACCTGCAGAAGGAGAGAGAGAATACATGAGGCATGAAACAGCTGCACCTCAACTCAGCACGAAGAGCGAGCGCAAACCGGGGGCCTGACTGCGTCTGAGAAAGAACTGGAGAGATATGGCTTTATTTACACTCAGACCGGCAGGATTAAAAGTGAAGAACACAACTTTATTTATTTTTTATTTTTTACTAGAAATGAGTAAATTCATATGGGTAGATGCCGTTCTCTTCTCATTACAAAACATTTTATTTATTGCAAATTTCAGGCAAGAGTCATGTCAGTCGCTATATGACTCTTTGTGATGAGACGGCAAAAGGAGAAATTCAATTTGTCAACTGGACAAAAGTTTATTTGGTCGAATACGTTTTGCAGCTCATCCAAACTGCTTCTTCAGTTCTGGTCAAAATGCTGGTGGATACTTATATCTGTCTGCAGGGAGGAGCTAACTACACTGAAACTACTCTGAAACTAACACACTACTTGTTTAGAGTTTCTGATCCACATTAGTACGTATTTAAGTTGTTTTTGTTGCGGAGTCAGTGTTCGTCCACACTAATCCGATGGAAAACAGCTCCAGAGACGGAACGATCTGGTGCCGCCAACTCTCACGAATTCATCTGATCCGGCACTGTGTGGACACCTGAAAACGTTGATACTCTGACGTTGGAGCTCTATTTGCATCCTTATTGGACCACGTCACTGTGACTAATTCCTTCCTGAGTCGCTGGGTTTGTGATGGTCATACGACATTATTGTGGGAAACAGTTTAAACAAACCATAGACAAATGAGAATCAATGTAGCTACAACTAATTGCTAGTAGGTCATGGAAAACAAAAGAACAACCTTGGATGTCTCTGTTCTCGCTCATACTGCAGTTAGTGCAGCTCACTGACGCTCTTCACAGAACTGCTTCGACATACATGGCGAGAAGGAGACAGATTCTGCAAGCCATCTCCGATATGAAAACCCAGCAACTGTGGCAAAGCAAGCCATGCACACAGAAAAGCCGTGTCTGGATGCAAATCATTTTCGATACAGTGATACGGTGATAAGGTGATTTGCTTCAGTGTAAACATAAGCTTAGTTAGTTAGGCCTACTGAACTTTCACTGAGTGTGGGGTTTTATTAGCAGAATCATTCAGGGACATAATGGAGCTTTCACACCTCTGGGCCTGACCTGACTATCCCTATTGTTCTCTTTGTTTGTTTGTGTTGATTTAGGTTTGAGGATGGAGTTGTAAATAGGAGACAGATGGTGTCTAAGGCCTCTATGTTTCTTTAAAGAAGGATTCTCTTTCTTAAAGGGATAGTTCGGGTTTTTTGACATGTATCTGTATGGTATCCCCGTCAGCAGCGTTGTGCATCCACTTTGACTTTACCTCCGAAAGCGTCCGCTGAGCCGAGATCCTGGCCGGTTTTGGTGCTGAGGAAATTAGTCCGGCAAGTTGGCTGGGGACTGTATAATAAAGCGTTTTTCTTCTCAAAACAATATGTGTTCAAAAGACTGATACATTTGCACCACAAAACCTCAGTCCTCTAAAAAGTCAGACCTCATAATCGCTTGGCACTATTTTCTCTCCGTTCGTATCACTGCGCGCTGCCGCCAGGTGACAGCCGCGCACGGATCCATCATTTTCTTCAGTTGTTCAGCAGTGTTTACTTGTTCAGACCGGTGATGCCGTGACGCGAGAAAGCTGATGTCAGAGCTAGAGTGATAGGTATATAAGCTCGTATAAGATACATAACTATATATCTAAAAAATGGTGCGAACTTTGCGATTGTCTGAATCTCCCCACAAATTTCACTGTTTTCCTTTAACGGACATATATTCGGGTTCAAAAAGATCTCCCATTGGCTCTGTGCTAAAATCAATTTCTTCATCATCGGTGTCGTAATCAGACATGTTGTCGCTAACATTCCGAGCAGTAAACAAAGTGAAACAAGCGCGGCTGTCACCTGGCGACCGTGCGGAGTGATACGTACGGAGAGAAAATAGTGCCAAGTGATTATGAGGTCTGACTTTTTAGAGGACTGAGGTTTTGTGGTGCAAATGTATCAGTCTTTTGAACACATATTGTTTTGAGAAGAAAAACGCTTTATTATACAGTCCCCAGCCAACTTGCCGGACTACTTTCCTCAGCACTAAAACCGGCCAGGATCTCGGTTCAGCGGACGCTTTCGGAGGTAAAGTCAGAGTGGATGCACAACGCTGCTGACGGGGATACCATACAGATACATGTCAAAAAACCTGAACTATCCCTTTAAGAGCTGATTGAATTGCAGGGGTGGGCTGTCTGAAAAACTTTACAACCACAAAACTGACAAAACTGTGGCTGCCCTTTTGACCAATGTGAGTCAATGTGAGTCAATGTCTTGCCCGTGGACACAGAAAAACAACAGTGAAAATCCAACCATCAGCCTGTTCATAAGTCGACAACTACAAACCGTATCACAAGATCAACATGGGTGAACTCGGTGTGCTTTGCCCATGGAGACAAAAATAGGACGCAGTGACAACAGTGGGGATTCAACCGTCAACTTGTAGGGGCAACAGCCATCCCAAGAACAATATAATCAATATATAGTCAATATATATCAATATATAATAGATCAATATAGCAGGGCACCTTCACTTGAGAAAAACAAATCCGAAAATACCGGAAATTTGCTTTTGAGTTGCCAAAAATAAGCCCTTGGTGAATTAAAAGGGCCCAAATTACGCTATTTTCCGATCTGTTATGTCATTTCCTTGTCAAAAACAGATCTGGAGTTGTGTTTCGTTTCATTCACACATGTTTAAACGCACAAACCCTGTATATTTAGACTAAATTCTTCTCTCAAACAGAAAAAACTCCGGTCCACCTTGTGATGTCACATGGTAATAGAGGAAATGATGTGTTTGTGTTTCTAAACTCCGTACACCTTCAGGAGAATCATTTGGATAATTACAGCCCTGGAATTTCTCACCTCAACAAAAGGTAAAAGGAGCCATTAACTTGAAATACAACTCACCTTTATGTAATAGATAATACTCCCTACAATTATACAACAACTCACCCTTACGTAACAGATAACACTATGTCCTGCCAATCATCACATCATTGTTGCACTGTTTTTCTTACGACCTCTTGTTTAAAGCTGAGGTTTTATATTTTATTACTTATTTTTCTATTTTATTTTGACTTGTACATTTACATTTACACAATTATGTCTTATTTCAAACCTGTCTCTTGCTCATTTTTGCTACTTATTTAGAATTTATTATTACCATTTATATTTTTTAGTCTTTGTTATTAGATTTATTGTGATGTTTGAGCTACTGTGTCCAAATCATTTCTCTTGTGGATCAATAAAGTTTGTCTAAAATCCGTGTATCATTCGTTAATTTGTTTTTCAAAATAAAAACAATAAGAAAAAATTTTAAAAATTCTTCATTATTTGTCTCTGAAACCAAAATGAAAAAAAAAATAAAAAAAAATAATAATAATAATAATAATAATAATAATAATAATAATAAATGGATAACAACTTGTTTTTTAAATTTTCAATTTTGTGTTTAAATGAAAAATGTAAAAAAAACAAACAAAAAAAAAAAAACGGATAACTGCCATTTCCCGTTTCTGTGACCTAAACTGCGATGCCTGACTGAACCAGGACTGAACCAGGACTGAACCAGGACTGAACCAGGATTAAACCAGGACTAAACAGGTCTCAGTCCTGGTCTCAGTCCTAATCTTGTCCCGGTCTAGTCTCGGTCTCAGTCCCCATCTCAATTATGGTCTGGTCCTGGTCTGAGTCCCGATCTCAGTCCTGGTCATGGTCCCGGTCTGGTCCCAGTCTCAGTCCCAAATGAGGACTAAACCAGGACTGAGTGTTGGAACAGACCCGGAGGTGCGCCCACATACACTGTCGGGTGATCAGGACTGAGACCGGGACCAGACCAGGACTGAGGCCGGGTCTAGACAAGGACTGAGAATGGGACTGAGACTGGGACTGAGACCGAGACTGAGACTGGGAGCAGACCAGGACTGAAACCAGGACTGAAGTCGGGACTAGACTGAGACCAGACCAGGACTGAGACCGGGAATGAGACTGGGACCAGACCAGGACTGAGACCAGAATTTAGACCGGTTTAGTCCTGGTTTAGTCCTGGTAGACCTGGTTTAGACCTGTTTTAGGCCTGGTTCAGTTCGGCATCACAGTTTAAGTCACGAAAACTGCAAAAATGAATCATCATTTGGTTTTCAAGACAAATAATGAAGAAAATAGTTTGTTTGTTTTTTTCCTCATAATGTTTGTTTTATTTTGAAAAACGAATGAACAAACGATACACGGATTGTCTAAGTCTCAGTCTAAATTTATTGCTTCATGACATCACAAGGTGGAACAGAGCATTTTGATCTTTGGAGATGTAGACAAACTAATAAAAAAAGGTTACTCAAACACCTGTAAATGAAAGAAAACCCAACTCCAGGTCTGTTTTTGAGGAGGAAACAGAATTATAACTTGGGTTAACGCTCCCAAGAGTCACTTTTGCGTAATATAGGACCTTTTAAGGTTGACGTGACGTTTTGACTGTGTCCTCAAACTAAGTAGATTCTCCACAGCCCGATTTGTCATTGTAAAGTTGATCTAAACGTCCACTTTGCATCGCCCACACGCTGAGGAGAGGTCTAAAGTGAAAGCTTACATTATAACTTGACTGCATTTGATGGTTTTATGTTTAATTCAGCTCCAGTCTCGTCTCATCAGTATGGACCGGACACTTCTGTGGACACAAAGGGACTGAAGGCGGCCATTTTGGAGTTTTTTCTGTACTCTGTCCTCCTCTCACCTTTCTGTCAAATACTCAGTCTGTACTTTTGTTTCTCAGTCTGGCTCCTGTCAAGCATCTCAACATCTCCACCACAGCAGGAGAAGCCTCAGCCTCTTCAGCCTCTCCATGCTCCTCTTTTCACCAACAACAATGGTACGTTCTTCAACATCTCGTATTCTTCAGTTCTGGGTCTTCTTTTATTCTTCTAGACTGGGTCATGAGCCTCAGGTGTTTCGCAAGAGATTTTTTTGGGGGTCACCTTGTCACAATCTGCATGTAGGTCTGCACTATACATACACATACATCTCCATTTATCAATTTTTTTTATCAGCAGCACCAATTGCCTAACCAGTTTTCTGTAGGAAACACTGATTACTTTTTTCCTTGTTTAAAAGTTGAGCATCGTGTTTTTCGAACAATAAGGCGCACTTAAAATTCCCTTGCATTTTCTGAAAAATCGACCATGCGCCTTATAATCCGGTGCGATTTATGTATTAATTCTGACTCGTGTCCTTTAGTCCGACAGTAGCTGAACCGCATCAGCGCACAAGGAGCGAGCTGTGTTTTTTTTTTTTTTTTTTCACTTATAGTTTATGCAAATGAGCCATGTGGTTTTAAGTTTCATTTCTGTAAAAGGTAAACAAATGTGAGCAAAGCTGCATTAAGTTATATGTATATTTGAATCCTCCTTGTGACTTGTAACTGATGGTCCATGTACCATTTGTTTTTTTGTTTTGTTTTTTTCTCAACTGAGAATTATTTGCCCCAGAGGTTTTGCTGCAAGGACATACTGAAAATGTGTTGCAATTTTGTGGACAAACATGTCATCTTCTTTTATAGCGACACTTTTACTTTCTCATCCTAGAAAGTTAATGTTGAACTCAGAAACTGCGATGAAATAGTTCTATTGTTGATGCCATAGAACTATAACACTTTTTTTTTTTATTAATTAATGAATTAATAATTGCATTTATATAGCGCCTTTCAAGATATCCAAAGCGCTTTACAGTTTATTATTCTTTTACTCAACACTGGGTGGTGGTAAACTACTACTGTAGCCACAGTTGCCCTGGGACAGACTGACAGAAGCGAGGCTGCCAATCACTCACACACACACACCACTTTCTTACTAGGTAATGTGGGTGAAGTGTCTTGCCTAAGGACACAAAGACAGTTTTTTGCCACTTGCACCCCCCTGTGACTCCTGGATTCTCAGTGTCTCCCATCCAAGTATTAACCAGGCCCGGCCCTGCTGAGCTTCAGAGATCTGACAGGATCAGGCTTTAACAAGCCGGTATGGCCACAAAAAATAGTTTTTATTTTATCATAATATATTTTATTACAATCCATGATTGACACTGCAGCAAGGACAAATAAACCAGAGAGAATAAAATATCAACATTAAAATTGGTTTTATTTGAAACTTTAAATTAAATATTGGAAATAGAGGTCGAAATTAGTTTTTTTTTTTTAAGTTTGACACTAAAGCAGAACAATTAAATAACAAAGTGTTTTCCCATTTTATTATTTTCAGTTCTAAACTGAAATTAAAAAGAATGAATGGTACACGCGTCCACTGAGATGGATAGACAGAGAGTTAGATAAGTTTTTTTTTTGTTTTTTTTATTGTTTGTCTGTTTTTTCCTCTGAACCCCAAGTCTACAATAACAATATCTATCTGTCTATACCTGTTTAATGCTATACTGTGGAACATTCCAAGTAAAGTAACAACATCACCATGGAGTAGAAGTAGAAAAGTCACACAGTGCGTCGAGTTGCTGCCGTTCCCGAGTCTAAAATGTATTAATAACGTCGGATTTCTCTTGCAAATCGAAGCGAACTTTGAGGTCACAGACATTTGTATTCACGATCATATTGAATAAAGAGGACATTGTTTACTGCCCTTTGTGTCTCTTTCGCAAAGGTTATTCAAAATGCAGTATCCTCCAGCTGAATACACAAGTTCTGTATGCTCTTTTACTTGGCCTTGGCGATTTAGAGACAAAACGAAGCGATTTCACAGAAACACAATGATGAAATTAATCTTTAAAAAACAGTTTTTTTTTGTTTTTTTGTTTTTTTCAGCCGGCTCACAGTCTTCCTTAGGCTTTGTGTTATTGTGATGCAGTTAATTACACACCCGTGCTGTTGTGTTATTGCTCAAACTGGGCTGTGATTGGTGGACAGCTGTGAGAATAGTTTTATACGGGAACAGGTGCAGACTCAATGGGCTGCTCAGGTACCGGCTGTCATCACTCTAAATGATGACATCTCAAGCACCATCGATACTCGCACGAGGACTATAAAACGGGACGAGGCTGCACGGGGGAGATTTACAGGGAGTGAGAGCGGATAATGTCTTTAATAATTAGGACTTTAGACGGCGTAATAGTACATGCGATGCGTTCGAGTTGTCTGGTTTTAATGGTTCATAAAAGACGGAAATGAAGATGGATTTATGGGTTTTCTTTTTTTACAAAATCGTCAACAGTTCGATAAAACGTGATTGATTGGAGTTGTATTGCGCTTTCCATCTTTTGTTTGACAATTACAAAACATAATTTGCACAGACGCGAAGTGATTCTATGCGGCTCGTGTCGTCAACAATCCCTCGGGGTGTGGCGCTAACCGGAGGAACGGCTCTGTCTGAAGCTCTGTAAGCAAGTAAGACCAAAAAATGTATAAAAAAAAGTGGACTACGCGAGTGTGACGTCATCCCACGGTGTTCGGCGTTACTCAAATGAAGCTCCTGACTCTTACACGGTTACAGGAGTGAATTTGGACCAAGGCTTTATATAAGGAACAGCTTTTTCAATGGACAAAACTGCGAAATAAAAACCCCAGGATCATGTAGACCAGTGTTTCCCAATCTTTTTTTTCTGGGGACCCATATTTTAAAAGTCACAAACCTTCGCGACCCAAGTCAATAGACATTATTCGTAAATTCCAAAATAAAGATGGATTTGAGCATTATTGAACATTAATGAGGATATTTTATTGTTGACTGAGTGACCGTGGCTCTCTGAACAATTAGTATTACTCAAGTTTTAAACAATGAATAAGTCACTGAAGCAGAAATAAAAGGATCCGTAAGTCGCCGATAACAGATTTTGCTGGACGATTAACTGACCAAGAATTTACTGCGATAAACGATAATATTGACATTGAGACCAATTTCAACTATTATAATGGCCATGAAATAAAAATGCAAATACACCCTTTCAAAGATGAATAAACCTTACTTTCTAAAGAACATTTAACACAGGAACTGTAAGACAAACAAAAACAACAGGCCTAAAGAAAACAGACTTGTTAACATAGGACTAGCCTAATGTAGTGTGGCTCACAGCGAGGACTTGTTCACAAAAATGCACTTGAATAAACTATTGCTGAACCAAATACAACCAACGCAATAAATAAAATGGATTATTAAGTCTCTGTAACAAAATTGCTCTTAAAAGCTGCTGCTGTGAGCCTCGTCATTTTGGTCTTGAAGTGTTCGTATTATCGTTACAGGCCTATTAAATTGAACTAGCAATCCTGGAACAAAATAGTCAATAAAATAATTATAAAAAGATTAGAAATGATAGAAAACATGCAAATACATGCATACATAGTGACAAGGTGACACAGAAAAAATCTCTTGTGACCCACCTGAGGTTCGTGACCCAGTCTTTGGGAAACAATGATGTAGCGCCTGTTGTTATGAATATTTTAAGACCAACATAACAAGGGTCACAGCAGCAGTTACAGAGACAAGGGTCATTATATTCAAATGTAAGGTTATCTGAGTTTTGTTTTAACACAATCTCAAACTAAACTACAAACTAAATGTGTGTTGTTTAACTCCATTTTGGATTTACTTCAGTTTTCGTACTTTTTTTTTTTTTTTTGGCAGTGTTTGGTAGGGATGGGCATTCGATGAAATTGTCTTAATCGATCGTCGGAAGAATTAATGATCGATTATCGATTAATCATGAACGTTTTTATATTAAAATGATCATCATTATTATTACTATCTGCACTACTAATCTGCATAAATAAATTCAACTTTACGACATATAAACCGTAACGACTCTAGAGCCACATCAGCCCGTTTGACATTATAATGTGTTTAATTCAGTTTTGTTCAACTCTCACAGAAACGAAACTTAAAACCGCATCGCTAATTTGCATAAACTAAGCGAAGGTAAAACTACAGCTCTTGTGTCGCTGATGCGGTTCAATTTCTGTCAGATTAAAAGACATGACTCAGGTGAATACAGGTTAGTGTGACCAGATTTGCGTTTGTCAAAACCAGGACACCGTACGGGGGGAGGGAGGTGGGGACTCGTCATCGACATTGCGCGACTCTCACCTGGTAAAGCTTTTTCCCACTGGACACAGAAACATATGTTCCTGCTTTATACACTGTGCACATGGACTCACACTTGTCCCGAACGCAACGGAAAGTGTGGAATTTCTTGTACAAATCATCGTTAAATACACATTTGTGCTTCGGTACGTTGCAGACTGACCGAATGTTTGTGTCTCGCTCCTTCTGAGTGCAGAGACACATGTACAGACCTGTTTGGTCACACTACGCACAGCAACATACATTCGGTTTGTCGATTAAAATTAACGTAATCGACGAAATTCTTAATGATCAAATTATCGATTAATCATGCCCATCCCTAGTGTTTGGTAATGTGTCACGATTCTTATTGCCAAAGACACTATCATAGAGATACATGCAGAACCCCCTTAGTGTGATGTCAGTGCAAAGTATGAAGAGTCTTGCTCAATGGCAAGAACACAGTATTCAGTAAATCAGACCTTGACCTTGACCTTGTGCAGTTCCCGGACCATATGCAGCTCTTTGGTTGACTCTGACTGACCCCTTTAAGTGTCATGGTTCATGTTTGTTGTGGTGGTATTTGCTCATTTTGGTGTTTTATTTTGACGTTTGTCGTGTCTACTTGTAGTCGAGTTTTACAGTGGAGAGTTTTAAATCTCGTCTGAAGACCCACTTTTATTCTCTGGCTTTTAACACCGCGTGAGTCGTGTGGTCCTCTGTGTCTTTTATTTATTTTTATGTGTTTTTATTGGTTTTACTGATTTAATTTATTTATTGGTTTATTTATTTCTATTCTATGATATAGTTTTATTTTATTTTACTGGTTTTATATTATTTTACTAGTTTTATTTACTTTAAGACTAGCACTTTATTATTTTAGATTATAATGTCTTGTTTCTAATGTGTTTCACCTGTGTCTGTGTGCATTTATACCCTGTGTGTTCTCCTTCCCTTTGTTGGTCCATCATCGCTGTCAGAGTTTCATCTTGTCTCACGTCAAGGCAGTTTAGTTTCGAGTTTGGGATTTTTTGGATTTATGGATTTGTTACTAAATACTTTAAAGCGGTCCTGCATTTTGGGCCTTCCCTCTGTTTCCACATGACATTAAGCTCATTTGGAATTACAAAATAAACTGATATTATAATTTTATCTCAAGCATGGACTAAAGATGCGTTGCTTTTATTTTAGAGGTGTTGGTAAGGCGACCTCACTTTTTTCATACCAGCTCGTCAAAACAATAGTATTTACTGCTTTTTATAATGAACACTGTTGGGCAAGTTACTTTAAAACTGTAATGTGTTATTTATGACTTATCACTGTTATTTCAAAACAATACATTACAATATTACTGTGTTTAAAATATAAGGGGACTATTGCAGCACTTTTAAGTTACTCTCACCAAATTAAATGAAAAGATGCTGAACTTTTGTGCAGTATATGGACTGAACCAGGACTAAACCAGGTCTAAACCAGGACTAAACCAGAACTGAACTGAGGACTAAACCAGGACTAAACTAGGACTAAACCAGAGCTGAACTGAGGACTAAACTAGGATTAAACTGGGCCTAAACCAGAGCTGAACTGAGGACTAAACCAGGATTAAACTAGGACTAAACCAGAACTGAACTGAGGACTAAACTAGGACTAAACCAGAGCTGAACTGAGGACTAATCTAGGATTAAACCAGAGCTGAACTGAGGATTAAACTAGGACTAAACCAGAGCTGAACTGAGGACTAAACAGGACTAAACTAGGACTAAACCAGAACTGAACTGAGGACTAAACCAGGACTAAACTAGGACTAAACCAGAACTGAACTGAGGACTAAACCAGGACTAAACTAGGACTAAACCAGAGCTGAACTGAGGACTAAACCAGGACTAAACCAGAACTGAACTGAGGACTAAACTAGGACTAAACCAGAACTGAACTGAGGACTAAACCAGGACTAAACTAGGACTAAACCAGAGCTGAACTGAGGACTAAACCAGGACTAAACTAGGACTAAACCAGAGCTGAACTGAGGACTAAACCAGGACTAAACTAGGACTAAACCAGAACTGAACTGAGGACTAAACTAGGACTAAACCAGAGCTGAACTGAGGACTAAACTAGGACTAAACTAGGACTAAACCAGAGCTGAACTGAGGACTTAAACTAGGACTAAACCAGAGCTGAACTGAGGACTAAACCAGGACTAAACTAGGACTAAACCAGAACTGAACTGAGGACTAAACCAGGACTAAACTAGGACTAAACCAGAACTGAACTGAGGACTAAACCAGGACTAAACTAGGACTAAACCAGAGCTGAACTGAGGACTAAACTAGGACTAAACCAGAGCTGAACTGAGGACTAAACCAGGACTAAACTAGGACTAAACCAGAGCTGAACTGAGGACTAAACTAGGACTAAACCAGGTCTAAACCAGAACTGAACCAGCACTAAACCAGGTCTAAACAAGGACCAACCTAGTTCTAATCTTGGACCAGAACTTGGAATCTAGGACTGAGAGAACCCAGAGTCCGTAGACCAGGATGTCTGCAAGCTGCGGTTTGCCCCGTGGAGCGTGGAGTCCTGTGCCGGTCCTTTTCTTCAGCATTTCACCGCTGCTGATATCGCGGTGATTTTAGCAAAAACCCACCATTTCAATCCAGGTTAAAAAAGCATTCTGACGCGCGTTACTGACATTTGTACCGAGTAAAATATTACAATTCTTTCCCCTGTAATGCCGAACATTACTGTGTTACAGCAAAAAGCAACGCATTACAGTAATTTGTTACTTTAATAACGCGTTACTCCAAACAACGATAATGAAATACAATTAATATTATGTAGAACTGAGTTAAGCATTTTGGCCCAGTTCTCCACTTTATATAATTATAGTTACTCGTGTGGCCCCATGGACAAAGTAATTGCCGACCCCTGCAGTAGACGGACGGGATAAACCTGCCAACCTTCCACTGTGTGTGCTGTTACTATTACTAGGTCTTAAGGAGCACTGGAAATTGCTGATAGACGTGTTATTAAGTGAAATTCATTCTCTGCATCTGCCCCATTCTTCATATTCAGTGGCTCTGGGATCAAGACTTGGTCAAAAACTACCTAAAATTGAACCTACTGTGCATTTTTTTTTTTAGATTAATGGGAGAAATCGGAGTGCCCCGACCCAGAGGGAACATACAAAGTCCAAAGGAGAGACCGTCTTACTGTGAAGCATTAGCACCCAGCCCCTGAGCGCTCACACCGCACTGATCCTGAAAGCTATTGCCACAATGATTCAAATCTACATCAATATTCCAGTCATTACTTTTCTTCTTTTTTTGCAGCGTGGCTTTTTACATTCATGATTTCCCTCCTCTCCGCGCTTACATAAGAGGCTGCATGATTAGTGCTTCCATCTGATGTATGCAGCCTTATAGAATGATACATAATGATAGGGCTTTTTCCCCTTTGCTCTTCAGAGTTACAGAAGTGAGACGACTCTGCTCTGCTCTGCTCTGCGGCTCTGCGGCTCTGCGGTGCTTTAGTGTGACCTTGGGCACGATCCAAACCCCAAACCTTCTGATTTCTAGGCGAATGCTTAACACTCGACACCAAAGTCACCTTCACTTTGACAGCATTGATATATTTTTGATCAAAATTGAAAGCTGACAAAGTTATACTGAAATGTGCAAACCAGGGCAGAGTGTTTAGGACCCTGCGTTTTATATATAGTGCTTTATTTTTCCACTTCAAGGCACTCGAAGCGCTTCACAACAAGGAACCACTCACGCCTTTTATATGTACGTTTACTCATTCAGACACCGGAAGGATGAGGGCTTAAGTGTCACGCCCAAGGACATAACAACAGCAGATCTGACCGTTCAACCAGTGACGATTGTGTTGAGAACTGGATTCAAACCTCCGACCTTCAGATCAACGGACAAACACTGAGCTACTGTCACCACAATAAAGATTGATGAATGTACAAAGTGTCCCTGTTTCAGCGAGGACTGAAGGATGTGCACATTATGAGGGTGTAACAGTGCACAAAAATCGTGGTTCGGTGAGTAACTCGGTTTTTAGGTCATGGTTCAGTTCATTTTCAGTACAGTATGGAAACAAAACCAAACCATTTGCTTGTCTTTTATTTGTGTTTTTATTAAACCAACAATTAGTTTTAACATTATACAAACAGGAAAAAAAATATATAAATAAATGCAAAGTGCAGCTTGGTAATACTAATAAGTTAAATAAAATATTCTCACATAATTAACACATGTATGAAATATTATAAAAAAAATAAATTCCTTCCAACACCTTGTGAAGATTCTGTGCCGGCGAAAGGCGACCGTTAAGGACCGAGGCGCCACGACTGTAGTTTTGCGAGGATTCACGGGGTTCGGAGGGACATGGTCAAGGCGGGGGAGGGGCCCTAACTATAAAGCACGGAGGGAAACACTGCCACTTCAACCACAGACAAGTTCCCCTGTGAATATTAAAGAGCCGAGCTCTAACCAGGACTAAACCAGGACTGAACCAGGACTAAACCAGGTTTAAACAGGACTAAACTAAACCAGGACTAAACCAGGTCTAAACCAGGATTAACCAGGACTGAACCAGGACTAAACCAGGACTAAACCAGGACTAAACCAGGACTAAACCAGGACTAAACTAGGACTAAACCAGGACTAAACCAGGTCTAAACCAGGATTAAACCAGGACTGAACCAGGACTAAACCAGGACTGAACCAGGACTAAACCAGGACTAAACCAGGACTAAACTAGGACCAGGAAAACCAGGTCTAAACCAGGATTAAACCAGGACTGGACTAAACCAGGTCTAAACCAGGACTAAACCAGGAGTGGACCAGGTCTAAACCAGGACTGGATCATGTCTAAACCAGGACTGGACCAGGAATGAACCAGGACTAAACCATGACTGAACCAGGACTGGACTAGGACTAAACCAAGACTAAACCAGGACTGGACCAGGACTAAACCAGGTCTGAACCAGGACTAAATCAGGACTGAACTATTACTGAACCAGGACTAAACCAGGACTAAACCAGGACTGAACCATGACTGAACCAGGACTGAACCAGGACTGGACTAGGATTAAACCAAGACTAAACCAGGACTGAACCAGGACTAAACCAGGACTGAACCAGGACTGAACCAGGACTGGACTAGGATTAAACCAAGACTAAACCAGGACTGAACCAGGACTAAATCAGGACTAAACCAGGATTAAACCAGAACTGAACCAGGACTAAACCAGGACTAAACCAGGTCTAAACCAGGACTAAACCAGGTCTAAACCAGGACTAAACCAGGTCTAAACCAGGTCTAAACCAGGACTAAACCAGGTTTAAACCAGGACTGGATCATGTCTAAACCAGGACTGAACCAGGACTAAACCAGGACTGGACCAGGAATGAACCAGGACTAAACCAGGACTGGACCAGGACTGAACCAGGACTAAACCAGGACTGAACCAGGACTAAACCAGGACTAAACCAGGACTGAACCAGGTCTAAACCAGGACTAAACCAGGACTAAACCAGGACTAAACCAGGTCTAAACCAGGACTGAACCAGGACTAAACCAGGACTGGAACCAGGACTGAACCAGGTCTAAACCAGGACTGAACCAGGACTAACCAGGTCTAAACCAGGACTGAACCAGGACTAAACCAGGTCTAAACCAGGACTGAACCAGGTCTAAACCAGGACTAAACCAGGACTAAACCAGGACTAAACCAGGTCTAAACCAGGACTGAACCAGGACTAAACCAGGACTGAACCAGGACTGAACCAGGTCTAAACCAGGACTGAACCAGGTCTAAACCAGGTCTAAACCAGGACTGAACCAGGACTAAACCTTTTTGACACCATGGTCTGAACGCCGCATAACACTCACTTCTTATTATCGAACAATAAAACGCTTCCTTCTGTTTTTAAATGTATTTCGACCTGCAGATGTGCTCGTACTCTACACCTGCACCGGGGAGAGACACATTTTCCTCAAATCCAGGCCCTTTTAAAAGTTACATTTTTACGGCACAGCTCTTCACTGTAACGTAATGGAAAACTGCACAAGCTGAAAAAGACCAAAGAAGGGCTAATATTCTCTCCTTCACGCTGGCTCTCTCCTCCTCTCACATAGGCCCGCATGATTAGTACTTCCATTTCACATGATGTACGCTCACTATAGAATAATACATGACAGATAGAGCCCCTGTGCTAACGCTTTCCCCGACGCTTTGCCTTTCATTACTTCAGCGCGGCGTCGTAAATGTAGACGTGTGATTGGCTTTTCTGTTCGGGTCGAGGTTTAAGCCAGCACTTTGAATGCAATGAAGGTATTATATTCTCGAGTGGGAGCGTGCGTCCGCGGTGGTACATACGCATTAAAAGCCCTCGGTGTTTTATACGACACACGTGGGTTTGTTTGAGAGGAGTTTGTTCCCACTTCAGTCGCTGTCAACGTCGAGAGGTTATCCACTCGGCGTGTCAGATCGTAGGTTGAATATGACGGAGCAATCAAGCTTCTAGGCTGACCCGGCCACCCCGACGATGCCTTCAAATGTCTAAGGAGCTAATATTAACACAGAGGAAAAAAAGACGCGAGACTCCTTTGTTTTACTGTCAAGACGTAACAGTTTGAAAAGGTAAGATGCAGGTTTTCAGTTCGTTTTTGTTTTTTTCTTTGTGATGTAGTGTTAGGCTTAATATAATATCTCGTTTGGATTAAAATTTGATTAAACAGATTACTGTATTTTTCAGACTATAAATCGTCCGGAGTATAAGTCACACCAGCCAAAAAATGCGTAATGAAGAAGAAAAAAAACATATAAGTCGCATGTTTTGGGGGGAAATTTGTTTTGTAAAATCAGAGACCAGGAACCGACATTTCCTGTTGAATGTCAAGTTCTAGTAAAAACAATAGAAGAGAGAACAACAGACTGTTAGCATCACATATGAACAGTTCTTCAGATAAACTATAACATAAACAACAGAACAAGTTTAACAAACTCTCCATCTCGCTGCAAATCACTAAATCCATTCAATTCTTCATCCTCTGTGTCACTTCTGAGCAACTCCACGACCTCCGCAGGTAAACAGAGCGCCATAGGTGTCGTCAGACTCAGCATCAGTTCCATTTAGAATTATTCCGGCCTTTCTGAATCCCGACAGGATGGTTTCGGTGTCACTGAAGTCCAAGCTTTGTCGATCCATCCAGTGACTTCAGGAAAGTTGCGTGGTGCATCCTCCCGGTTGCCGTGAAGCTGCGTTCTTCATCCCCGCTTTTCCCCAATCCTTCACAAGTTTCTCGGCCACTCCACTTTCTTTTTGCTGCTCTGTGAACGTTTTCAGCTGAGTAATTCACGACTTGCAGCAGGACAGAGGCTCTTTCCGCAGGAGACATGCGCAGTAGAGAAAAGCGACAGTCGTGCAGGAGTAACAGGAGCAGCAGATACTGACACACAAGACTCTCCTCTCCACGCTTCACTGTGAAAATGTTAATATATAAGTCGCACCGGAGTATAAGTTGCAGGAAACACCCAAACCATGAAAAAAAGTGCGATTTATAGTCTGAAAAATGTGGTAAATAATAGTGGCTGCTGTGTTTTTTTCCCCATGTTTTTGAGCAGATTTTGTCTTTCCTCATTACAGATATATCGTATAAGCAGCTTTTGAGGTCATTGTCGACGTCATACTGTCTGCAGGAAGTGTGCGGTTACCATGCTAGTGGTTGCTAGCTTTACGGCCAGGACAAAACTCCTTCCCGGTCTCTAAGGCTACGGTCAGACTGCAGGGTTTAATGCTCAATTCGGATTTTTTCGCGAGGACGTTCATATTTCCAATTAAATGCGACTTGTATGTGATCCCCAGTGTGAACTTTAAACGCCCCAAAAGTTTCCCGCATGAGCATTGAAGGACACAACAACACAGGCACAGACAGCAAGCGTGCTGAATGTTTATGGAAGTCGCTCAAAAACGCCGGGCTTGCCTCCCAAATTACAGTTCAGTTCTTCATAAAATGGACAGGTTACACGTTCACGGCTGCTTTGTTTGTTTGAGTCTTTAACGTGTAACGTGTAACTTTACCTTTGGCTCACAGGCTCTTTATTTTTCATTGGACACTGGAGCCAGGACCGACTGTCATCAATCATTTCAAAAGCCACCAATAAGACCCCTCCAATTTGGCCTGAATACAGCGATCCCCCGAAATATCAAAAAAACACACTATCCTCGCTTTCCCTCCATTGACGAGACTCCGAGCCTGACGTGTAGGTGGGATGAATGTGACCTGGCCGTTCGTGAAATCGCATGTCAAAAGATCAGATATGTATTGGTTTTAGGGGCACAATATCCAAGTGTCCTGGGTCACGTTTGAAAAAATCTGATCTGTGTCATTAAAAGATCAAACACAGGAGCATAGGGGTAAAAAAAATCTGATTTGGGTCACGTGCACGTACGAAGTCATTGCAGTGAGTAACTAGAACGTTCTGGATGCTTAAGGAAAGTGAGGGATAACATTGGACCGCTGGAAACTGTTTAAAACGAACTACCTCTATTATTTTATGTTTTTAAGACAGTAAAAATCAGTTACAGCATCTTTAAGGATCTAATGGTCCATAGCAGAAGAGAGCTGGGACTATAGATTTCTCCAGCATGTTTGTGAATCTTTACAGTTTATGTTGAGATATTATATTGAGCCTAAAACTGCATCTGGAAAGAGAAAAAAAGAGAAAATAATCTGCACCAACAGTCATTCTGGCCTTTTGATCCTTCGACTGCTGGAGCGTAAACTTGGGCAGCAAAATAAATTCTCACAATGTTTGTAAGTTCACAAAATCACTCCCGAATGGCTCCCGCGGGGGCTTTTTTGGCTTGAATACACTGGTGGATTTGAGGCATTGGACCAACCACACGGCAGTATTGTGGTTTGGGTGAAAGCCAAAGGTGAAGCGCCCAAAGAAACAAGGCAAAAAATGCACAAAATAAATCACAATATTGGCTGACGCAACAACCATAAATAAATATATCAAAACAAACAAGTTCTACATTTTAAAGATGTGTTTTTGGAAAGAAAAATTTGACCGAAAGGCAGATTTTAATCATGATTCTCTGCAATAATATTTCTATGATTTTTACTAAGAGAAACCATGGAAAATCAACAATACCTCTATTATTGTATGTTTTTAAGACAGATCCAATATGTATATTTAAAACTAGGGGTGTCAAATTATCGCGTTAATTGCGATTAATTAATTACAGTCATATTTAGCGCGTTATGTTTTTTAATCGCGTTAATCTCATTTTTAATCTCTAACTTTAGTGTTTCTGTATGCAAGTTGCTTTATTATAAAACCTGTTTTTATGTGTTGTTGGGACAACAACAACACAAACACACACACAAAAAACACATTTATACATTTTTTTATTTCGGTAATTCCACTCATTGCCGGAAACCCGCACAAAACGTGCGCAGTAACAGCGATGTAAACGTCATGTTAACGTTGGCGGTGTCAGTCGCACAGTGGACGAGGTCGAAGAGCCAGTAGAACAGAGGCAGCAGTGCACAGGTAAAAACGCATTCGTGTCTTGGAAATTATTCTCCCGACGTGAAATATAAAAGAAAATAACAAATATAAAATCGCCTACAACTTAAATGTCACTGGTGAAAACAACCTGCATAGACTCATGATGTCTGCACTACTGTCCTATAGTGACCTGCCACATGAGGGGACACGCACACAAACACACACAAACAAACACAAACACACACACACACAAACACACACAAACTGTCATTAACCTGAGAACGCGCGGACCACGTTTCCTTTCGTAGTTACTGCGCAGACACTGACGTGCTCCCGTGAGTCGCGTGTGGACCGTGTTTTCTCGCGTACGCTGCGTAAACTGCGCTTCCTCCAGTGAACCTCTAAACCAGAACTAACACCAAGACTAAAACCAGGACTAAACCAGGTCTAAACCAGGACTAAAACCAGAACTAAAACCAGGTCTAAACCAGGACTAAACCAGAACTAACACCAGGACTAAACTAGGACTAAAGCAGGTCTAAACCAGGACTAAAACAAGGACTAAAACCAGTGATCTCATATATAAAGCATTTCTCTATCAATAATATTTTTAATATGGTTAAGGAAAGACTGGACTTTTTATTGTCTTTAAGTAGACAAAAGTTATTATGTTCAGATTTCCTCGTCTTTGCTACTTTACAGCAAACAGTTTCTTATTCATGGAGACTTGGGCTCAACAGCCAATTTGGAGAGATTTGTTAAACAATAAATGACTTTATAAAGTCACTTTTTTAAATCTATATCAGTCTTTTGATCTGCCACAATAATGTAATAATGAATTTAAATGAAAATACCTCAAATTGAAGGCTTTTCTCAGCAATTTTTAGGTGAGATTAAAATGAGATTAATTAGATTAATTAATTACAGATCATAATTAATTAATCTCTCAATTTTTTTAAATCGCATGACAGCACTATTTAAAACGTCATAGCTAACACACTAGCCATCACGTTCGAAATAGAAGTGAGCATGGGAGCGCTTCCAGTTCCATCGACTGTGGTTCCAATTCACTTTGTATAAAAAAAAAAAAAAAGTCGCCCACCTTTCCGTAACTGTTGCCGTTAATCTCCTCATTTTGGTCTTAAAATGTTCGTACTAATCCGCTCTTTTAGTTTGTTATTTTGTCTATAAATCAGTTCGTATTTCTAACGTGTAACCAAATTTAGTCCTATAACTGCTAGCCTCGTGAGCTTCATTTGACTGGAGCTGAACGCTGTGGTTGAAGTCAAACTCCCTTAGACCCAAAGTGTAACAAATGGTGAGTATCTTCATTAATGCAGCACCACAGATACAGCTCGATATCGCTGCAAAACATCCACTCTCTTGTTGTCAATTTTTGTATTGTGATTTAAAACATAATTCATCCAATCAACAATTAATACATAAACAATAATAGCAGTTTTGTGTTTAAATGTGGATTTAAAAGTTTAATACAGAGTTTAAGTGTTTAAATGTGAGAATATGTAGAGTTTAAATTGAGAATATGTGAGAAGTTTAGTGTTTAAATGTGAGAATATGTAGAGTTTAAACGTGAGAATATGAAGAATATGTAGAGTTTAAAAGAGTGAGAATATGAAGAGTTTTAAAGTTTAAATGTGAGAATATGTAGAGTTTAAATGAGTGAGTTTAAAGTTATGAGAATGTAGAGATGAGAGTTTAAACGTGAGAATATGAAGAGTTTAAACGTGAGAATATGAAGAGTTTGGTGTTTAAATGTGAGAATATGTAGAGTTTAAACGTGAGAATATGAAGAGTTTAAAGTGAAATGAGAATATGAGAGTAAACGTGTTTAAATTTAAATGTGAGAATTTAAATTTTAAACGTTTGTAAGAGAATATGAGAGTGAAGAGTTTAAACGTGAGAATATGAAGAGTTTAAGAAGTTTAAATGAGTTTAAATATGTAGAGTTTAAACGTGAGAAGAATGAGAATAGAAGAGTTTAGAGTTTAAACGTGAGAATATGTAGAGTTTAAATGTGAGAATATGAAGAGTTTAAACGTGAGAATATGAAGAGTTTAAACGTGAGAATATGAAGAGTTTAGAGTTTAAACGTGAGAATATGTAGAGTTTAAATGTGAGAATATGTAGAGTTTAAATGTGAGAATATGAAGAGTTTAGTGTTTAAATGTGAGAATATGTAGAGTTTAAATGTGAGAATATGTAGAGTTTAAATGTGAGAATATGAAGAGTTTAAACGTGAGAATATGAAGAGTTTAAACGTGAGAATATGTAGAGTTTAAATGTGAGAATATGAAGAGTTTAAACGTGAGAATATGAGAGAGTGAGAATATGAGAGTTTAAACGTGAGAAGAGAAGAGTTTAAATGAGTATGTAGAGTTTGAGAAATAGAGTAGAGTTTAAATGTGAGAATATGAAGAGTTTAGAGTTTTTTAAACGTGAGAATATGAAGAGTTTAGAGTTTAAACGTGAGAATACACAGAGGCTGGTGTCAAAGGAGCAGACCTGCTGCCTCTGATGTAAATTGAAGCTTTTAAAAGTATATGTATGCTGCTCTGCTGATGTTATGTGCTGCTCTTGGTGTAAATTCTGGGTTAGTCCAGGTTAGTTAGGGTTAGGGGTGTGCAAAAATATTGAAATATCAACATATCGTATCATTTAATGTGATAATACAGTATTGAATAAAGTACTCTTGGCTATATATATCGCCAAGAGTATTTTTTGGTATATTTTACAAAATAATTTTGTTATAGAGCTACAGTTTTGTTGCTTGTTTAGAGGAAAGAACCTTGTTTATATGACACACTTGACGTTTTCACTGTTTTGATGATTAAAATGTTTGTGTTTCATATGAACTTTGCACAAGAAGTGGTTTAACAAAGACTTTTAGTATCACAGCCACGATTTAACCATTATTGTGTATTGAACTGTATTGAATTGATTTCAAACGTATTGTATCAAATCGAAAGCTCACTGTATCAAGGTATGTATCGTATCGGCAACTTCTTAATGATACCCAGCCCTAGTCCGGGTAGTTTACACATCTATTTTCTCATACTGTGTACCCATATAGCAATTCAGATATATGTACGTTTGTAAGTCAAATACATAGAAATGCAGGTCTTTTTTTCACAACTGGATTTAACACAGATTTTCTTACTCAGCTTGTGAAATTCTGCCTTTTCCTTGAACGCTTTCACCTGGAGAGATCTCAGATAGTGATGTGTGTCCCTCTCTCTGGCTTCTGCAGGTTTGTTAGATTGGCCCAAAGATGAATAAATACACTCAACAGATAAACATTGTTAGGGTTTAGAAATGCAGAACTGTCCGTAGTAAATACAGAACAACAGCTCCCCGCTTCACAGTTCAGCGTGAGTTGGAGTAGGAGCTACACGCGCCTCTAAAAATATTTGAATCCGCACTATTGGTGGTTCAGAATCTCCGCTAGCACCAGCAGCTTGTCTTTCTCTGCCCGTGTGTCTAGCAGCGTGAACTTTACACTTCCTCCATCTTAACCCCAGGTGCTGCCACTGATCTGAGTATCGAGCGCCGTGATTGGCCGATCCCGCTGCGTCGCGAGGCAGATTTAAGCCGTCAAACCATTGGAGGCCTGACGAGCCGACGCCATGGCAACAAGCCCACAATTCCACTTTTAGCTTCTTGTTACTTGCAACATTCTGAAGACTTTTGTACTCCTTTCAAAAGATATAATGTTTAGTTTTCGCTTGTTAATCGCTACGGCAACGGTCCTAATTGGTGGGTTTCGGATTAAATGTGATGATGTCATACTCCGTGATGGAAACAAGAGCCATTTTTTTTCCTAGTGAGTGCGCATACATGCACATCAGTGTCCCGGTTATGATCAGGTTTTTTCAGTATCGCGGTTTCATCATGGCGCATGTGTACGTAGTATTCCAGTTTCAGTATCCCGAATAAGGCAGTATCCTGGTTATTAGAAACCCGGATACTGTAGCTGGTATATTCCGATAGTAACCGGGATACTGTGGCATGTAAACGCAGTATCCCGGTTACTGCAACATAAAGTTGAGTGCGCAAAAGACAAACACTTTACAGTCTTTTCACCGCAACAGTAGCGACATAAATAAAGTGACCAACATAAATAGTGTCCAGCATAAAAAAGTGACCAACATAAATAAAGTGACCAACATAAAAAGTGATCAACATAAATAAAGTGACCAACATAGTGTCCAACATAAAAAGTGATCAACATAAATAAAGTGACCAACATAAATAAAGTGACCAACATAAAAAGTGATCAACATAAATAAAGTGACCAACAAATAAAAAGTGATCAACATAAATAAAGTGGCCAACATAAATAAAGTGATCAACATAAATAAAGTGACCAACATAAAAAGTGATCAAACATAAAAAAGTGATCAACATAAATAAAGTGACCAACATAAATAAAGTGACCAACATAAAAAGTGATCAACATAAATAAAGTGACCAACATAAATAAAGTGATCAACATAAATAAAGTGACCAACATAAAAAGTGATCAACATAAATAAAGTGACCAACATAAATAAAGTGACCAACATAAATAAAGTGATCAACATAAATAAAGTGACCAACATAAATAAAGTGATCAACATAAATAAAGTGACCAACATAAAAAGTGATCAACATAAATAAAGTGGCCAACATAAATAAAGTGATCAACATAAATAAAGTGACCAACATAAATAAAGTGACCAACATAAAAAAGTGATCAACATAAATAAAGTGACCAACATAAATAAAGTGATCAACATAAATAAAGTGACCAACATAAAAAGTGATCAACATAAATAAAGTGACCAACATAAATAAAGTGATCAACATAAATAAAGTGACCAACATAAAAAGTGACCAACATAAATAAAGTGTCCAACATAAAAAGTGATCAACATAAATAAAGTGACCAACATAAATAAAGTGATCAACATAAATAAAGTGTCCAACATAAAAAGTGATCAACATAAATAAAGTGTCCAACATAAAAAGTGACCAACATAAATAAAGTGTCCAACATAAAAAGTGATCAACATAAATAAAGTGACCAACATAAATAAAGTGATCAACATAAATAAAGTGATCAACATAAATAAAGTGATCAACATAAATAAAGTGGCCAACATAAATAAAGTGACCAACATAAATAAAGTGGCCAACATAAAGTGATCAACATAAAAAAGTGATCAACATAAATAAAGTGACCAACATAAATAAAGTGATCAACATAAATAAAGTGACCAACATAAATAAAGTGATCAACATAAATAAAGTGACCAACATAAATAAAGTGGCCAACATAAAAAAGTGACCAACATAAAAAAGTGATCAACATAAATGAAGTGATCAACATGAATAAAGTGGCCAACATAAATAAAGTGGCCAACATAAATAAAGTGATCAACATAAATAAAGTGATCAACATAAATAAAGTGATCAACATAAATAAAGTGATCAACATAAATAAAGTGGCCAACAACATAAAAAACTGACCAACATAAAAAGTGATCAACATAAATAATGTGACCATACATTAGTGAAATGACTGTAAAATAAAGAGCTGTGCTAAACCTGCACACGTATGATCGCTGAAAATGTAAAACATGAACCAACTCCTATACGATACACGCACAGAACAGACTCACCATCATCAGCACCTCCTTTGTCACAAAAAGAACACACATAATCCACTGAGTCATGTCCTTTAGTCTGAAAGAAACTGAACACATCAGCGGCACAACGTGGCTGTTTTTTAGCTGTTTATGCAAATTAACCATGCGGTTTTAAGTTTAGTTTTTGTAAAACGTAAACAATCAAAGCAGAATTATATTATCAAATGGGTTGATGTGGATCTATAGTGTTTATAGTTTATATGTTGTGAAGTTGAGTTTATTTATGCAGAAGATTTTAATGAAGAGTCTGTTGGGTTTGGTCTGTGCAGTGGATTGTGGGAGATCTCATAGCTCCTCACCGCTGGTTAAACCTCTCGAGCTTCCTCTGCTAAAGGAGCTCATGGTTTGTATTTTTCCTGGTTTATTAAATTGATTTAAGTTCATTTTTGCACTTGTGCATTTGTAAGATTATGTCAAGAAACCGGGATACTCCATTTGATCATGTACACGGGGATATGAGTGTCCCGGTTTTTCAGTGTCCCGAATACTGACATAACCAGGATATGGATAATAACCGGGATATTGATGTGCATGTAAACACACTCATTGATTAAACCGTACATTCATAGACAGATAGATAGATGTCCTTAAAAGTCAAATTGACACATTTCATCACACACTAAAACAGTCAAAAAAATCTATCAAAGGCAGTAAATAGGCATTAAAAGTTTGTGCAAGACATGGAAAGTCTGTGTGCATCAAGTGCTAGTTCTGCAGGGTGACAGGTGGGTTATACGGGTTATAGAGTCTGATGGCCTTGGGGACAAAGGATTTCTTAAAGCTTTCAGTCCTACGCCGGAGTTAGAGGAGCCGTCTGCCACCGCTGCTCCTCTGTGCAGCCGGGACACGGTGGAGTGGGGTGGGAGCAGATGTCATGGCAAATATATAAGAAGTAAATTCACAAATGTTGAACTTGAGCGTTTCTATCAGTGACTAGACCCAAGATCTCACTGTATTACAACAAAAAAAGGCAATTTAATAATACAATTTTTAATAATTTTAGCTGCCCTTCATGTGTATTAAATATTATTTGTCTCTAGAATGTTGCTGTTCAGTCATCATACAACAGTCATGATTAATAATAATACTTCTAAAACCTGTGGGTTGGGTTCACGTTACATCAAAACATTGTAAAATTCCTATAGTTTAAACTAAAATTACGGCATAATCAAATTCTGGAACCAATTGCTGGGTTTCAGATGATATCGGGGGGGCGCCGGTCTCAAAAAACTGCTGTTGTGTCCTTAAGCAAGGCACTTCACCCACAGAATACAGATGGAGAGCAGCTAAAACTAATATTGTTCAACTGCACATTTTTGTTGTAATATGGCATGGTTTTGATTATTAAAATGGGTGTGTTTCATATTAACTTTGCACAAGAAGTGGTTTAACAAAGACTTTTAGTATCAGAGCCATGATTTAGCCTTTTATTTTTATCCAATCATTTTGAAATATATCGTATGTATCAAGATATGTATCATATGGCTTACGTATCGTATCGGCAGGTTCTTAAAAAACTTGCCCTCAGCTGGAAGTATGACAACATCACATTGATCACATTGTAGAATCTGAAAAACACTAATTACAACACAATTCTGCAGTTAAACAATATTAATTTTAGCTGCCCCCCATCTGTATAAAATATTATTGACCTAAAGAATGTAGTGATGTCTTCTGAAACCCAGCAATATTAATGAATACAGATGGGGATAAATAAAATTAATAAATCAAAATAAGATTTCTGTTGTAGCACAGTGAGTTCTTGGGTCTAGTCACTAATAGAAATCAGGGTCAACTTTTGGGTGTTTCATGGTAAAATAAAATAGCCTGATTTCCTGACGGTTTCACTTTGGGGAAACCGTCTGACCTCGCAGCATTAGGATTTGTTCACTTGACAGTAGGCAGGTACTTTTTTCATTTAACCAATCGCTGTTATTTGGTCGTGACATATGTAATGCACCAAATCCCGTAGGAAAAAGGGCAATAACGTCTTTCCCCTTGATAAAATTCACCAAACATTTTCTTTGTTCCGGCCTTAAATCCTCGATCTCGGGAATCACTGACAACACAAAATATGTCTCTTCGCCGATTGGCTGGTGCCTGAACTCGCATTTCCAGGTTTTTTGTGAACTGTCTTAGTGTATTCCGATTCCTGACCTAGTCACTGGAGAGAAATTAAATTGAGTGAAGGCACTAGGTGGCGCCAGCCTGGCTAAAAATACAATGTAAACAACAAGGAAAACTGGCTCTCGCCCTCCATCTGGGAGTACGACATCGCATTGTACAATCTGAAAAACACCGATGTGATGAAAAATTAGGAGCGTTGCCACAGCAATTAACAATATAAAATAAAATATTATATCTTTTCAAAATAGTTGTCATGATAGTAACATTTCTTGACTTGAATTCGATGCTCAAGAATTGATACAGATTTCAATAGGTTCCACTATAGTCCATGGACGTATACTAGTCTACTCTAAAAATTTCAGGAAAGGTTCATTTCTGACTTTTTTAGCTCAAATGAGTCCCTAGTTTTTGTATCTGGTTTTCGATACTTTTAAAAACGTATTAAACTTTATTTATAATCGTATCACAAAATGGAGCTCTCTGCTTTGTTCATATTTTCTCAGGTCGATGAAACCATTTTCTGTAAACACAAACGGCGAGCAGTGGTTTTGCATCTTCACTGGGGCAGATTTCAAAAGCTCGATCTGACACTCACGAAGGTCAGGTGTAGCGCTGCTGTTTGGAAGAAAATGGACTTTTAAAGAGGGACGATAAAATAGGTCAAGGCTAGTTCAGAATCATGCAGAACTGAATTGGTAACAAAACGTTTCTTGGAAGAAGTAGTACAAGAATCTAGATAAATACGAGCGGTTTATAAGGTATTGTAGAAAATATTTGAGTTAACTGAAATAAAATAAAGATGTATTTTCTGTCAAGGCAATGTTCTTCACTGATGGGCGGCTGGGTTAAAGGTTCAACATTTTGCAAAACATGTTATCATTCTATAGCTTTTAATCAAGGTTTACACAACATTTCCTGGTAATTGCATAACATTTTGTTGTTCACTTCAGGCATGAGGTTTTAATGAGGGGTTTTAGATGTGATCCATGCATGTTTGAGTAATTTAGTGATCTCACTTGTGCCCATTTTGAACTCTTCTTACAGTTAGTTACGAAGATTCTGTGCAATGATCAGCCCACGAGCCAATGTCATCCAAACTCCAGCATCACAATTCACATCACAATGCAAAAACATGATACAAAACTGTACGCTACTAATATTTTCTTTAAGCTGATTGTGTTGTGATAGTGCTCTGAAGGGGGAGTGGCTTAAGGTGGGGAGCAAAAGGACGGGAGAGTGTCAACATCAAAGGAAAATCTTATAAAACTACAGAGTGAGCCCACAGTGTTCGGCTCCAGTCAAATGAAGTTCACCTGTTTGGAGCCAGTTTCGTTTTAGAGATAGGAGTATTTTAAAACAAAACAGGGGAATAAAAACACCTGGATCATGTCGAGCGGGATAATACGAAGATTTTAAGACCAAAATGCCGACGCACTGCAGCCATTACAGAGAGAGGGGCAGCAGTTCTTCAGGATCATGCCTCTATTTACATGTGCCAGTTTTCCGACACTTTTTAGTATCGCTAGTTTGACAAATAATATATAGTTTATTTAAAGCATGGAAACCTAACCAACGGGTTTGGACAAATATTTAGAATTTATGTTCGGGCTCAGGTCAGACTCGGACACATCAGTGCATCAGCTGTTTCCTGTCTACAGTAAAACCGCTCGCTTTGAGACTCTTAAGTGTTCAAAGATCAGAGCTCTGCACTTCTAGTTTAGATACAAGTCAAAACTGTGTTATTATTATTTGTGAAATGTGGTGAATACTTCCGATACATGATTTATAAAGCATACAAGATTGGAGATAAAGTCCACAGGAAGTAGAGTCACTGTCGCTAATCTGCAGCTTCACCTCGATCCGTGCGCTGTGTGGATGTAAACAGACACACCTGAGGAACTACTCTGGCCTTTTTACTTTTAAAGAACGCCACAAACTGGATTCACAGTGCTGTTTTGTGGACGGGATGTCATTATTTGCGGAGGACAACTTCTATGGATAATGTGGATGAGGCGCTGCACTTTACGAGAGGTGAGTAATAAAGTCTTCTCATTATTTTCGCTATTTCCCGAGTTTGTATTTTGCGTCTCTGTGTCCGTCAGAGGCCACACAAACAATATCCTACGTGTGTCATTAGGTCTATGAAAATCGTGTGATTGTAATTGTGTTGGGTTCGGTTCGGGTTCGAGCACAAATATCTTAATGCGTCGGGCTCGATCACCGCTCTGTCGGACGGGGGCTGGGCTCAGACAGAAAAAATTGGCCTGATCCACACTAATTTTATTTTATGACATTATATTATATTAAAATGCATGACTGTTTCCCATGGCGATCTGTTAGGACTTTTTCCCACTGTCTCATATCTTCTGTGGCTGAAGTATTGTCTGATCAAGAGCTTTACACCGGCCCAAGCATCGTGTGATATATGGGAGCGCAAAGTATAATAGGCTATCACATTAATATTATTCATGTCGGTAAAGTGGAATGTTTGAAAAATAGTAAAGTGCCACTACTCCAACAATGAAAAAAAAAAAAAAAAGTCGGAAGTAGTGGGACATTTGAAAAGTTGATTAATGCACAGAGTTTGGCATAAAAATGATTCATTTACAATAGTAGTTCATAAAATTTGAGTCATTCAGCCCAATATGTACAATTCAGAAATCCTCGCGTGAAGAGCTACAGGTTGGAGACCCCTGTTATAGTGAAATAAACTGGCCGAAATTTAAGATATAAACACTTAAATCTATCAGAAAATGACTTTAAAGTAGTGAAAATATCTGTCCATGCAGCAAGATCATTTTACTTGGCAATATATCTTAAAATAAACGACCTCTAGACTAGAATTAAGCATCTCAGAACTAGTAAATAGGCAATAAATCTGAAGACAAGATGCGTAACTGTCAAGGAAAATCTAGTTTTAAGACAATAAGTTGATACGTTTTAAAATGATTCATGTCAGAAAAGCCGAATGTTGGAAAAATGGTAAAGTGCCACTACTCTAAAAAATCGAAGTAGTGGGACGCTTGGAAAAAATAACGTTTATGCCTCTACATCAATGTCGGTAACCCAGTTTTTCGATGTAAAGTCAATTGAAGCCAGAGTCGATGGAGCCAGAAGCGCGCCCGTGTTCACTCCGTATTCGCTCGTTTTTGGCGAACACGGGCATTTTCGAAACAACGCGAAGAAACGCGTTCGCGATAAATACCCCGCAGAAATAAAACACCCCCCTTCAGTGAAATATGTAGTTGAAAAAAACAAAAGTCCATAGTGCAAATCCATCTCTAACCAGGCTAAAGTGTAAGTGAAAGTGAGCGATTTTTTTTTAACCCAAATCAATGACATAACCGTCCATTTGGCTGGAGCCTGGGTTAACCTCCTGAGTGCATATTGATTTTCCCATTAACCGACCTCTGGCAACCGCAGCCCCCCCGCCGTGTACGCAGACTCCAGCCCGGGCCCTAAAGTGACTCCTTTCATTACTTAATGTGCTAACTGCATTGTCAGAGGAACGCCGTTAAGTTTTTACGACGCCCGTGTCCTTATTGTTAATACGGTTAGCGATCGGTCGTGAAACGGGCCCAACGGAGGCATTCGAGTTAGAATAATTAAGTACTTTCTTTATGGTAGTATTGGCAAAATCGTATTAAGTAATTCATAGAGCTGAGGATGTGAGGCCGGTTACACTGAAGGGGCTCTAAATATCCTACACAAAATGGATTCTTGGGAGGTTTAAGCACTGTTGGGCGAGTTACTTCAAAAGTGTAATATGTTATTTTTTATTACTTGTTACTGTCATTTCAAAATAAATGTGTTTATGTGTTTAAATGTAAAATATTACACGACTATTGCAGGATTTTTAAGTTACTGTCAGTAAAATAACTGGGTGAAGATGCTGAACTTTTGCACCGTGTATGGACTGAACCAGGACTAAACCCAGGTCTAAACCAGGACTGAACCGAAGACTGAGCCTGGAGGACTGAACCAGGACTAAACCAGGACTGAACCAGGACTGAACCGAGGACTGAACCCGAAGGACTAAACCAGGACTGAACCAGGACTAAACCAGAACTAAACCCAGGTCTAAACCAGGACTGAACCGAGGACTGAACCCGGAGGACTGAACCAGGACTAAACCAGGTCTAAACCAGGACTGAACCGAGGACTGAACCCGAAAGGACTAAACCAGGTCTGAACCAGACTGAACTGAGGACTGAACCCGGAGGACTGAACCAGGACTAAACCAGGTCTAAACCAGGACTGAACTGAGGACTGAACCCGAAGGACTAAACCAGGACTGAACCAGGACTGAACTGAAGACTGAACCTGGAGGACTGAACCAGGACTAAACCAGGTCTAAACCAGGACTGAACCAAGGACTGAACCCGGAGGACTGAACCAGGACTAAACCAGGTCTAAACCAGGACTGAACCGAGGACTGAACTCGGAGGACTGAACCAGGACTAAACCAGAACTAAACCCAGGTCTAAATCACAACTGAACTGAAGACTGAACCTGGAGGACTGAACCAGGACTAAACCAGAACTAAACCCAGGTCTAAATCACAACTGAACTGAAGACTGAACCTGGAGGACTGAACCAGGACTAAACCAGGTCTAAACCAGGACTGAACCAGGACTAAACCAGGACTAAACCAGGTCTAAACCAAGTCTAAAATCAGGACTTGGAATCTACGACCACTCTGAGAGAACCTCGAGCCTGAGGATGGAGCAGGGTGTCTGCAAAGCATGATCGGGCTTCGGCTGCGATTCGCCCCATGGAGCGTGGAGTTCTGCGCCGGTCTTTTTCGCCCGTGGTCGGAACCATAACAATGGCGTTTGATAATGACAATGACAACTGACAATGGCAGTGATATTAGCGAATTTGTATGAAGAAAACCAAAAAAACCCAGGAAGTCAGGTCAGATCAGAATACACTAGATGGTTTGCAAGAACCCCGGAAGTTGTAGACCGCGCACCGGCCAATCAGGGAAGAGCTGTGAAGCCATGACGTCAAACTCAAGCGTCTGTCTGGGTCCCTTTTGTGGAACAGCACAACAGTAAACAAAACGGTCGAGATGGATGTAGATGAAGACAGACATTCTGTGTCGGCAGCAATTCCCGAGATTGAAGATTTAAAGCCGGAACAAAGAGAATGTTTGGTTAATTTTATCAAGGGGAAAGACGTTATTGTCCTTCTTCCTATGGGATTTGGTAAAACTTTAATATATCTTTTAGCCCCGTTAGTGGCACATTACATACGTCACAACCAAATAGCAACATTTGGTTAAATTAAAAAAGTACCCGCCTACCATCTAAATCTGAGAACGACGGCATTGCTGTTGGAAAACGATGACGTCACGATCCCGTCATCACTAGAGTCCTCCGATCCAGCAAATCCCTTGAAATAGCCTCCGCAGACTGTAAGACTGTTGCCGAAATGTGACAGGTGTAGCCCACGGAGCCGCTCCCGTCGCTCAGCAACCGAGACACGCTGCTAACGCTAAAGCAAACAACACACACACGGATCAATAACAAAGATTACACACGGGTCATTAAACCGTTGGATTTTGAGACCAAGTTACTCGAATAATTCCAAATGTTATGGCTAAAAACGAAAACTTATGTTTAACTTTTGCAAAACAAAATGGCTATATTTGTGGGATACATCTAAAACAGGCTAAATTACCTTAATGTAAAAAATGAGATCTGCATTATTAAATATTATTATCATTGTTCACAGCGCCACATACAGGTGTGGCAGATGTATTACATTGTTTTCACTCAGTGCTTCGTTGTCTTCTGGATGTGAATATTTATTGATCCGACACGTGTGTGGACGCATATTTTTTTCAACCCACACAAAAAAAAATGTAATTAAAAATCCAGGAGCGTTGTTGTGTGGACGTAGCCTAAATGTACTAAAATTGCCCTTAGGTTTGGGAGGGTTAAAAATGTAATTGAACAAAGGCAAGATAGAATAAATCCCTTTTATATGTAGGTATGTATATTTATGTATACTTATACTATATGTATATGTATGTAGGTATGTGTGTATGTGTATATGTATGTATATATGGATTTGTATGTATAGATAGATGTATGTGTATATATGTATGTATTATTTATGTATTATTTATTTTTCTTTTCTCTGGAGACAGTGGGGGGGGGGTAAGTGGCGGGGAGTGGGGGGGGGGGTCACATGGTCACATTGTATTACTGTTAATTATATTATTTATTTATTTTTTTCTTTTACTTCTGTGGCATCTGATTTGTGTGCACAAAAAATAATAATAACAAAAAAAAAAAAAAAAAAAAAAAAGAATAAATCCCGTTAAAAACAAACAAACAAAAAAATGTGTACCTTAATTGTGGAAGCATTAAACAAGATCTCCATGAGGTGTTTGGGCCTCTCACTAGAAAAGTTCCAGAATGCCTCTTTAAAAGCACACACATGCATCATTACGCCACTGGTATATGACAAATACTTCTCATTTCACAGCACACTTCACTCGCTCTCTCTTATTTTCCCGACACCTTTTGAATCTGCCACAGTCACGCTCGGCTCCTGGCCCCTCCGCGTAACATCGCCGACCATCTTGGATCCACTCTTCCATGTTTCGAGCCATTTCAGTGGCCTTTTCCAGTCGTTACACACACAGTTTGAGCATTAAAGGCACCGCACGCCAACTCCGATCTGCCGCCTCTCTCCCCGGGGAAAACAAAATGGCTCCTGATCACAAAGGGAACGCATCAGTGCTGTGTGAGTGGCTTCTCCGGGATAATTACACACACAAAAATATGGCGTTGAATAGGTATCTTAATGACCAAACATTTCAAAACCATCTGGATCGTTTGCTTTGTCTGTAATTGCTGTTGTGAAAATGGTTACCTTTTGAGATGCTACGGAAACAGACAATACACCAGGGAGCTCGCTTGTCATCTCTGGGTTTTGTTTATCAAAGCGCCAGAGTAATCTAAAGCAATGGTTCTCTAATGGGGATGCAAATGTACAAGTTTGATGTCCTATACAATCTGAATACTTCATAATTACTGTAGTTTTGATGTAGAAGTGATTACGCTGTGTTTTCTTGTAGTTCTTTTTTCAAGTTAATCATATTGTTGTTGTCATAGGAAGGGCTCATTCTTTGGTGTGTGGCTCCATCTGGTGGTCAACTCAAACATAGCAGGCATTAAACCTCATGTACCCCTTTAAAAAAAAAATAAAAAAAATAAATAAAATAAATCACACCTGTGCTCCTTCGTGACAAAAATGTATTCTGGAAAAGAATACCACAATATTTTTATGCAGTATTTGTATGTCAATGTCTTCATTTACTTCTGCCTTAATCATACAGACCAAATATTATATAATATTTTGGCATTTCAACTCCTTAAATGCCATTTTTGACAGCAGAAGTATCAAATTATGTGCATGGAAAAAATGAAAAAAATAGATTTTTCTTTCTTTTTTTTTCTATATATCTTTCAAGTAATTTTGATTTGTTTGTGTTTGGATTATCAGAGGCTGGGGGCTCCTCTAGAACACATCCATTTAATTTTAATCTCAAATATCTAATGTCTCTGGACTTCTGTCAGGACTCATATGTACAAATGTCTTTCTATTGATATAATCTTGTCATGGAAGATGCACAGTAAAAAGAAAAGAAAAAAAAAAAAGAAAAGAAAAAAAATTGAAAGGTTAAATAAATAAATAATATACTGGTAAAGTTATACCAGTAAAAAAAAAGTCATTTTGAATGGAAATCAATGGGACAAAAATGTACCAAAGGACCACGGGTGTGAGTATTTGGATTGTAGACCATTTAATTAATGTGATCTTGAAAGAAAACACAGAAATTAAAAATGCATCACAAAATACACAAACTGGTCAATGTTGGTGTTATTTGGTGCAATATAGCCAAAATTATGCAAAAAAAAAAAAAAAAAAGGTGAAGAAAAGTTGAAATGTACAAAAATGTACCGAGGGTTGTAGAGGGTTAAAAAGTATGAGCGTGTACAAAATAATTAAAATACAACGTTAATATTACATAACTGTGCATTCTTTTCTGATCTAAGTTATAATGTTTCCTCCTCAAGACACAAACAGACCTGAAGTTGTGTTTTGTTTCATACACACATGTTTAACACATAAACCCTGCATGTTCAGGCTGAGTTCTTCTCTCAAACAAAAAAAAAACAGTTCCACCTTGTGATGTCATGTGGTAATACAGGATGTACTCCACTGTGTTTTTAAACTTGAAAAGTAAGTAAGTTTTTTTTTTTTTTTATATAGCACTTTCACAGACGAATGTCACAAAGACGATTTACAGAGCATTTTCCAGCACGTTTCATTCACTCCAGATCTGGTGGTGGTAAGTTACTATTGTAGCCGCAGCTGCCCTGGGGCAAACTGACAGAAGCGAGACTCCCATGCCAATCTGCGCCATCGGTCCCTCCGACCACCCATCCAAGTACTAACCAGGTCCAGCCCTGCTTAGCTTCTGAGATCTGACGGGATCAGGCTTTGACAAGTTGCTATGGCTACTCAAAATTACTACTTCGTGACATCACGAGGTAGAACAGCATTTTG